>NW_024070204.1:61738662-61856736 GCF_014754425.2 Oryx dammah
TATTCCTTTTCCTATTTGGAACCAGTCTGTTGTTTCAAGTCCAGTTCTAACTGTTGCTTCCTGACCTGCATACAGGTTTCTGAAGAGGCAGGTCAGGTGCTCTGGTATTCCCAGCTCTTTCAGAATTTTCCACAGTTTATTGTGATCCACACAGTCAAAGGCTTTGGCATGATCAATAAAGCAGAAGTAGATGTTTTTCTGGAACTCTCTTGCTTTTTCGATGATCCAGCAGATGTTGGCAATTTGATCTCTGGTTCCTCTGCCTTTTCTAAAACCAGCTTGAACATCTGGAAGTTCACGGTTCAGGTATTGTTGAAGCCTGGGTTGGAGAATTGAGATGAGTCATTAGAGAAATGCAAATTGAAACTTCAGACAAGACTACACAAAAAATTAGAAATTTAAGTTTTAAATGTCATTTTATAGCAGCATAAAAGAATAAAATGTCTAGGAATAAATCTAACACAAAACCTCTATGCCAAAATCTCCAAAATACTACTGAAAGAAATTTTTAAGTCCTCAGTAAATGGATGGATGAATATACCACCCACTGAATAAACAATACCAGGTGTTGATGAGAATGTGGAGAAACAAGAGTTTTCAAAATTGTTGCTGAAAGTGTCGAATGACACAACTATTTTGGGAAACAGTTGGACAATTGCAACTAAAGCCAGATGTCCACGTACAAATCCATGCTTGGGTATTTGCCCAACAGAAATGAGTGCATATGTCAACCAAAGATGTGTACAAGAATATTCACAACAGCTTTATTGGTATCACCAAAATCTTGATTCAGTGTAAATGTCGTTTAACAGGTGAATGATTATAGAAATTGAGATGTGGTCTTACAATGGAATATCACACAGCAATGAAAAAAGACAAACTATAGCAGTAACCAGGACGAATCTCACAGGCATAATGTTGAATGAAAAAGCTAGACTCAAAAGGAAACATTTTGTAATTCCACTTATGTAAAATTCAGAATGGGGCAAAACTAATCTATAATGAGATTCTGGAAGAGTGGTTACTTTAGAACTGACTGATGAGGTGGCATGCAGAAGCCTCCTGGATCTTGATCTGGGAGGAGGGTCCATGGTGTAGACATAGGTAAAATCGACACTTTAGTTGGAATGACCAACTTGTCTTGGGTTACCTGGAACTGACCTGGTTTTAAAACTAAAAGTCCTTTCCTGGGGAAATCAGAATGACTGGCCCCTAACTTTAGGTTTGTGCACTTTGTCTTATATATACTATTCCTCAATTTTTATAAATCTGAAAAAGAGTAATATGCATAAGAAAACCAATGTTTTCAGTGACTCTCCATCGTGCTCAGGATGGAGTCCAAACTCCTTCCTTACAGTACAGTGTGCTCTTGCAGGGTGGCCCATGTGCGTCTCTTTGTCTTCATTTCCTGCCTCACTCCTTGCTCTGTTTCCATCAGCCCCACTGACTGTTGCCAGCTCCCCGAACGTGCCTTACTCTCTCATGCGTAAGCTAGTTCCTCTGTCCAGAAACCCTTTTCCCTAGCTCTTCCCAGGTAACTCCAATCCATCTTCCTTCTAAGCTCAATTTGGATATCATCAGCTGTCACAAGTTTTCCTTAGCACATATCCAAGGTTTGGGATATGTCAACACATTTATAAGTGGTGTACGTATATTTATTTATTCTTTTATTCAAGAAAACATTATACCAAATTCTTTTAAAAGATGCCAGGAAGTACCTGGCCCTATCAGGCCTCACAGTTGAATAAGCATATAAATAGACCATGGCAGAAAATATAGGTATTCAGGGTACACGCTAAGGCACCACCTCCCACCAGCTCCTCACAGCCTGCAGGGAGAAAGAGGGCTTTCAATAGCTATTTCAAGAAGAAAGGATACCTGCAAAATAAATTCCTTTAACCTCTTTCAAACACTTATCAGTTGTATGGATCAGTCAGTTCAGTTGCTCAGTCGTGTCCGACTCTTTGTGACCCCATGAATTGCAGCACACCAGACCTCCCTGTCCATCACCAACTCCCGGAGTTCACTCAGACTCATGTCCATCGAGTCGGTGATGCCATCCAGCCATCTCATCCTCGGTCATCCCCTTCTCCTCCTGCCCCCAATCCCTAGCAGCATCAGAGTCTTTTCCAGTGAGTCAACTCTTCCCATGAGGTGGGTAAAGTACTGGAGTTTCAGCTTCAGCATTGTTCCTTCCAAAGAACACCCAGGACTGATCTCCTCTAGAATGGACTGGTCGGATCACCTTGCAATCCAAGGGACTCTGAAGAGTCTTCTCCAACACCACAGTTCAAGAGCATCAATTCTTTGGCACTCAGCCTTCTTCACAGTCCAACTCTCACATCCATACATGACCACTGGAATAACCATAGCCTTGACTAGACGGACCTTTGTTGGCAAAGTAATGTCTCTGCTTTTGAATATGCTATCTAGATTAGTCATAACTTTCCTTCCAAGGAGTAAGCGTCTTTTAATTTCATGGCTGCACTCACCATATGCAGTGATTTTGGAGCCCCTCCAAAAAAAGTCTGACACTGTTTCCGCTGTTTCCCCATCTATTTCCCGTGAAGTGATGGGACCAGATGCCATGATCTTCATTTTCTGAATGTTGAGCTTTAGGCCAACGTTTTCACTCTCCTCTTTCACTTTCATCAAGAGGCTTTTTAGTTCCTCTTCACTTTCTGCCATAAGGGTAGTATCATCTGCATATCTGAGGTTATTGATATTTCTCCCGGCAATCTTGATTCCAGCTTGTGTTTCTTCCAGCTCAGCATTTCTCATGATGTACTCTGCATAGAAGTTAAATAAGCAGGGTGACAATATACAGCCTTGACGTATTCCTTTTCCTATTTGGAACCAGTCTGTTGTTCCAAGTCCAGTTCTAACCGTTCCTTCCTGACCTGTATATAGGTTTCTCAAGAGGCAGGTCAGGTGGTCTGGTATTCCCATCTCTTTCAGAATTTTCCACAGTTTCTTGTGATCCACACAGTCAAAGGCTTTGGCATAGTCAATAAAGCAGAAGTAGATGTTTTTCTGGAACTCTCTTGCTTTTTCCATGATCCAGCGGATGTTGGCAATTTGATCTCTGGTTCCTCTGCCTTTTCTAAAACCAGCTTGAACATCAGGGAGTTCACGGTTCACGTATTGCTGAAGCCTGGGTTGGAGAATTTTGAGCATTGCTTTCCTAGCGTGTGAGATGAGTGCAATTGTGCGGTAGTTTGAGCATTCTGTGGCATTGCCTTTCTTTGGGATTGGAATGAAAGCTGAGTAATCTTTAAAATAACTGAGTTTCGTTACTTTCCTCCTCCCCCTCCAGTTTTATTGACATATAATTGACAAACTGTACAAGTTTAAGTGATATAACTTACATAGATCATGTAATGATTACTACCATAGATTTAGTGAAGATCCGTCATCCTTGCTTTCCTACTTTTAAATGTCATCCAGAAAAGACAGTGGTACTCAGTAGCAGTGAACCGTCCAAAGGCTATAACAGTGTTGTGTGCAATTGTACAAGGCTGTCTGAGTATTGAGGATGTGGAATGTTGTTATGAGTAAATCGTCAGGTCAGACTACCTGGGTTTCAGTCATTTTCCCAGAGCTTTGTGACCTTGCTCAAATACTTAAAACTCTGAGTTCTTCATATGCAACATTGGAATAACAGCGGTACCTCTCTCTTGGGGGTTACTGTAAGGATTAAATGAATCAGTACTCATAAAGGACTTGAAAAGTGCAGACCTGTCTCCATTCATTTTGACTCCCAGTCTCCCTGCTCTCTTCTGAGCCCCAGGCTCACAGCCCTTATAGCCAAAAGTATGTTATCACCTGATTAAAATGTGAGTAGCTCAAATTCAACATCAGTCCATCCCAAATCCCCTTCTTGATTGTTTTGACTAATTGTCTATTACCCAGATTAAAAACATCACAGTCATACTACTTTCCACCTTCTTCCATATCCAGTTATTTAGTAGGTCTTGAAAATTCTCACAGCTGTTACTTTTTATCTTTCCTAATTCCCTTGCCACTTTCAGAAATAGAATTTCAGATCATCACACTTTGGGATTTCTTCCACAGCCTCTTAACTCGTGCGTACGTGCTAAGTCACTTCAGTTGTGTCTGACTGCGACCCTATGGACTATAGCCACCAAGGCTCCTCTGTCCATGGGATTATCCAGGCAAGAATCCTGGAGTGAGCTGCCACGCTCTCCTCCAGGGGATCTTCCCAACCCAGGGATCGAACTGGTGTCTCTTAATGTCTCCTGCATTGGCAGGCAGATTTTCTTTACCACTAGCACCACCTGGGAAGCCCATCCCGTAACTCAGTCCCCTCTAATTCAGACTGGTATTCCTAGATCATCCTTTGATCCCATATTTTTTGGTCCAGAAATCTTCAGAGGAAACTAATTGTCCTTGGGAATCAGTCAGACTTCACAGTCTGACATTCCTTGTCCATCACAATCTGACCTAAAACTACCCTTTAAAGTCAATTTATCTTCTACACAAAATTTCTCTGTCAACTTGTTTGCCTAATCTAAAGCACTGTCTGGCAAATTGCACTGGAATTGAGTTGAGGTGCAAGGGCTATAAGGAGATTCTTTCTCTTCTAAGCTCAGACTTAAATCTTAGCATCAGCCCCTTATGTGAATGAGGCAGAAAAACTGAATACGCATGACCAAAGAGAAATAAAAGCAACCAGGATGTCTCCTGTCAGGCCAACGTGCCCCCTGGCTTTCCCATCCAGCCACATGGACAGAAAATGAAGACGCTTTTTAAGATTCCAGTTCTCTTATCCACCACGAAATCCTGATCCTGTCATCGTCCTGAGTCTGGCCAGTTGGATTCATAACTCCTCCAATGATGGAGAGTGAACTAGAGTTCTGGCATCTTCCTTCAATCAGTGTATGTTAGTCACTCAGTTGTGTCCAACTCTTTGCAACCCCGTGGACTGTAGCCCGCCAGCCTCCTCTGTTCATGGGATTCTCCAGGCGAGAATACTAAAGTGGGTAGCCACCCCTTCTCCAGAGGATCTTCCCAACCCAGGGATTGAACTGGGGTCTCCTGCATTGCAGGTGGATTGTTTACCAGCTGAGCTACCAGGGAAGCCCTCCTTCACCCAGAGCCTTGACTTTATAGAGCTTCCCACCTTTTCACCTTGCTCACATCATTGACCCTGACTTGAATATCTTTTGCCTATTGAAATTCTATCTGAAATCCTTCCAGATCTAGAATGACATTCTGTTTTTTGATCACCTTTCTTCAAACTCATATATTCTCAGTTCTTACAGCACTGATTGTACTTCTCATTTGATACGAAGTGTCTTCTGCCTTGCATTATTAGCTGTATTTTCCTGGGTATATATATTTACTCTTAACAGCACTGGCAGTGCCTTAAGCTATAGACCACATCCCTGGGCAAGTCTGGAGCTGTTAATTAAGATTCTCTGGTCCAATTTTTTACTCTGATGCCAACTAAGCTTAATAAACATGTGTTGATGAGTTAAATGTTTTATGCATTAGGCTTTGAGCTATACATTTCAGTGTGAAAGAGAGCTAAAGATATGGGTCACGTACAAGGCTGTTCATTACTACTATACTTAGGATGGCAAAAAATAAAAACCAAGAAGTGTCCACTAGCAAAGTAATTGATCAACAAAATCTTTTATACGTCTTTGCTGAAGCACTACTCTGAATAAAGATAATAGACTAGATCTACGTGTATCACCACAGATAGATCTAAAACCATAATGCCCAATGAAAAGAGCAAGTTTTAGAGTTATATCTTACAGGCATGTAAATTTTTAAAATACAGCTAAAATAGTGTATTCTGTTTGCGGATATGAATAGAAGAAAAATAGGTTATAAATATATGAATCAAACCTATTCATATTAATTGATCGAAAGAAGGGATTGGTCAAAGAGTCTTCCAACTGTTTTCTGTAACTTTAATTTTATTAAACAAAGTAAACACAACAACATGGGAGCTTGTTAGACTGTTCTTTGTCTTTTTCTATATTTTCAAAGCTTCTCAAAATGAAGAGAAACAAACAAAAAGATAGCATTCAGCCCAGCCGCCTGTCCTCTGGCTGGCAAGCTGCTCTTCTTGTTCTTGTACGAGTGTAGAGATCGGGGCAGAGGGGAGGGCCTGGAGCTGTTGAGAGGCTAGGGTATGTCTTGGCAATTACTGCTGATGGAGTTACTAAATCCTTTCAATCTGCTAGTTTTTTTAGTGAGTTTCTTGTAAGTGAAAAGTGAGGTGGAGGTAGGGGGTTGCAGAAGGAAAAGAAAAAAAAAAAAAACCTTGTTGCCTGGTTACAGTAGATCGCTATATGTTGTTTTTCAGCCTCTAAAAAAGAGATGTCTTATTCTTTGTGCCATTTTTGGGTTGATGCTGTTTCCAGCAACGGTCTGTACATGTCTTGTACGCTGTCTGCAATAATAATAACAACAATAAGAGCTAGCCATTTTAAAGAGCTTACTCTACCCTGGGCATGGTACACTTTACCTACAGTCCATGGGGTTTCAAAGAGTCAGACATGACTGAGAGACTGAACTGAGGTGGACTTGTATCTGTATGGGTAGTTGTGGCTGTGAGTCCAACAGAGTTCAACAGTAAGAAAATGTGTTAGGTCACAGAGCTTGGAGTCCAGAGATTGACGGCCTTCAGGACTGGTTCGTTCAGAAGCGCCATGATATCAGCCAAGACCCAGGATTCCTTCTGTCTTTCTGTCCTACTGTTTGAAGACAATTGGTCCTACTTCAGGAGAGACCCAAGCTGGCTCAGGCCTGCCCATCCCTAACAAGTCACTGTGGAGTTGATGACTTTTCTAGAAACTCCAAAGCCTTCAGCAGCTGGGGTGGCATGGATATGGGAACACCATGCCCGAGACAAGGGTGCTCTCATTAGTCCTGTGGAGTAAATGCTCTTACAACCTACATTTCCTAGGTGGGAAGACGATCGATGAGAAGTTACGCATTCCACGGCTGGTGAGCACATGCTCTCCGGACCTGTATGGCACTGCTTTCCAGGACCCTTTGGTGCGAGTTTAACCATAAACAACAAGTCAGCCACGTGGTCCTCCTGCCACTGAAACCCCGCCATGATGGCTGGTGGGTGAACGCCTCTAGGGCTCTGCAGCTCCCTTCCTTCAGCTCCTGACTCCTCCTTCCCTTTTACCATGCTACTGCCATCTCTTCTGCTCCAGAAGCTCCTCTGTCTGCAAGCTGCACTGTGAGTGATGGATGGATGCACCACTTTCCTGGTTTCCTGCGGTCTTTGGGGAGCTGGTCCCTAAAGTAGTTTTAAACTATTAATCTTTCTTGAAACAAACTGTTAGAGGCTGAGAACAATAACAACAAACGGGAAATTTACAGAGGCTCTGGAATCGAACGATTCTCTTAGTCATTGAGCTGGACCTCTTCCCAGTAAGTAGGCCTGAGGGCCTATCCCAGAGGAAGGGAGGAAGGCTTACTGAAGCTCACATCTCTCAGTGTTGGGGCTACACCTTGGAGCTCCTCCCCAAGGTCACCTTCTCAGAAGGACCTCCTCCAAGCACTCAGCTGTTGTCTTTCAAGGTATCCTCCTTGGAAGCGCCACCTCCACCATGGGAGTCTAGTTTTCCTGGACAGGGTGGCTGATTCCCAGCAATGCTGTGCCCCAAGATTCTGGGGTGCCAAGTGAGGCACATGGGTCAGAGTCAGCCAGTGTTCTTCATAAGCCACGTGGGCCAGTGAGGCTGGGCATACGAATGTGCAGATGGATCTTGTTAAAACACAGATTCTGATCCAGTAGGTCTGGGGTGGGGACTCTAGACTCATTTCTGATAGGCTCCAGGGGAGGCTGTTGTTGCCGGTGCACAGTCCACACTGGAAGGACAGGGGTATGAATGACGCTCACATTGGCTGTAGGTCAGCCATCCCATTATGGACACCAGTATGTCTGGGGCTTAGGGCCAAGGAATCAGCCTGTCCTGGGAGCCATCCAGTCTGGCCTGACATGATGTTTGGTCATCAGAGACTGCCATCGATGTGTAATCCCGGATCTCCTCAAAGCCCTAAGTTACCAAAGCCAAAGGGTGGAAGCCAGGAGAAGACACATTTCCTCTTAGCATGAAGGCTAGCTCTAACAGCAGAGAGCCTCCTAGGCCTGGGTGTGGTCGAGAAGAGCTGAGAAGATGCTTGCTGGGGCTGGAGCGAGGGCCAGGACTGGGGCAGGGGGATTACACAGCATGCTCTCAAGGTTCCCCTTCAGCCCTGAGGTTCTCTAAACCCTAATTCAGGGACAGAAAACAGTGATGAGTCAGGAGCCGCTTGCCTTCTCACCCATTTCCTATTCAGCCAGATTATTCAAAGTGATTTGTGTGAAAGCCAGCTTGTCATTCTAACCCTGTTTGTTTTGCGTTTGTAGTACTCTCCCCACATAAAACTCGGCCCCCTTCTCTGAATGATCACAAGGGGTTAATATCATCAATGCAGTCACAAAAGAGTGCGGTTTTAAAGTGAGAAGAAAACTATTGACAGGTTTATACAAGAGACGCAATTAACTGCATGCTCTGGTGGTCTGCCAACACATCTTTCTCTCCTTCCAACCTTCTAGCTCTTCCACAAGTCTTAAAAAGCCTGTTTCAGCCTTTCAAGGCAAAAAAAAAAAAAAAAAAAAAAAACACACACACAACCGTGGTTTGGCTCTGAGAAATATTCTAATCTTATGCAATTTAAATTTGGGATCGTCTCTAAAAGATAACCCGATACAGATGCTGTGGTTAAAAAACCACTCAGCACTGCTGCCAGCCCCATGTCGTCCATCCTCGCCTTCTGACAGTCCAGCTTTCTCAAGCGCGTTCTGTCTCAGCAAAGGTCAAGCACTAAAAGTCAGAGAGCTCAGAAATACAAATGAACACTATCGAAGGCATAGCTGCAGAGGCAGGAGAGGCCTCTGTAAGCAAAGCAATGCAGCCAGCAAACAGTCTGAGTAAAAGCAGGAGAGAAACAGCATGGCAAGGTTCGTAATCAGGAGAAGCTCTGAAGTCTGTCATTTGGAGGCTTCCAGTATTTTTAATACACCAGTGAGAGAAGAGCTTGGTGAGGAGGGCCATCTTTCATCTCTGATCCTCTCCCAGACAGCGAAAGCAGGGTGAGCACATTTGCATAAAAAAAGAAAGGGACAGATTGTCACTCCAGAAGGACCGGCAGGACACCTGTCAGAAATATTAAAAAGCAGGATCATCTCACAAAATGTGAAATGTTTCATGGACCGGTCTTGAGAAACTTGGTGGAAAGTCTACAATGGAAATAAATGAAATGAGGGCTGGGTCTCCTTATGAATGAATTCTGGCTCCTGGAAAAAACCCTCTCCTCTGTCCTTTGTCCCCCTTTGAGAATCCCTCCAGACTGCGAGCCCCTCTTCTGCAGCAGAGAGAATGATCGAGTTGGTAGAACTCATGAGAAATCTTCTTGCTTCCGCTCTCACCCCAGCCAGTGGCTGCCCCACACCCCTAGCAGCCACCCCTGATGGACACATCTCCCCGTCTCCTGGGGCACAGGGAGGTGTGTTCCCATTCTCAGGTCACGCTCAGGCCCCGCAGGAGCATTTTCAGTAGACTGAACTGAGAAAGTGCAATTAGCACAGTACTCCAGGCCACTGTGAGTTAGGGAGACATCCATGGCTGCCTGCGTATCACATGGTTCCCCGATAAATGCAGTCCAGGCAAACAAACCAATTTGAGGACCCTGTCTCCGTGGCTCAGTTCACCTCAGAAAGGTAAAGTCATGTCTCCCCCAAAGACCATGTACGATCTGAAGGAAACAGCAGGAACACGGTGGAACAGCAGGCATAGCAGTTGGTACATGGCCAAGGCGATGCCCTTGGCGTTTGGTGTGTGGTCCACAGCCCCAGTTGCTGAGTAGAAGGACAGTGGTTTGGGGGTTAAATTTCCTGTGCCCACACTCAGGGAGGGGACAGTCCACTAGCCTCCAAAAGATGTTTTGGGCTACAGAGACAAAGAATTCGAAAGAAATTGGCCGGATTCAGGAAAGGATAGGGATATAGAAGGAGACAAGAGCTTTTAAAGGGACACCCGTGTGAGTGGCAAACAGATCCTTCCCTTCTCCATGAGCTATAGGCAGCTCTGGGCAGGAGGAGGAGGAGGAGGCTGAAGAGCCTGAGCTTGCGAGATGGGAGCTGCCCAGAACTGCCTGCCTGTGACTCAGGGTGGAATTTTCCTCCCGAGCAATGAAAGTAGGATGAGGTTTTTGTTGTGGTGGTCAGTCATATTGATCTTCTATTGATAGATCTCTCTCTCCCCACCCCTTTCTCTCTGTGTATCTCTTTCATCACACACACACACACACACACACACACACACACACACACATTTACATACGTATGTGTGGCCCTTTCTCTCTAGCAGCGTTCTAACTTCAGGGAGCATCAAAATTACCTGTGTGTGTGTGTGTGTTAGTCTCAGTCATATCTGACTCTTTGCGACCCCATGGACTGCACTCCACCAGAATCCTCTGTCCATGGAATTCTCCAGGCAAGAATACCGGAGTGGGGTTGCCATTTCCTTCTCCAAAATTTACCTATAATGCTTGATAAAAATGTGAATCCCCAGTCCACCTCACCAGAGGTTCTGACCCACGGTGTGAAACCATTTTTACTAATCAGAGTATTCAGCATTACCTTCTCTATCAAATAGAAAAGAGCGATAAAGCAGAGATGAGGCTAAGCAAGAAGATAAGCGAGGGCACAAATATAGACATGCACAGCTCCAGCCACTCCCATCTTCAGCAGAGATGCTCAGACACCATTCAGGGGTTTAGACATTTATGTGAAACTATGAGGTTGATATGAAGTGATATTTCAAGTTGCAGGTCATGGCTCTGGACCAAAAGAATCTCCACCGCAGGGCTTCATGGTGTGTTGCTGCAGATGTTGTGGGGAAATCTATCTCTGGCTGTCTGAGCAGTGACCTCTTGAGGGTGCCTACAGCTGAGTCTAGTCACTGGTTGTTGATGTATGGGTAGGCCAGCTGCAGGGTTTCTGCACATGGGTAAATAGCTCATTTTTTTCCCCAAATAAAGCAGCATGTGAGGTTCTACAGAACAAGTATTTTGGACATTTATTGTCCTTTATCACTCTTAGGCAGTTTCACTGGGACGTCCCTAAGACTAAAACTAAGTAGCTAAGACTGTGTTCCCAACTGGGGGGCCTGGGTTCAATTCCCGGTCAGTGAACCAGATCCCCCATGTCACACTAACAGTTTACATGCTGCAACTAAAAAAAAGCAAAAACAAACAAAAAAAAAACACAAAAAAACCCCCACTCTTAAGCAGTGACAAATAATCTCTGTTCTTGGAAGAATGAGCCCAGAGGATTCTTGATTCAAATGTAAACATCAATGTCTCAAATATCTTCTAGACTAGTGCTGTCGAATTGGTAGATAAAATATAATGTGAGCTACACACGTAGTGAAATTAAAAGATGCTTACTCCTTGGAAGAAAAGTTATGATCAACCTAGACAGCATATTCAAAAGCAGAGACATTACTTTGCCGACTAAGGTCCGTCTAGTCAAGGCTATGGTTTTTCCAGTGGTCATGTATGGATGTGAGAGCTGGACTGTGAAGAAGGCTGAGCGCCAAAGAATTGATGCTTTTGAACTATGGTGTTGGAGAAGACTCTTGAGAGTCCCTTGGACTGCAAGGAGATCCAATCAGTCCATTCTGAAAGAGATCAACCCTGGGATTTCTCTGGAAGGAACGATGCTAAGGCTGAAACTCCAGTACTTTGGCCACCTCATGCGAAGAGTTGACTCATTGGAAAAGACTTTGATGCTGGCAGGGATTGGGGGCAGGAGGAGAAGGGAACGACTGAGGATGAGATGGCTGGATGGCATCACGGACTCAATGGACGTGAGTCTGAGTGAACTCCAGGAAATGGTGATGGACAGGGAGGCCTGGCGTGCTGCGGTTCATGGGGTCACAGAGAGTCGGACACGACTGAGCGACTGAACTGAACTGAACACATGTAGTGTGTGTGTGCACACTCATTTGGGTCCACCTCTTTGTAGCCCGTGGACTATAGCCCACCAGGCTCCTCTGTCTATGTAATTTTCTAGGCAAGAACACTGGAGTGGGTTGCCATTTCCTACTTCAACACATGTAGTTTGTCTATTTTATTAAGAATATATAAACAAAGATATGACATTGATTTTAATATTTAACCCAATGTATCCAAAGTATTAGGGGCTTCCCAGATGGCTCAGTGGTAAAGAATCCACCTACGAATGCAGGAAACTCAGGAGATGCGGGTTCCATCCCTGGGTCAGAAAGATCCCCTGGAGTAGGAAGTGGCAACCCACTCCAGTATTCCTGCCTGAAAAATCCTATGGACAGAGGGGCCTGGTGGACTAGTCGATGAGATTGCAAAGAGTTGGGCATGACTTAATGACTAAAATAACAACAACATGCAAAGTATCATCTCAACATATAATCAATATTTTTAAAATGACCAATGTAACACTTCATCTTTTTTTGTCTTAAATCTTCAAATTTGAGTGTGTATTTTACACTTAAAGTCTATCTCACTTTGGACCAGCCACATTTAAGTGCTCAGCAGCCACATGTGACTGGTGGCTCCTGGACTGGACTATGCAGATGTAGACCATGGGTCAACCTGGGACAGGTTGATGGAGCACCCAAAGAAGGTGGAGCACCCAAAGATGGTGGAACACTCAAAGATGGTAGAGCACCCAAAGAAGGTGGAACACTGGAAGATGGTGGAGCACCCAAAGAAGGTGGGGCACCCAAAGAAGGTGGAACACCGGAAGATGGTGGAGCACCCAAAGAAGGTGGAGCACCCAAAGATGATGGAACACCCAAAGATGGTGGAGCACCCAAAGATGGTGGAGCACCCAAAGATGGTGGAGCACCAAATGATGAGGGGAAATGATGGAGGGGAAGCTGAGAAGCGTTAATGTGTGCCCCCCTACCTGATCCATAAAGAAATCCTATTGGCTCACCCTCCAACATTGTCCAGAATCCTGCCTCTTCTCACCGCTTCCACTGCTGTCACCACGGTCCAAGTGACTCTCTCACCTGGATAGTCTCTGACTGGTCTTCCATCAATCACTCCTTTCCCCTCCATCTTAGGAACATACTCCCTGTTTGTTTGTTTGTTTGTTTGTTTGTTTTCTGACAGACTGGTCTTCCCCCAGATACAAGATATCTTCAAGGCAAACCCCTTCACCTCTAAGTTTTTGATCAAATAACACCTTCTCTTTGAGATTTGCCCTACGTAAGAGTACAAATAGGGCTTCCCTGATAGCTCAGTTGGTAAAGAATCCGCCTGTAATGCAAGAGACACTGGTTCAATTCCTGGGTCGGGAAGATCCCCTGGAGAAGGGATAGACTACGCATTCCAGTATTCTTGGGCTTGCCTTGTGACTCAGCTGGTAAAGAATCTGCCTGCAATGCGAGAGACCTGGGTTCAGTCCCTGGGTTGAGAAGATCCCCTGGAGAAGGGCAAGGCTCCCACTCCAGTATTCTGGCCTGGAGAATTCCATGGACAGCCTGTGGGGTCGCAAAGAGTCTGACATGACTGAGCAACTTTCACTTTCACTTTCAAGAGTGCAAATGGCCTACCGTCCACCTTCCTGCCCCTCCCCTCTCCACAGTGAATCTCCCTTGTCCAGGTCCACTATAGAATATACTCATGTTATGGTTTTTGTTTTTAATTTTATTTATTTGTTTCTGGCTGGCTTCTCATTGCCGTGGCTTCTCTTGTTGCAGAGTATGGGCTTTAGAGCACAGGCTCAGCAGTTACAACACACAGGCTCAGTTGCTCTGCAGCATGTGGCATCTTCCCAGGCCAAAGATTGAACCTGTGTCCCTTTCAGTGGCAGGCAAACTCATCCACTGGACCACCAGAGAAAAGTCCCTCACGTTGTGTTTATTGTTTATCCTCTGCCACCTCCCCCAATGTAAACTTTATAAGGCAGGAATCCTCATCTGTTTTGATCATTGCCTGTAACAGTGCTTGGCAAGTAGTCGGTGCTCAGTAAATATTTTTTGAGCAAATAAGTGAATGAATAAGAGTGGATGCACCCTGAACTCAGCCCTCCCTCATGTTCCTCTGTTCCACCCTCCCCAACCCTCTTCCTCACTTTCCCACCGCATGCAAAGGCACGCAAAGGAACAGCCAGGATAAGAGTTAATTAACCATCCTCACTAAACAAATTCTTCCCTTAAAGCAATGATTTTTCACTGGTTTTGTTTTTGTTCTTATTTAAATCATGGACTCTTTTGCAAAGTTGATGGCTGTTATGAATGTTCTTCCTCCAATATCCATGGAAACATAATTTCACATACAATTTTGGGAGCTCACAGGGCTCTGTTGGTCATCAGTTAGAGGCCAGGGACCTCATGTTAAGAATTCGTGCCCCAGAGATTCACCCACACAGTCTTCCTATACGTCTTTGAAATCAAATCTTTCTGCTGCAACAAAAATAGAAACCATATCCAGAAAGAAATTATAGAGCTCTGCAGCCAGAAGCAAATGTAAACGGTGATATAGTTCATCTTCCCTCCCAGGAAAACTCCATTCGGAGCAGGAGGCAGTTCAATATTTCATATCTGAAAGGTCTTCCTTATACTTTATCTAAATGGCTCTTATTTTAGGATTAACAGGCCTTCTCTAGTCAGATCTGGGAAAACAAGAAAGCAAGTTGTTGTTGTTCAGTCACACTCAGTCATGTCTGACTCTTTGGGACCCCATGGATTGCAGCATGCCAGGCTTCCTTGTCCTTCACCATCTCCCAGAGTTTGCTCAAACTCATGCCCATTGAGTTGGTGATGCTATCCAACCTTCTCATCCTCTGTTGCCCACTTCTCCTCCTGCCTTCTATCTTTCCCAGCATCAGAGTCTTTTCCAGTGAGTCAGCTCCTTGCATCAGGTGGCCAAAGTGTTGGAGCTTCAGCTTCAGTCCTTCCAATGAATATTAAGAGTTGATTTCCTTTAGGATTGACTGGTTTGATCGCCTTGCTATCCAAGAGACTCTCAAAAATCTTCTCCAGTATCATAGTTCAAAAACATTAATTCTTTGGTGATCAACTTTCTTTATGGTCCAACTTTCACATCCGTACATGACTACTGGAAAAACCATAGCTTTGACTGTATGAACCTTTGTCGACAAAGTGATGTCTCTGCTTTTTAATACGCTGTCTAGGTACTTGACCTAAAAATAGATAAAGATGCCCCTCTGCCCTCCCCTGGGTCCCTTCAGGCCAAATAAACAGACTTTGGGGTCTATTATCTAAGCCAGTGTCATTGGAAATGCCTTTGCTTGGAAGGATGGAGTCTGGGCCAGCACAGGAACATATCCCAGAGAACCAGAAGACCATGGCCCCTAGGGAAAGGATCACATTCCAGGCAATTCTTCTCCTTTGCCTAGAAATATGGCATGTGATGACTGAGGAAGACACAAAGCAGGGGCTTGCTATAGTCACTTCCCAGAAGGATGGCCAGATCCACAGTGCTGTCCCAATCTTAGTTTGGGAACAATTAATATGTTTTCATCTCAGTCAATCATATGACAATCCTCAAACAGGCCTTTGGTCAATGGAATGAGATAAAAGAAAAATTTGCATTATTCTGAATTTTAGCTATTCATTGACTATTGCCTGAAAGCATTACAAGCACTTTACAAAATAAATGCTCAGAGTTCCTTTTCCAAACAAAGCATGATTCGGCCAGCCAGAGAATAGTGCAACTCCCTGTGCCAGAACTGAAACTGCCTCAGAATTCTTGAAATGAAATCAAAGTATGACAGTCTGTGTCTTGCCAAAGCAAATTCTATTTATTCGGCAATAAAGAAAAAACAAACAAACAAAAAAAAACAGGCTAGAATAAAACACAGGGTTTATATCAGAGCCTGATCAAAGAGTTTGGACAAATATTGTTCCATCAATATTTTCTGTTGGGATTACAGTTTATCTGTAAGAAATAGCTAAGAGGCATTGATAAATTGTGAGACTTCCTAAAGGAACCAGAATTGCACAATCAATGAAACTGAGGAAAAACACATTAAGTTCCCTGAAGAACTTCAAGATTGAATGGAAAGTGAAATCAAACATATTGATTGCTTATAGCTATCTTTCTTTGGCCATGTTAGGTTAACCAGGGCCTCATGGAAGCATGGGGTTTCAGAAAACCTTTGACATTAGCAACCCCATGGTCCCCTGTGCTGTTTGTTCCCACTGAGCATGGGCATAGACAACATCCATAACCACCTCAAGTGGATGCTGCTAGCAGTTCATTCATTCCCTCAATTAACAAACACTACTGATGGGAAATTCACTAGCTCCCAAAGAAAGACCCCAATTCTGTTCAAAGGGCAGTTTTAATTACTACACAGTTCACACCTTTTTGGACCCGAAACTGTTATGGAATAATGTTAATAATCTTGAAGAGGCCAAATAATCCTTCCAAGAGATTTAGCAATTCAGCCAAGCAAAAAATTCTCAAATACTCTACCCTCCCTCATTATCTGACTTGAATCTCTCAAGGCAAGAAAATATTGAGCAATTGTAATTGGCCACATATTGGTATAATGGCATCCTTTTTGTTTTTGTATTCTCTAGATTAATTGCTGTAGAATAACTGTTATTCTAAACAGTGATTGTTGAAAAAATTATCTAAGACTTGGAAAATATTATAATTGAACACTTTAAAAAAAAATTTTTGAAGGGAATTTCCTGACTCCCAAGTCACAAGGGATGGTCATTTCTATATTCCTTTCAGTTACTTCCTAGAACCCCTAATGGGCCACAATTACCAAAACAGTTATGATATGTTCTGAGAACCAATCAGTTCGGACTGAATTATGCCAGAGTCAACTCAGACTGGGTCAGAAAGCTCTAGACATGAATGTGTGTGTGTTAGTCGCTCAGTTGTGTCCAACATTTTGCAACCCCATGAACTGTAGCCCTCCAGGCTCCTCCAGCCATGAAATCCTCCAGGCAAGAATACTGGAGAGGGTTGCCATTTCCTTCTCCAGAGGATCTTCCCGACCCAGGGATTGAACCAGGGTCTCCTGCATTGCAGGTGGATTCTTTATCATCTGAACTACTAAGGAAGCCCAGCCTGGACATGTGGGTGGCATTCAAAAGTAAATTTAAAGGACTTCTTCACACAGGGCCCTGTGGAGGGGTTTAGATCACTGTGTGGCCACATCATTAAAACTTCACTGGGGGATACCACTTAAGAGACACAGGGTTTAGACACGTCTTTGTGCAGGTGCTGCATAGACTTGATTAACAAATGCTCAGAATCTAGACTGGAGATGTCCTATGAGGAAAAGCTTTTGCTCTATCCTCTTATGTTCTGTAATTAGACACCTGGGAATTAAACTAAGAAAAGGTTTGTGCTTAGTCGCTCAGTGGTATCTGACTCTTTGTGAACCCATGGACTGTAGCCCGCCAGGCTCCTCTGTCCATGGTGATTCTCCAGGCCAGAATACTGGAGTGAGTTGCTGTTGCCTTCTCCAGGCAATCTTCCCAACCCAGGGATCCTACCCAGGTCTCCCACATTGAAGGCAGATTCTTTATCCACTGAGCCACCAGGGAAGCCCCAAAAGACAGGTTAACAACAATAAAAAAGGTATACAACTTTTATTCATGTTTTACATGCATGGGAGTTCACAGAAAATAAGTGAAACTCAAAGTGGCTAGACTTGGGGGCTTTTATACCATTTTAACAAATGAAGGGGACTTCCGGCTTCAGTTCAATTCAGTTCAGTCGCTTAGTCGTGTCTGACTCTTTGCGACCCCATGAATCACAGCACGCCAGGCCTCCCTGTCCATCACCAACTCCCAGAGTTCACTCAGACTCACGTCCATTGAGTCCGTGATGCCATCCAGCCATCTCATCCTCGGTCGTCCCCTTCTCCTCCTGCCCCCAATCCCTCCCCGCGTCAGAGTCTTTTCCAATGAGTCAACTCTTTGCACGAGGTGGCCAAAGTACTAGAGTTTCAGCTTTAGCATCATTCCTTCCAAAGCCCAGGGTTGATCTCCCTCAGAATGGACTGATTGGATCTCCTTGCAGCCCAAGGGACTCTCAAGAGTCTTCTCCAACACCACAGTTCAAAAGCATCAATTCTTCGGCACTCAGCTTTCTTCACAGTCCAACTCTCACATCCATACATGACCACAGGAAAAACCATAGCCTTGACTAGACAGACCTTAGTGGGCAAAGTAATGTCTCTGCTTTTGAATATGCTGTCTAGGTTGGTCATAACTTTTTTTCCAAGGAGTAAGTGTCTTTTAATTTCATGGTTGCAATCACCATCTGCAGTGATTTTGGAGCCCCCAAAAATAAAGTCTGACACTGTTTCCACTGTTTCTCCATCTATTTCCCATGGAGTGATGGGGCCGGATGCCATGATCCTAGTTTTCTGAATGTTGAACTTTAAGCCAACTTTTTCACTCTTCTCTTTTACTTTCATCAAGAGGCTCTTGAGTTCCTCTTCACTTTCTGCCATAAGGGTGGTGTCATCTGCATATCTGAGGTTATTGATATTTCTTCCTGCAATCTTGATTCCAGCTTGTGTTTCTTCCAGTCTTCAAGGCAGAGTAGATTATGGGGCAGTGACTAGGAAATATTTGGGATGATGACTGGAAGATAGAGGCTACTTTAAAAAGGTCTGTTTGCCCAGACTTGTTTTGGTGTTGACTCTGCATCTTCATCACTTTCAGCTTAAAATAATCCTTACACCGAAGTGGCGTATTTTGGGGCGGCCTATCCTAATCTTCACAGCATCATATTGTAATACAGGGTGGTTAAATTCTTCTAGTAAACTATCTTTTCATTGTGAGTAAAGGGATAAGTTTCTCTTGCCACAAAAGGGGAACAGGATTAGATGGAAAACTTAGATTTTGTTCCTTCCCTTGGCACTAAGGTCTCTACCTCCAGCAATATTAGAAAGGGGAAACTGATTTTTAATAACCAACCTCATTGCTTGAATGAACTAATTAAAAGGAAAAGGGCCTTGGGGCATCACACCTTTTTGATGGGAGAGACTGGGCTGTGGAAAGTTTCTGGGAACCTCACTTTCCGGAACATACCTGTTGACTCCTAGAAATGGAATTCTTTCAGGGACAAGAATAACCTGGGATAAAATGTTCTGAGATCAGACTAGGCTTGGGGTTTATGCATAGGCTTTTTATTTCTCAACTTTCGTAACTCTTATCTACAAATGTAGCTAAACTTTTCCTTTCATATGTAGGTGAAAATCCTGAAAAATTATCCTTGAGGTTGTAGGCTAAATTGGTTGCTAGGGTTAAAGAATTGTAAGGAAGCCTTCCTTAAGGAAAAGTCAGTAATTGTACTCATCTTGAGGAATTTTAGTAGTTTGGGGGTTTATGTACATGTTCATGCCAGGACATGAAATTAAAAATTCATCCCTCTAGCTACTGGAATCCAGTTTCCTAAAATGTTAAGATCATGAAGTCTACCAATTGGATATCATGAACTAAAGTCTTCATTAAAATAAGTGGAAATCTTAACCTCTCTTTGCAGGAAATATATATATATAAATAAATATATACTGTATTTTGAGATCTGAATAAAAAGGGTAACATTTTTACACCATTTTTATAGAAGCACTGCTCAATTGCAAACCTATTCCAAATTTAAATGAATGAGCATTTTCCTTTCTAAAGTGGAATTGAATCTTCTACACCCAATCAACAATGCTGCGATAATTCAAGCTACTTATTAATAGTTACAGGCAAACTATTAGAGAAGATGTAGCTGATTTTACTTAATGCCTGACCCTATCTGGAAACTAATTTTTGCACCAAAAATTACCAAGAACCAGGCCCTTATTTACATCTCTATGTCCTGAAAGCATTCTTTATATCCTGCCTCACAAGACTGGGATGGATGGGAATTGGTAGTGGATCACAGGATAAAATGAAAGGAAACTGATTAGAACATTCTGATACTTGAAATGCAGTTTGAAAAAAGATATTTTAAACAGGTATGTTGATGGAATCTATAAAGCCTTCTGGAGAATGGGCAAGCAGTTTGGTACTGGACACTGTAACAGAAGAATGAGCAAGGGCCTGAGTGGGAGGAAGTTTGAGGGCGAATAGATACATGTGATTGTGTGGCTGAGTCCCTTTGCTGTCCACCTGAAGCCAGCACAGCGCTGTTAATTGACTATACTCCTATAGAAGATAAAAAGTTAAACAAGGGGAATGGGCAAGGGCAGACATAAAGAAAGAGGGAAACAGGTTCCAACTATGGCACTCAGATGGAAGAATCTAAGTATTTGTAACAAATTTTTAGCCAATTGAAAAGATAGGATACGAATTTTTATAAATCCTTAAAATTCAAAATTATTGTACATGAATGTTCATAGGTAAAGTCGCTCAGTCGTGTCCGACTCTTTGCGACCCCATGGGCTGTAGCCTACCAGGCTCCTCTGTCCATGGGATTTTCCAGGCAATAATACTGGAGTGGATTGCCATTTCCTTCTCCAGGGGATCTTCCCGACCCCGGGATGGAACCCGGGTCTCCCACACTGTAGACAGACGCTTAACTGTCTGAGCCAGCAGCATTATTCACAACAGACAAAAAGTGGAAACAGCCCAAATGGCCCTCAGCTGATGAATGGATAAACAAATATGGATATATCCATACAGTAGAATGGCAATTAAAAACAATGAAGTGATGATACTTACTACAATATGGATGAACCTCAAAAAACTTATGCTCAGTGAAAGAAGTCAGATCAAAAGAACATATACTGTATGATTCCATTTATATGAAATGTCGAAACAGATCAACTTATAGACATAGAGAGTAGATTAGAGATTGCCTAGAGCTGAGGGTGGAAATAAAGAGTAATTATAAATGGACAGGAAATTTCTTTGGGGGATGATGGAAATAATATAAAATTAGATTGTGCTGATGGACGTACAACTCTGTAGCCTTACTGAAAATCATTGAATTGTAGTTTTAAAGTGGGTGATTTTATGTTACGAAAAAATTTTTTTTTCATAATTTTTTGTTGTTGTTGATGTGGACTTCCCAGGTGGCTTGGTGGTAAAGAATCCACCTGCCAATATGGAACACACAGGGGACTTGGGTTTGATCCCTGGGTTGGGAAGATCCTCTGAAGGAGGAAATGGCAAGCCACTCCAGTATTCTTGCCTGGAAAATCCCATGGACAGAGGAGCCTGGCGGGCTTCAGCACATAGGGCAGCAAAAAGTCAGACATGACTGAGCAATTGAGCGAATGAGCAGGACAAAGAGTGATTTACAATGCTGTGTGAGTTTCAGATGCACAGCAAAGTGATTCAGTTATACTCACATACCTATACTCTCTTTTAGGTTCTTTTCCCTTAAAGGTCATTATAAAATAGTAGGGTTAGTGCCCTGTGCTATACAGTAGGTCCTTGTCGATTATCTATTTTATATATAGTCGCACATATATCTCAGTTCCAAACTCCTAATTTATCCCTCCCCTCTCCCCACCTTCCCCTTTGGTAACCATAAATTCATAATTCTACATCTATGAGTCTTTTCTGTTTTGTGAATGAGTTCATTTGTATCATTTTTTTAGATTCCACATATTAATATAAACAGTATCATATGATACTTGTCTCTCTCTGTCTTACTTCAGTTAGTATGATAATCTCCAGGTCCATCCATGTTGCTACAGATGGCATTGTTTCATTCTATTTTGTGGCTGAGTAATAGTCCACTATATATAATGAAATATTTATATATATATATGTGTATATATATCACATCTTCTTTATCCATTCACCTGTCACTGGACATTTAGGTAGTGTCCATGTCCAGTAGTGATGATATAAATGTTGGCTGCAGGTATCTCTTTGAACTATCTCTTTGAACTAGGTATCTCTAGTTTTCTCTGGATATTTACCCAGGTAGGATTTCAGGGTCATATGGTGACTCTCTTCTTATTTTTTTAAGGAGCTACCGTACTGTTCTCCGTAGAGACTACACCAATTTACATTCCCACCAATGGTGTAGGAGGGGTCCTTTTTCTCTACAATATGGTATGAAAATTATCCCTTAATAAGGCTGTTATTTAAACAATTGCTATCTGACTATAGTCTCCTTTATTATTTTTTTGTTATTACTTGTTCAAGGACTCCATGTTTATTATGGCTTTAAATAAATTCCTTGGCTTTCCCCTGGGGTGTGGTTTCAGCTGCTTCATGTTTTTAGGCAGCTAAGGTTGTGCTCAGATATTGCTAACAGAGAAGAACTGCTGGCCTCCCGGTATTCTCAGGCCACTCGGGCCAGAGGTCAGGAAAAGGGATGGCCTCCCTCATCACTGTCAGCCTAATAAAAGTGGTACCTCTTCTTCTCTCATTGTGAGCCTATTGCCATTCCCCTAAGACCAGAGGGGCATTGGTGGCATGACAGATGTTGGAGGTCTCGGTGTTTCAAGGATGAAGGATGTCCAGGAAAGTGTACCTTCCAGTAGGAGAGAAGACATGCAGCCAGTGCAGCAATAACATCAATAATCAGACAGGCCTAATATTAATGGCAAAGAGGAGTAATAATTCAGACTGGAAAAAATATTCACATCTCCTCTACTGACATTATTGCTTCAAGGCAGGTGGTTTTGAATTGCCTTAAATAACCTCATATTTACATAATGGCTTTCCTAGGTTTTTTCCTATTATCCCCAACAAATTGCTTTAGAATAACATTATTTCCAGCAAACCCATCCCCCTAGGAGTGGTCCAAGCATATGTAATATTTGGGATTTTTTGCTTCTTCAAATCGTAACACTGAGCCTCATGCTGGTGTTACAAATCTTTGGTTGTCATGGGCCGAGACAGGGCCCCAGACAAACTAGGATTAGAGATGTCTTCTGTCCCTTCTGCTACAGGTCACGGTGAGGAAGGGGGTAGCATTGTGAGCAGAGTTGCTTGGTAGCTTGTAAGACGTCGGTGGCTTCCCTGGTGGCTCAGTGGTAAAGAATCCACCTGCAATACAGGAGCTGCCGGAGGTTCAATCCCTGAGTCAGGAAGATCCCCTGGAGGAGGGCATGGCAACCCACTCCAGTACTCTTGCCTGGAGAATCCCATGGACAGAGGAGCCGGGTGGGCTACAGTTCATGGGGTGTAAAGAGTTGGACACGAGTGAAGCGACAGCACACACACACACACACACACACACACACACACACACACACAAGATGTTGGTGGACTCTTCATGGTCTGATTTGGGCTAGAACAAGGGTATGCCTTGCATCCATGGCACCTGAGTTTTCTTGTATCTATTTTTTCTGATTTTATTCTTAACTGGAGGATAATTGCTTTACAAAGTTGTGTTGGTTTCTGCTGTAGGACAAAGCAAATAACCATGCGTATGTATGAATACTCCTCCCTTTGAGCCTTCCTCCCCGCCAGAGCCCCACCCCTCTAGGTGGTCACAGAGCACGGGCTGGGCTCCTTGAATTATATGGCAGCTTCCACCCAGCTATCTGTTTACGCGCTAGTGTATATATGTCTGTGCTACTCTGGCAGTTCGTATCACCCTCTCCTTCCCCGGCTGTCCCCACAAGTCTGTTCTCTCTGTCTGCATCTCTATTCCTACCCTGCAAATAGGTTCTTCAACACCATTTTTCTAGACTCCATATATATGTGTTAATATACAATGTTCGTGTTCCTCTTTCTGTGTGTTGCCTAAGTTTTCAAGCCAACCATGTCAACACTCCCTGAGGTTAGCCCAGGATTCCTGAGTCCCACACTTCCAAAGGATGTAGGCATGAAAAATAAACTCTGTACTCCTTTTACTTATTAATCCTATTTCTGTCTTCTGGGGACAGCACAAGTCAAAGCCTTCTTCAACGTGACAGCCCTTACAAAGCTGAAAGCATTTGTCGTGAAGACATTTCTTCTAAGCCTTCTGCAGTACAGATTGAGCATTCTCGGGACATCAGCCATTCCTCTAAAGACGTGAATTTTCAGCCTTGGATGGAAGAATTTTCTTCTCATCTGTCTTACAGTGTGTTTCCCACCTGAAGTTATGATCTGACTGGAGATGAACATGGTGTGACTGTCACCCTCCTCATTAGTGATAATGACAGTTATTCATGGGAAATATGATCTGTGATGAGAAAGAATTCTGTCTGGGCAAGGAGGGAAAGTGATTGTCTTGGGTGTTTACCATGGGCAGACTGTGAGTTCTTCTATAAGTATTAGCCCATTATGCTCATTAAGCAGGGTGGGAGGAGGAGGGGCATTTCTGCTCACCTTGTGGGGCTCACTGTAGGGATGGAAATTTTGCCTAAGATCACCAATTGGGTCCATCCATTCCAGACATCACCCTGAAGGGTCTCTTTCACTTGAAAGCTTACAAAGGTGAAAAAAATGACTTATTATAAATTAGTAGACTATGAGAAAGGAAGCAAATGCAGTTTTGCTCAAGAGTTTACTAAGCACGATTAGGCCTAATAGCAAGGAGCTAGTCATTCAGCTCTGATATTAGCATCTAATCCTTCTTCACTGGGGAGTCACCGGAGGCCTTCCCTCGGGGTGAGCTCGGAGGCAGCTGGTGTCCCAGCCCTTTCATCATCCCACGCCTGCACACCTGCCTGTTCCCCTCTGGGTCATGCAGTTCTGGGTCTGGAGCACTGGTCTGAGGGTCATGGTGGCTTTAAACCAACTGCTGAGAACTTGCAGGCATTATGTGTGTGATTGCTTCAAGTTCACTCCTCAAGGGCAACCTTCTGTGATTGTGTTTGTGTTCCTTGAAAGAGCACTCCACCACAGCTACACTCTGTGATCAGCATGACACCCAGCGCTCTGAGCTGTAGCTAGGGGGATGACTAAGTGGGAAGAGAGGAGCTTGTAGGGCCAGCTTTTTCCAGTTCAGGAGCCTTCAGATGTTCACAGGTGGTTCTTGGAGGAAAAATCAATGTCAGCAGTAGGGGTTCTTCCAAAATGTATTTTGCATTGAACACAGATGAAAAATACTAGGTGTATTTATATAGCTGCTTTCATGTGATAACAAGCCATTGGGGAGTGACCTGTTATACCTGAGAAGGTGGAGAAATCACCACTGCAAGAGCATGTGACTTTTAATCTCAATAGCACAGACCAAGCAGACACCACATCGACCTGTGCCACTGGGGTCTTATAAACTTAGCATATATTTGTGAGGTGTAATAGAGAGAAAGATTTTTAATACCAAGAAATCGGAAAGTTGGTTAATACTGGCTTACACAACTAAAAATTCGGTTTTCTTACCTTCTGAGTAGCTGGGAGGTAGGCAGTGGCAGGCTTGTTTCAGCTGCTTGGTAACCAGACCAGAGATCCAGGCCTTCCTACTCAGGCATCTCAGTGCAGGCTGCCTTTCCAGGCAGATGTTCACATAGGCAGCAAATAGAGCAGAAGGTTGACAAGGCATGATTCGAGTGAGCTTTTCCTCTTATGTCTATCCTTTTATCAGAAAATAAAATCTTTTCTAAAGCCTCCCCTAGTGGACTTCACCCATATATTTCATTGGGAAAAAAAATGGACCCCGTGAATACCACTGGCTGCAAAAGACATCGGGAAAGTGGGTGTCTAACAGATGAGAACAGGATGATAATAACTGGTTCAAAGAAATTGAGGTCCATAGAGGGAAGTTCAGCACAGTATCTCTGAGAGGCAAAAAAGATGCAGGGATGAAGACCCCCAAGGTGAACAATAGTGATGGAGCACAGTGATTTGCTGTATGTTGAGTGTGTGTACCAAAAACTCTCACTTCCCACGGATCAGACTCTAAGAAAAGAAAGCCTTAAATGAAAAGTCAGCTTTAAGTCTTAATCTGCTTCTGAATCAAACCGACACAAACCCAGAATTCTACAAAGGAAAGAAAAACCACTGTGGATTTAGATTTCTAAAAAAATTGAGACTGAAGTATCCAATATAAATAAATTAATGATGTTCAGAAAAGATTGGTTTGAGTATCAGACTATTTCTAAACACAGACATGCCACTTGTCACTACTTTTCCATAAAACATCTTTGAAAACAAAAGTTCTGTTATTATTCTAGAAACAACAAATGAAAAGGATAGACTTGATGCTTTACCTGATGGGAATATATGACAATATTTTCCCTAATATACAAATCTCTCATGAAAAAACACTTCTCATTTTTACAAGGTTGATGTTGTTCCATGTCATTATTTATAAGAGGAAAAATTTTACTTGCAAGAAGCAGTGTTTATTGACAACAAGAGTAAACTCTGGAGCCAGGCAGACCTGGATTCGTATTCTGAGTTTGCACTTGCTAGCCTTGGTCAGCCTTCCTGTCTTCCCTGAAAATGGGGGTTATAATAGTAACACTGACTTCACAGACTGCTGAAAGTCTTAAAGGAGCCAGTACACAGTAAATACAACATATCCCAGACATGTACTAAACCCTCAATTTCCCTAGCTCAGCATTTTTCTTGGTTTTGTCCTATGTAAAATAAAACCATTTTGGATCTAGTATTAATTGCTAATTGTAACAAATAATTCATTTGCGAGCTCCTTTTTGTTACTGTTTCATCCATTCTGAGGCATGTCTTGTATCTTTGATCTCTCTCTGTCGTGTTCTGCCAAGAAAGTACAGTTTTAAAAATATGCTGTGGTGTGTTTTGATAACAACCTTCTGATTGGATGGTGACTTCGTCTATGGCAGTGGATCAGACCACACCTACCGGAGTAGTTGGCATCTCCTAGGCGACACCAGCCCTCCTCCTGGACCACAGTGTTCCTGGCTGCAGCGGCTCTGATCTGCTGTTAACCCTCTATGTCCTGTGCTGTAAGCTCCAGACACAGCAGCTTTGGGCATCATGGAGAAGTGCTGAGTCATGCTGGCTTTTCCCCCCCATGTTCTGCAGGTCTCCTCCAAGAAATATTCTCTTGGCCCACATGTCCTCATTTTTGTTCTTGAACAGCGAATGTTTTGGACCTAAGCATAAAATGAGACTGTGCTATTAGCCAGCTCACGTTATTCCATTTCGCCTTCAAGATTTATCATGAGACCCTTGGTCAAATACGTTATTAAATCCATGCATAGAGTATTTGCCTAGGCTAGTGATCTGACAAAGGCACTGAGGCTAACTTGGAATGCTTATTTGTAATATTATCCCTCTTCCTTATTAGACAGTAAGGACCCAGGTAATAGAGAACATGTCTGTTTTGATCACAATACTAGAAATAAAATAAATAATTCTCAGCTCACAGACAGACTGATAAAATGAGCCCTGATAAACTGAACTCACCGGACTCTGAATGATGAATAATTGCTTCTGTATGTGCTTCCATATCTGTCTTCTAATAATAATTATTTTCTAGAAAAACACCCATGGTCAATGTGAAAGTCACTGCTACTGTGTGGAGCTGATCTCAGAATTCTCCAGTCTGAGTCTTCCTTGCTACTATCATGCTTAGAAGATCCAGATGTATGCACTGGGTTGGTCAAAAAATTCATTTGGGTTTTCCATAAGATGTTATGGAAAAATCCAAATGAACTTTTGACCAACCTGATAACATGTCTAACCACAACCAGGGCTAATGCAGAACAGCACTCTTTCATTAACGCAATCTAAGCAAAGTTAAAACCAGATACAAATAAAGTTGCCTTGCAACTAACTGGGGCTAGGCAGTTCTTAGAGGGCTTAGCTCCTCTAAGAACAAAGGGTAGCCTTAGGTTTTTAGATTCCAGGCTCCAGCATCTCTGATGCGGTCGAGGTAGTATCAAATAAAGGCTGTATTCATTCTTCTGGGGAAAGTGTTTTTAAAATAAATTCTTTACCAAACACGAGGCAAGGGGAGGGTGGATTCTGGGAATTGATGCCGCTTGGCTGAATGTGGTTCTTTGGCTTTTGCAGTCATCAGATAACTTTTTAACCCACAGGACTTTAAATTAGTGATTGGAAGGGACCAGGGTGGCCATTCATTGCAGTTGGCATTTCCATTCCACTCAGAGTATCAGCAAATGTGGTTAGAAACAAAGAATAAAAATGCTCTTGATGCTTACACTGAGTATGGAGAAGAGAGGGAATTTGTGCTTCTTGGTGTCACATGTGACCCAAGGCTGCTGCTGAAATGTCCAGTGGAGACTGCTTCCCAGAATCAACTTATAGATCAGAGCCAAGCTTGCAGCAGTGGAAATGGAAGCTTGGAGCAGGCAGGAGACTGCTCGAGATCAATAGGGTGACATACTGCAGTGGCCATGAAAATGTACCACTCAGGTCTCCTGCTGTGGGAGACTGATATTTCCAGCTGTTGGCCCGCTGGACCATGCTGTCCCCCAGCTGCTCTTAGCCACCATGGCAAAGGCACTAAGGTGGGCTCATTCTGTGAGATGCAGAACTCCTTTAAGGATAATCTTATCTCAAAGACTTTCCATAGGCTTGACTCTTTCTTGAAACTTTGCTAGTTTCAAGAAGTCTGAGACCCTTCTTACCCAACCATCCTTCCTTCCCCCTCTCTCTCTATAGGCGCTAAACTGTTAGTGTGGTCTCAGAGTGCTCCTTGCCTTTCAGGCTCTCTCCTCCAGGAAATCTCTTGCACATCTACTCCCACCTTGGCATCTCCTCCTTGGCAGCCCAGACTAATGCATATAGCATTTCTTTGCCCATTCAACTGAGCATTGTTACTGCTCGAAAAGCAAGACTTATCATACATAGAGATTGGCTATCTTGATCAGGGTGAGAAGAAAGACCAAATATATTTCTAATTCCTTAGATAAGCGAGGAGTGAGAGCTGCTTCTTTCCTCTGCCCTGCTTGCCTCCTTTGGCCAATCATAAAATACTGTGTCTCATATAACTTGTTTGTAAGATAAGAATATAATACTATGTTGCTGCTTCTGCTAAGTCACTTCTGTCGTGTCCAACTCTGTGCAGCCCCATAGATGGCCGCCCACCAGGCTCCCCAGTCCCTGGGATTCTCCAGGCAAGAACACAGGAGTGGGTTGCCATTTCCTTCTCCAATGCGTGAAAGTGAAGTCGCTCAGTCGTGTCCGACTGTTCGCGACCCCATGGACTGCAGCCTTCCAGACTTCTCCACGCCTGCCTTACTTTTCCAGGCAAGAGTACTGGAGTGGGGTGCCATCGCCTTTTCCTATAATACCATGTTAGGAGTTGGTATACTTATTAGCCTTTTGACATATTTAGAGGGAGAATAAAAGACCATCACCCATGCTAACGCTGAAACCTGCCTACTCTGGCATGTAGCACAGTCTCTCAGCTCTCTAAAGGAACCAGCATACACAGGGGTTAGGAGCTGTGTACCAGGGAGAGGTAAAGGAGTGTGTTTTACAAGACTTAAAGGTTTCCCCACTTGCTGTGTCTTAGCTATGTTCACTCATCATCTGATGTGAGCTCCATGAGCTTAGGGCCTGTGTTTACATTTCTCTTCTTTGCTTTCATATCCCAATTTCTTTTCACCTGGCAAACAGATGTGCTCAATAAATATTCGCCAGTAAGGAAGCTCATGTGTCCCATGGCCCTTTCTTTGTCGTCATTATTTCCTGCTAGCCTATGGAAGTTGGGCGGGTAAGGATAGGGAGCAGAGGACATCATTTATTTTTACCTTTCAGTTTCCCATAACTGAGAAGTCGACAACCAGCAGTTGCTTGTCCCTGGGCCTCTCTATGACTATTTGTATGGTTGCTATTGTTTTTGTTGTTTTTTAAAAATAAATCCTGGATTGTCTTTGAGTAGCAGAAGTTAATAGTGAAGTCTCTATGGGAAGGCTGTGAAGGAGCTAGTCAAGATAGGTAAAACTAATCTAACAAAATTGCTGAATTTTGTAATATATTTATATACATCATAAATATCACAATATGAAAAATAAACCCAAAATGAGTGCTTAAAAACAACTGCAACAGCTCCTTTCTCTTTTCAAAAATGAAACAGTATCTTATTTGGGGCCTTTTTTTTTTTTTGCTGTAAATATTGCAAGTAAGTGTTCTGAATGATGGAAGAAAAGTTGTAATAACATTATAATTCATTTTCAGTTTTTTGTGAAAACTGAAACATTTTAATTCATTAACTTATTAGTCATACCTTCAGTGAAACACAATTTACAAGACTGTATCCATTTATTTGTGAGCACATTATGAATAACAAAGATGCTTTATTAATTTGATAATCACAAGCCATTATTTGGCTAGAGAGAGCCAATTAAGTAAGAAGTATTAACTTTCTTTTTTTCTCAGAAAGAAAGACAGGAGCTGACTAAGCTTAGATGGGGAGCATAGAGAATTAAAATAATCATGCTGTTAGAACTGGCAGAAGACTTTTAGATGACCTGGTCCAGGACTGTTAACCTTGAGGGCATGACTATCTAGGGAGTCAATGAGTTGGTTTCATGGGCAGTCTATTACCCTTTAAGTTATATGCAAAACGTTATGGGAAGGTACATAAGCATGTTTTCCTGGAGTGAGAACCCATAACCTCAAAAGATTAAGAAATCAATGTGCTATAGAAGTGATGGATGAGAACAATTATGCTGGGGGTCTTGGCAACTCTGTTAGATGGTCTTGGAAATGCAGAACAGTCCATTGGTCCTGCCTGAGGATGACATGAATTCAATGGCTCCCAGAGCCCTCAAAAGCAGGAGGATGAGGTGTAATCAGACCAGAGAAAGGAGCAATGAGGTGCTCCTCACCTCAGCTGTCTATGAGTATTCCCATGTCCTCATGGGCTTTGAAGGTACATGATGGTCTCAGAACATGACGGTCCTGTCAGCCTGGAGGGTCAGCGCGACTGGGAACACATGTTAGGGCAAAGAAGAACAAGGGGTCAAAGACCAGGCCTGAACAGAAACAGAAAAAGAATCGAATGCTGGTTTGGAAAGGTACTCAAGGGTTTGCCTTTCAACATAATGATGTTCAAGGAGTGGGAGAACTTGCAGGCTCAGGTGTCCCAGAAGCAAGTGAAAGAGACAAGGAGAGCTGAAAGCTCCCGGTTTCTGCAGCAAAATTCCTTCCCCAGGAGTTTCCCCTTCCTTTGGGCTTCTCCTGAATCAAGCAGGAGAACCAGGGCACTCAGGGCACTCAGCCCCAGGGCTCTGTTGCATCTCCTCCCCTCCTTCACCTGCAGTAGTGTGCTGAGCCGGTTTGCACCAGATGGTGAGAGCTCATCGTTAGCCTTTCCCAACTCTGCCTTCAGTGACTTCACAATTGCTAGCGTGAAGTTGGCCTTGACCGTGGTGTACATGAGCAAATGTTACAAATCAGGGACTCCCCCCACCCAGGAGTTGTTAAACATTTACCAGCATTTTTACCAGTTCCTGGCTAAGAGTGAGATAGTGATAGGGAGTGTGTGGGGCTTTAAATAGGAGGTCAGGGAAGAATTCCAATAAGGTGGCATTTAGGAAAAGACTAGAAAGACATGTAAAAATAAATCACATAGATATCTGAGGGACAAGCATTCTTGTCACAGGAAACAGCAAATACAAAGCACCTGATGCAAGAGTGTGCTTGGAGTTCAAGGGGCAGCAACAAAGGATAGTGTAGCTGGAGCAGAGTGAAGAAGAGAGTCATAGGGAATGAGGTCAGAGATGGATGAGGGGGTGAGGGGCAAATCATGAAAGACCTTTCAGATGATTATAAAGAACTTGACTTTTCCTTTGAGAAAAATGGTGAGCCATTGGAGGCTATAGAGCAGTAAAGTGACATAAATATAACAGATTTTTAAAGCTTTTACTCCTTTTAAAAGGGGTGCTTTGTAAAGATAGACTGTTAGGGGCCAATAGGGGTCAAGGCAGTTACAGAAAGACCAAATAAGAGGCTATTGGAGTAATCCAGATGAAGCATGGTGGTGACTAGGATAAGAGGGCTGCTGCTGGAGGGGTAAGAAGTGGTCGTATTCTGGATACGAATGTGGTAAAATTGTGATTAGCAGGCAGCTTTCAGCTTAATAAAGACAGACCTTCCTAATATAGAGATTTAAAAATCTCCAATGAAGTACCAAGCTTTCTGGGCCTGGATATAATCAGTGAGAAACCTGAGAGCCACTCATCAGAGATACTGTGGAAGAGCTTCTTCTGCTGGGAGGAGCTCATATCCACTGACCTCTAATATTCTACAATGGCATAGGGGCTTGGTTACACAGGAAAATGTCTGTTCTAATGTGACAACGGAGCTGAGGATAAGGAAGCAAATAGGGTTGGATATATCTACTAAATGGCTTCATTTCTGTTTTTTTTCTTAGATTAATTCAATATAAATATTAAATTACATAAAATTATATAATTATATTTGGATATAATACAGTATATGTAATACCTAGTATTATATACAACATATTAATGCTTATTGAGGGGGGCTTAATATAATTCTATATGTATATATGTGTATGTATGTATGTATGTATGTACATATATATATATTTACACACTTACTTGACATAGACATTTACCTCAAAGGGTTTGAAGGTAATGGGTGGGGTTGGTTTAGAGCATGTTGCTCTCCGTGGTGCTGAAACCCCGAAGTTAAGGGATGGTATTCTCTCAAATGGGTGTCTCAGCCTCCTTGGAGGTGAGGTTACTGGGCTTGTGCAGTCACATGAGGTATAGATGGGGTGGTCTGGGGAGGTCTGAGAACAACTAAAAAGAAAGTGTCTTAGAATTCAGGATATAACAGCAGGAAAGAATTTTAGGAAATATCTAGTCCAACACCTTAACCTATCTACAGAGGAAACAGAGAGAGCAAGCACATAAATGCTAGTAGTAGAGATCCGCGGCCCACTGTAAGCTAGGACAGGATAGAACAAGAGAGGGTTAGTCCTGTGGGATTGTTTTTAACACTTCTGATGGAATTTTCTACCAGCTTAATTCTCTCTTATCATGTGACACCCCCATGAAAAAGTATCCTCAGAAACGGGCATTTATGCATGAATTTTCCTGTGCAATGCGTTTATACCTGGCACCCCCAATCTGGACTTTATATCTGCAAGTGTAAAGGAGCTGCTGGTTGGTATCACCCCCAAACTTTCTGGGCTTCTGCAACTGACCACTACTTTTAATTTATTTTCCAAGCTTTTAATTGGTCTGAATTGATTTCTGAGAGATTGAAAGAGCTTGGTGTGCCTTTATATGTTATTTTTGTCCTTGTGTGGTTGATTTTGTGCTCAGTGAGGCTGTAGATCTGCCATTTGAATACAGTTAATGAGGTTGAAGGACAGGGGAAAGAACAGAGGGAAAAGCACCCAGTAACCAGTGGTGCAGACTTGCAGTGAAGTAAGAACTCGTGCCATGACTTATTAACTTGTACAAAAGAAGAGACAGGCCTAGAATCTGTTGAGATGGATAATCATGCTGATTAAGCTGGTGGGAGTTTCCTTATCTAAATTATCTAAGTAGACACAGAGGTGCTTGAGAGATAAGATTTATATATATACCTGAAGAAGCTATGTTAAATCATCACTTTAAATTTTTGTTAAATGCTAATTAAGTGTGTGTGTTTCTAACTGGGCTGACATTAATAACTACTGAACTAGTGAATTGCAAAATGCCATTGACTCCTGATCTGTAAATAGAACAAAGCCATCTGTGGCATCGGAGAGCATAGAAGTTCCCACTTCACCCTCCCAGAGGTTCACTGTAACCTTGGGTCACAGATGGAGGTGGCTCAGCTGCCCTGAACACCAGCTTCATCTGCCTCAGTGCCCCAGAGCCAAGAGCAGGTGTGGGTCCCACGCCTAGTCTCCCCAGGGGCCAGGAAGAGCAGCTCGGAGAACCACACTGCCAACAAAAGCCAGTAAAGAGGCCTTTCCTTGCTGTTTCAGCCTGCGCAGGGCTCCAAGGGGCAGGGGAGGGAAGCCTTATTCAAACACCCTCTACCTGCCTGTGTGCAAGAGCACTTCAGATTCAGAAGATGCTTTCACCAAAGCGTCTATCTCTAAGCCTGAGTCCTGAGGTTCTCACCAATATGCTATTTAAAGTCTGCACACATGTCAGTTGAGACAGGGAGGGTGTGTCTGAAGAATGGTCTAAATGGCTAGTGTTTCCCTCCATCTCTTACTCCCCTAATTGACTCACTCAATTCCTGTGGAAAAGATCTTCCTCTACAGAAATGTGTTTACCTTCGCTACCCTGCCTTCCTGCCATACCAGAAGATCTTTTATTTTTCTTTTCAATTTCCTTTTCCACTTCAGTGAATGTATGAGTTCTTACTGGTTGTAAGAAAATTAGCAAATGAAGAAAATGTTCTGGCAAGGACAGGGGCCTCCATCTTTCATTGTGTATGTGTGTGTTAGTCACTTCAGTTGTGAATGACTTTTTTGCAACCCCATGGACTGTAGCCCACCAGGTTCCTCTGTCCATAGAATTCTTCAGGCAAGAATATTGGAGTGGGTAGCCATTCCTTTCTCCAGCCACTTTTTATTATGCAATCCGAAAAGGATCTTGTGAACTCTGGTTTGCCCTTGAGAACTGTCTGGATGTGGCGATGTAGAATGCAGCTAACGGTGGACCCCTGTCCAGGTCTTCAGATTTCTGTGGCTCAGGCTGTTTCTGACAGCAGGGAGGTTTGCATGGGGTTGGGGGAGGGGCCCAGGGACTTAATAAATGGTTGTGGAAGGAGGTGGCTCTGGAAGGGCTGAGCCATATTCCTATAAGAGCCTCAGGAGGCAGAGGTCCTGGGCCTGATCCTGCATTGCAGGTTGAAGCTGGCTTAATTGCTGGTAATTAAGGCATACTCTATAGAGTTTCTGGGCATGCCTGGTGGGGGAGGGGCTGGATGTCTGGCCTTGGATGAGCTGCAGGAAAGCGAGTGTCTGCTCCACTGAGCTTGCTGCTCGCTCTGCGACTCCCAGCAGGGCCTGTTGCTGGGCAGTTTTCAGCACTAGGAGTCTTTGCAAAGCTGCTATTCATGGATGGAGGATTCTTTGCAAAGGAAATCAAGGCAGAATAGGAACAGTCTTTATTGAGAGCTTACTATATGTTAGATATGCTCTGTTGTGCTGTGCTTAGTCGCTCAGTCATGTCTGACTCTTTGCAACCCCATGGACCGTCAGGATCCTCTGTCCATGGGGACTCTCCAGGCAAGAATACTGCAGTGGGTTGCCATGCCCTCCTCCAGGGGATCTTCCCAACCCAGGGACTGAACCCAGGTCTCCTGCATTGCAGGTGGATTCTTTCCAGCTGAGCTACCAGGGAAACCCAGATATTATGCTCAGCACATTTAATTCTCAAAACATCTCAATGAGGGAATTTAAAATTGATGATGATGATAAAAGATTAAGTGATTCACTCCAGGTATACAGTTAGCATAGAATGCAAATTTACTTTGTTGGATCCTGAGTTCGTGCCTTCAAGGCCCATGCTATTTTGCAGAGGTTGTAAGCTGGTAGCTTATGAACCGGGATCTGCTCTTCTATGTGTCTGGTCCCCACATTACTTTACATAATGGACTTGTCCCTTAAAATTCAGGAATTTAGGTTTTCTTGAAAAAAAACAAAAAAGAAAAGATCTGCCAACAATGGCCCAGTTTTTTGCATGCAGTAAAATTGAGTGAATGCTGCCCCTTCTAGAAAGGGAATTCTTCAATCTCCCTGGAGACTTTTTTTTACTCTTCTCCTTCTTGCCTATCTCCTAGTTCATTTCAATCATTTGTGGAACTTACCTGACCCTTGTTAGCACTTTGAGATTGTGACATTTGCTCCTAGAATGCAGGCTAGGATAAAAAGATCAAATGAGAAGCAAAGCTGGAATAGAGGAAGGAGGTGGTGAGGCTCAGTTACATGAGCAAGCATCCTTGGGCTCAGCCACACACTCAGAGAGCAAAAGCTCATCACTGAGGCCAGTTGGTCCCTCGTCTAATTTTCACAGATAAGCAGAGAAAAGCTGGTTCAGGGAAGGGGACAGATGCACAGAAATCTCAGGAAGCTCTGTATTCTGAGACAAGCAACTTTCTTTGTCTGCTTTTAACTGATTGCTTTTCATAAAGCTTTGCCGTAGCTCTGCTTTATCATTCCTGCCTGAGCTTCCAGCTGGACAGAATCCGAAAGCTAAAAGCCTGCAACTTACAGAGAAGGAGGGCATTTGGCTGCCACTATGGCTATATGGCCACACCAGCCTGCCTGCTTCTGGGTTATCAGGTGGGAAATTTCATCTGAGTCTAGAGTTTCCTGCTGTATCAGTCTTCCCCAGGCTCTTGCAGAGTTCAGGCTCATGTACCCACACCAGCAGTCCTGCCCTTTTAGAGGTGGAGGTGAGAGGAGAGTATAAACAGTTGACTGGTTCTCTTTAACCAGGAGAATCAGCCACCCTGGTCAAGGCAAGAGCCATCATGGGGTGGTTCAGTGTTGTGGTAGAGTTTGTAAAGTCCTTGGAGTGAGCAGAAAAGGAAGTCAGACCTAAGTCCTTTAGAGAAACTCTGTGATTTCCAAGCTGGGGCCATGAAACCCCAGAGGGGTTCTAAGAGGGGTCTTAGAACATGTCTTCTACGTGTGAGTGACATTCAAGCTCGGGTGCCTGACCCTGAGAGTAACTAGGCTTTTCTCTAAGGTCCTGTAGAGCAGCTGGTATTTCCCCATTTTCACTGGCCAGGAGACTCTGGCCCTATACACGTGTGCTCTAGCCTCTTCCTCCCAGACTAGTTCTTCCAAGATTCTTTGCTAAGATATCTCAGTGAAGGCTACTCTTTCCTAAAATCAAACCTCGGAGGTTGCCTGAATTAGGGCTGAATTAGGATGACTCCGGTCCTGAGCAGAGGCAATAAGAGCAGGGTGCAGACTTGTGCTGGGTTCATGTCCTGGCTCTGCCACTTGCTCACTGGGTTGACTTACTAGTCACCTAACCTCTCTGAGCTATGGTTCCCTCATTTAAGAAATGCATAATGACCCTCTCTCCCAGGGTTGGAATGAAAACTCTGAAAGAATGCAGCATATGGAAGGGCATATTACTCTAGGAAGTGTTGAATCAAGGGTCTTGCTGCTCTGTCTGCTGCCTGTCTCTCTAATCTTGACTCCTCCCATCACCCCACCCCTTCCAGTGCTGTTTCTTCTGATAGGAACATTCTTTCCAGGCTTCACCCTACCTTGAGATCACTGCCTCCTCTGGCCTTCCAGGTCAGATCAGGTCCCTAGGCTGAACTCTTTTAAACTACCTTGTACTTTCCTTTCGGAGCCCTTACTGCTGTTTGTGGAAGATGCTACTATCTGTCTCTCCCACTACATTTAGAACTGCATGCGAGCAAGGTTCAACTGTTTTGCCCACTCGCAAGTACCTGGCACATAGCCAATACTTTACATTCAAGTATTTGTTGAGGGCCTACTATGTGCCAGGTACTTGCGAGTGGGCAAAACAATTGAACCTTGCTCGCATGCAGTTCTAAATGAGCTTTCTTTCAATTATATAATAAATAGTTAACAGCCATGTTAAAGAGCATTATAACCATATACAAAAATTAACTCAAAATGGATCAAAGATCTAAACATAAGAGTGAAAAGTATGAACCTCTCAGGAGAAAACATAAGTGTAAATCTTCATGACCTTAAATTTGGCGATGGAGTAGTACAAGCTGACATCAAAAGTAAAGATGATGAAAGAAAACGTAGATTAATTGGGTGTCATCAAAATTAAAAATGTTTGTATTTCAAAGGGCATGATCAAGAAAGTGAAAAGACAACTCGCAGAATGCGGAAAATACTTGCAAATCATATATCTGACAGGGGACTTGTATATAGAATATATGAAGAACACTTACAACTCAACACTAAAAAGATATACAAGCCAATTAAAAATGGGCAAAGGATTTGAACAGACTTTTCTCCAAAGAAAATATGCAAATAGCTGTAATGAAAGGATGCTCAACATCGTCAGCCACCAGAAAGATGTAAATCAAAACCAGAGTGAGATACTTCTTTACACCCTCTAGGATGGTAGAATCAAAGAGTCAGATAATAGTAATTGTTCACAAGGATATGGAGAAACCAGAACTCTTATACTCAGATACAGGGAGTGTAAAATGGAGCAGCCACTTTGAAAAATTGTCTAACAGTTCCTCAAAATGTTAAACATAGAGTTACTATATGACCAGCAGTTCCACTCCTATGTACCCAAGAGAAATGCAAATGTGTCCATGCAAAGACTTGCATGCAAATGTTCATAGCAGCATTCTCCATAAGAGCCCCAAAGTCAAAACAATCCAAATGTGGCCCTCTCCCACAGGGAGTTATCAGATCAATAGGGAAGACAAGCATATATGAAATAATAAGCAATACCAGTGGGCCAGAATCAGAGGTTGCTTTGAGACATGAGAACTGCCATCCTGTGAAGGCACACAGCCTGGGGAGGTGGGAAGTCTTGCAGAGGAGATATTTTAAACACCAAGTGCAGAGATCACATCCTGTGACACTTGGTGATGGCATCATTTATTTTCTAGTACCATTGTCTGATGTTTCACGTGGTTTAGTCTGGTCTGCCCAGCCAGACCAATTGGTTTTATCTTTGTTTCTTTCCCAACTGCAAGCACAGAGCCTCAAACCCAACTTGGAGTGATTGGGTTCTGCGATGAGGATGGAGCCAGACTCAGGATTTAGAGCTTCCTGTCTGAAATGACCTGTCTCTTCTAATCATGCCTGTGTCACTAAGGGCTTCCTTTCTGCATTTGTCAGCCTGCCCAGCAGCCAGGGAGGGCAGAAGAGCAGGCTAGTGTTACTGTCTGGGGAAGTAACTGGAGAACAGGAAGAGTAGGGAAGCTGGTTTTACTTCAAGGTCACCCAGGGGGCAAGCACCTGGCTGATCAGGGATTAGCATAGATGTTACTGTCCTGTTAAGCCCACAGAGCTAGTTTGTTTATCTATTTCTAAGAGAGGTTTATGGTCATTTAGGGAGGAAAAAAATCAGTCTGAACCAATCTTAAGACTAAAATAATTATATGTTGGGGTTAAGGAGAGGGGAGTTCAGATTACATCTTTAAGAAGGAAAAAAAGATGCAAATAATAAAGTTACCCCCAAACTGTTGTTGATTCTCAATATTCCTGAGCCCCTCTAACATCTACAATTCTGAGACAGGGAAGATTAGCTTAAGCAGCCTCAGCGTTCCTTCGGCAAGTTTGTTCTATTTAATATATCGTTTAATATATTTGTTCATTTAGGCCATGACTCATTGCTTCTCTAAATTCTATTTTTAGCTGTTGCTTCTCAGTTGGATTTTTCCACAAATCAGATGTTCAGCTATGCGTCCAAGGGGACAGCCTCTCCCTTGGGGCTGAAAAACTGACCATAGTATCTTATTATTTGTAAACTGTGGAAGGTTGTGGTAACAATGTTTTTCACCTCCCCTAAAACTTGTTATGATTGAGCTATCACCCTATAGGGAGTATGTGATGAAATGCGAAGTACGTTATAAGGCATAATTCCCAGAGAAGGATGGTGGCCACCTCCCTGCCTGTTATTGTCTAGTATCTGACTCCTGGCCTGCTCCTTCGAAAGGAACCTGGTGCCGCATGAACAGGGAACGATTCATCAAACATGCTGATATGCATGGCGGAGGGGTGAGGTTGAGAGACGCATTGGCTGTGAAGGATGTGAAAGTGGCCGGGAGAACGGATCCAGAGAAGGGCAATCAGACCCCGAGAACGCAGAGTAGGAACCTGAACCAAGAGAGAAGGAATCTCAGGATAGACAGATTACAGTGGAGACTAACCAAGATGGTGGCCACACGGCTGCCAAGAAGTGACCGTTTGTTAACATTCATTTTTTCCCCTGAGTTTATTACTAATGTAGGTGAATATTTTTAGGTAAAAGCATAGGTAAGTTCTGGAATAATACACACCAAACTGATAGCAAGTTCTGGAGAGGAAAAAAATAAATGGGGGTTGAGAGAAGTGGAATGATTGCCTTCTACTTTAAATACCTCTAAGTTATTAATTTCTTTTTAGTAACAAAAGTGTATTTATATATTCCTTCTGTAACTAAAGACAGAAATAAAAGGCAATTAAGAGAGAGTATAAGACTATATAAATTGTTAAAAAATAAAATAAAATGGTTTTTATTAAGAGAAAATAAAAACTGTTTATAATGCTTCCAATGCTGAAGCTGCAGCTCCAATACTTTGGCCACCTGATGAGAAAAATTGACTCATTGGAAAAGATCCTGATGCTGGGAAAGATTTGAGGGCAGGAGGAGAAGGGGCAACAGAGGATGAGATGGTTGGATGGCATCACCGACTCAATGGACATGAGTTCGATCAAACTCTGAGAGTTGGTGAAGGACGAGCAAGCCTGGTGTGCTGCAGTCCATGGGGTCACAAAGAGTTGGACATGACTTAGCAACAGAACTGAACTGAAATGAACTGAATGCTTCCACTCAGAGGTAACCTCACTAGGGGAGCATTTCTTGCCCAAGCCCAGAATGGTACATTTAGAGTCCAGGCAGAAAGTCCCCAGTAGCAGAAAAAAGACTGCCACACCAATGAGCTGGGGACAAGTGGTCAGAATCAAGCTAAGGACTGCACAGACAAAGCCACTGACCAAGTCAGGAAGAGGGTCACAGATCAAGGATTAGAGGTGACTGCTCCCGCCAGAGGGAATTCGAGGCTTGGCTACTATAGATGATCAACCTCAGTCCCATTTTCATTCTGTGCCTCTAAATGATAATGTCATCAGCACGAGGTCAGATGCTATAGTTGGCTCTTGCCCAAACTGGAAGCTAGCGTTACACATAGAGTTGACACTACCACACGGGAGCTCACCCGAGATCTCTGGTAGGTATGGGGTGAGGAGGGAGTTTCTGGGGCCAGAGGGCCTTCAAAGAGGGGTCAGTGACCTTCAGATCAGTCATAGATAAGGGAAGAGAGGCCTATAGTCGGCACAAAATGCCTCAGGGTCTAGAAGAGTCTAGAAGCAGTGAGGATTCTATGGGCATTGGAGCACCCCTTGGGGGCACCTCTGGCCTTCTTTCACTAAAGGTGCCATGATCAGGAGATGATGGAAAGCACCACAGCACGTCCACATGACTCTGTGACCTCACTATATGCCCTTGTTTGGAAAGCACCAGATCCAATGCCTGACTAAAGGAGCAGCAGAAAGTTTTAATGCCCAGTTCTCCTGCTGCAGGGAAAACTGTGATTTCCATATCAGTGTGTCTGGGCTACAGAGGATGGAGTAGACTGAAGGAATTCTCTCTTTTCACTTTTCGGTCACACAGTGCAGCACGTGGGATCTTATTTCCCCAACCAGGGATTGAGCCCACGCCCCCTGCAGTAGAAGCATGGGGTCCTAGCCACTGGACCGCCAGGGAAGCTCCTGAAGGGGTTAAAAGTAACAAGAGAAATAGGAGAAAGGCATGAAACCAAGAGGCACGGTTGGTGGAGGAGAAACTACCCACTCCATTCTCTGGGAGCGCTAAACGCCTCCTACCCTGAACACAGGCGGGAGCCACAGGGAAGACCATGCTTCGTGCCACCAGTTATGAAACAAGACATGCACGTGGGTCCTTTGGCCTTCAGGACATTAGCTTTGGATTTCGCGCATTTTTTAAGGAAGACGAAGACAGCCAGTTGTTGGATCTGCTATGAACATTTAAAGAAATGTGCTCTTAATCTACCATAGCATTAAGTACCTCTCGAGATAGCGCCTGTCACATCAATAAGACGTGAAACTCGTCTATCTCAGCATCTCTCCATATTTAACCACTCGGAGGGAAAGAAGCTTTCATGTTTACGTAGGATACTGACAGTAATCATCCAATAAACCTCGGTTCTATTTTTAGATGCTTGTCTCTAGGCTTCTGGATACTGGGCCACAAGGCAGCGTTGGCAATGTTAAATCAAAAAATCAGTTTCTCATTTTAAGTGGAAAATGCACTGTGTTTCTGGGTTTGCTCATATCCATTTTCACAAGTTAATTGCTTGGGAATACATATGCATGTATTTTCCCCTCTTAATGCTGTCCTACACAAAACTGCTTGAAGAACAAATCCTCAGTTAAAAATATTTTTTTAAAAAAATTTGTGAGACATAAAATAATAAAGCTTAACATGGCAGATTGAAAAAACCAATAGGGCCTTAAAAACTAACCAATGGATACTCCAGCCCTTCCTTGGAGGCTTCCAGTCTAGTTGGAAGGGAGCCCTGACAGTCTGTCACTTGTGTGCAGAGAAATGGAAGCATTCAGTAAGACCATCTGAGGAGCTCATATTTTCTCCATCCTTGGAATCCCCATCAGCTCTGAATGTCACCCTACATCATCAGCTCAGAGACTAAAGGTAAGAGCAGCAGCAGCCAACACTAGTTGTTATTGTTCAGTCATTCAGTCCTGTCTGACTTTGTGACCCCATGGACTGCAGCACACCAGGGTTCCCTGTCCACCATCATCTTCCACAGATTTGCTCAGACTCATGTCCATTGAGTCAATGATGCCATCCAACCTTCTCACCCTCAGTCATCCTCTTCTCTTCCTGCCCTCAATCTTTCCCAGCATCCGGGACTTTGCATTCAGTGGCCAAAATATAGGAGCTTCAGCTTCAGGATCAGTCCTTTCAATGAGTATTTAGGGTTGATTTCCTTTAGGATTAACCAGTTTGATCTCCTTGCTGTCCAAGGGACTCTCAAGAGTCTTCTCCAACACCACAGCTCAAAATCATCAATTCTTTGGCACTCAGCCTTCTTTGTGGCCCAACTCTCATATCTGTACATGACTACTGGTAAAACCATAGCCTTGACTGTACAAACCTTTGTTGAAAAAGTGATGTCTCTGCTTTTTAATATGCTGTCTAGGTTGGTCATAGTTTTTCTTCCAAGGAGCAAGTGTCTTTTAATTTCATGGCTGCAGTCACTGTCTGCAGTGATTTTGTAGCACAAGAAAATAAAGTCTGTCACTGTTTCCATTTTTTCCCCACCTATTTGCCATGAAGTGATGGGACTGGATGCCATGACCTTATTTGAATGTTGAGTTTTAAGCCAGCTTTTTCACTCTTCTCTTTCACCTTCATCAAGAGGCTCTTTAGCTTCTCTTTGCTTTCTGCCATTAGGGTGTCATCTGCATATCTGAGGTTATTGCTGCTTCTCTCGGCATGAATGGTAACCCTGTGCTGGGCAATACACCACATGCTATGTAGGCAGTGTCTCACTGAATCATCACCACACTTGGTGAGTTGTACATTGTCCACTTTACAGATGAGGGAACTGAGACACCAGAACGCGTGCCTTCCATCCATTTCTGGCTGTGAGAAAACAAAGGCAAGATAACTTTCTCTGGAATCCCAGGGTAAGAGGAGCGGCCAGAGATAAATGCAGGGCCTGGGTCATGTACAGATGCTGTGGGGTCCTACTGTGACCTCCAAGGCACGATCAATACTGCAGGCAGGTTGCATTGTGATTTTTGTTGTTGCCGTAGTTGAGGGTCACATAAGCCGTCCTAAGTGAGAGCAAAGGATTGGTCCCCTCCACCTGTCGCCTCTTTCCTTTGGTTATTCAGCATCTTCTCCCCTGACGCTGGGAACAGCTGGGGTTAGTGAGGTGGAACCTAAGCAGATCAATACCACCTGCGCCTGAGGACATTGTTAGACGAGTACTAATGCTCATCACGGATACATCCAGGATGTCAGCCTTGCTATAGAGGTGAAGTAGACTTTGCCTAATGTCAGGAGGTCCATCCTACTGGAACACGGAACGTTCTTCTGCCTCACTCACCCATAGCTTTAGAGAAGGCAAACTACATGCCGTTTAAATACTTGTAATAATGCTTTGTGTGCAGTGTTTGCATAAATAAGAAAAATCCCATCTGTCAATATATACGTGAAACATGCATGTATGACACACACACTCACTCTTAAAATTTGCATGAAGTTTTCACTGTGTTGTAAGATTCTCAGATGCCACTTTGCTTTTTTTTTCCAAAATGAAAAATACTAGGGACTTCCCTGGTGGCGCAGTGGTTAGAAATCCACCTGCCAATGGAGGAGACATGAGTTCAATTCCTGATCCAGGAAGATCCCATACGCTGTGGAGCTACTAGGCTGTGTGCTGCAACTACTGAGCTTGTGCTCTGGAGCCTGGAAATCGCAACTACTGAGCCCATGTGCCCTAGCCCCCGTGCTCTGCAACAAAAGGAGCCGCCGTAATGAGAAGCCCACTCGCCGCAACCAGAGGAAAGGCCCTGCAGCAAAGAAGACCAGCACAGCCAAAAATAAGTAAATAAAATTATTTTTAAAAATACTATTAATGTGTACTATTATATTCAAAATGTGTTACTTGCTTAACGTGTTTTACAAGACATATTTTTGTGTTTTTGTTTTTTTGGCCATTTTTTTCTTAAATGAAGGCACAACACCATTGCCACGAATAAGAACTTAGGCAAACTGGAACTGCTTTCCTGATGTGGCTGCCACTTTCCTATGGAGGAGGGCCCATCCTGGCGGTGAGCAGAGGGGGCTGTCTGTGCCACAAATGCCAGCTTCTCTGATAACAGCGCCTTCCTTCTCTAAATTGTGTTGGGAGGCATGGTTGTCTGCTCAAGGTTCAAATGTTCTGTAGCCCTTTAAGAGCCATGAAGACAACGAGGTGACAAGCTCAGGAAATGGAGGCAGAAACGACTGACTACTTTTTTTTTTCCCCTGCAAGAATATTTCCAGGAACGATCCTCCTCAAAATTAGAGATGTCTCACCGAATTTAGCTAACTGAGGCTCTTCATATAAAAATAATAGCTATATAAGAGGTCACGGATTCTGTCTCTCCTAAAGGATATTACATTTTCAAGAAAATTCCTGCACAAATGCAAATGCACAGAGAGACATTTTGTCAGATGTCCAGCCACACAGATACAACTGCCACCCCTGTCATTTTTCTCACCTACATTCCTAGTAGGGAAAAAGGAATCTTAAGTTCCTGTAACCAAACACATTGCTGGACACTGAAACACAATGTCAGGGGGAAAAAAAAAAAGAAAGAGGAAAAAAAGAAAATCCCTTCAATCCAGTAAGTGATGCTGGATCCCCAACCATTTGAAAACATGGAACTACCTGGCTCCCTCAGGACTGGAAACCTTTTATCCAATGTCCCCTATTAGCTGCAAGACTGTAGTCAGGGGGAATTGTATTGATACTGACCCTTAAAAGAAGCCCACAAATCTGAACCCCTTGCTGAGCAATTCAACAAAAATTGCCGTATGAAGTCAAAGTGCTGAAGCAGCCCTACGCAAGGCCGGAACAAGTGGTGGAATGCCAGCATGAAGTACTTATTTGTGCAACTGTTGTTTTCCTGCAGCATGGCTGGCCAGAGGTGGATGAGGCTCTGTTTATCTCATGATATTGGCCTTCTGCTGCATTAATTTAGAACAGCTTGTAAAATAAACTATAGGACCCTTTAAACTGGCCATGTGTATAAACATTTAGGGGAAATAGCAATGCGGACAATGCAATAATATGCTCCTAACTGTACGTGACGATGCTTGGTATGCAATGAAAGACTCATAATGAGATATAAGATAGACTGTAAAAATGTACTAATATAAAACATACTAAAGAAGTAATAAATAAGTATATAATGTATATAACAGGATAAAACATGTAATAGTGATATTATTCTCTATATTGCTGCTATTTAGGTGACATATAGGAGATCACTAGGCCCCACCTTGTGAAAGCGATTGAGGTTGAAAGGAATTCTGGAACAGGTGGATCAGTTCTAGGCAACAGGAAGGTAAAGGAATACCTCCACCAGGATGACTCTGACTTGTCTGGACTGTCTGAAGTAATTCAGATGGTCTAAGGAACTCACAAAGCAAGTTAACCCTGCTGGAGCTGAAGAGCTGTCTTTATGGTCCAGGCAGCCCAGATCCCTGTAATATTTACCCCACTCTCTGTTTCCATGTCCTGCTCTGTTTTGTTCTGCTCTGTGACGTCACCCACATCTGGTCCAAGAGAGATGGAGTGCTCGAAACACAGAGTAGTTGTGGGTTTGCTGCTGAACTTAAAACTACTCCCAAGTTGTCTTAAGGACCTTTACAAAGTCCAGGCAAATTCTTCTCCTTCCTGGTCCGGTGTCTGTGCACACAGACGAGGGCAGGAAACCCATCCTCTGCTGCACCATCACGTTCCATCTTCAGTTTTCTCAGGGGAAGACACTTGTAGCCTAGGAAACTGACAGCAGCAATCTCCTCCCTTTAAGAAGGTATTTAACTGCAATCCATCTATGTTCTGATTATACATGTTATGGGTCTCTAAATATTTCGCAGAAACAGCTGTCTCCACTGTTGTTGTGGAAGGCTACAAAGGAGGACCCCTGCCTCGGTCAAGGGGAGGCCACTGTGCCTCAAAGGAGGGAAGCCAGTCATCCAATCACATGGAAGGGTGAGTTTGTTGCCTGTATTTATGTGTTTTCCTATAACCATCTTCTAAAATCAGGATGATTTATTCAGATTATTTTCATTGAGCATAATAGATTCTTTAGCCCATCTTCACCTACATGTGACCTGGGATTTTATGGTGTGATAACTGTGTCGATTACCGTCGCGTTGGACACAAATCAAGTCTGGAATAACCTGGATGACAGCATGGGAAGGAGCTGCAGATAAACAAGGAAGATGTTTATTAGATGGGGGTGACGGGACTCACACAGGAGTTATGGCCTGCATGTGGGGGCAGTCTTCCAGAGAACAGGTGGACGGGATGTTGGGTCTTAGTTGCAGCATGCAGGATCTTTCATTGTGGTGCGTAGACTGTCTAGTTGCAGCGTGCAGGCTTAGCTGCCCTGCAGCATGTGGGATCTTAGTTTTCCGACCAGGGATCAAACCCATGTCCCCTGCCTTAGACAGTGGATTCTTAACCGCTGGACCACCAGGGAAGTTGAAGACACAGCCATTCTCTTGCTGATTTTTCCATTTGGTTGCCAGACCTGCACTTGGGAAAACAGAATGTGATCCTGTCCCCATATAACTGGGCCACTCCAAGGCAAGGCTACTAGACACTTTGCTTCTTCCCCAACCTCCGCATGCTAATAATGGCTCCCAATTTATGAGCACTTCCTCCGGGCCATGCAGTGTCTGTGGGTTTTATGGGCCTTGATTATCTCATCCTCACAACTGCCCTGCAACATGGATGAGTTTTATCTCACTTTTACAAGGGAGCAGTCCGAGGTATAGCGATTAGATAATTTGCTCAAGAAGTGGCTGGGATAAAATGGAGGTTTGGGGCTCACGTGAAGCAGAATATTGGAGCTTTTCTTTTTCTCCTTGCACGTTCTTTTTCTTCCCCAAGGCCCTTGCCTTGCTCTTCAACCCTCTCGACTTCAACTTTTTAGAGCTGGCGCTTATACTCTTATTGAAAGAAATGACAAACAACTAATTGCCATGAACTTCAGTTTCTGGGTTTGTGTCAACATCTGGGGGTCAGATGTCTTCTTAGTCAGCAGCTGATGCTGAAAAGAGGGAGCAGGACTTTTTGGTTTATTGGCGGACAATGGTTTCATATTTGAGCTCCTGAGCAAGGCTGAGATGCATTGAAAGAAGGGAATATTTAGAAGAGCCTGAGATCTGAGGGGCCCTCTTTAAAGAACAGCCACCTCTGAGGAGTTTTCAGATACCAGCCAGAGAATCCATTTCCTCCCACAAGCATAGAACTTTGAGAGCACGTTTTAGCCGTGGCTTCTAAGTGCCTATTTTTATCACTGTCCAGTTATTGATGAACTGAAATGTCTTTTATTTTCCATTGATACTGCCATCTTTTGCTCTTTATTTTAGGTAAATAAGATATCATGAGAACAAAATGTCACCACCACATCCACTAAACAGAATATGAATAATAATACAGCTCTTTGATTTATTCTCAAGGAGATCTTTTCTTAACTTATACAGATGGTTGCAGTCCTATTTTGATTTTTTGGGGTGAGACTTTTCAATATCAAAGATCTCAGATGTTTTTGAAAAAGAGCGTGTGGTTTCCATCTGCATTGTAGAGATTTACGTTTTGAAACTATTCTGCTCAGCGTCAGGGCTGTGTGAGCTGCTGTAATTGTGTATCCTCCTGGCCTGACTCCTCCAGAGGACAAAGGTTTCTGCCCAGAAGGGTTGACCAGCCACACTCACAGGTTCAGGCCCCATTAACCCCTCAGCCCTCGTTGGAGGAAGTCACAGAGCAACTGCTCTTCCCCTTGCCGCCCCTGGGACAGTGAGGTGCTGCTCATCATGACAGCAGCTCAGAAAGGCGATCTGGGATCTGGCTGGACTTCACTTGCTGGTAACGTATAGTCGCTGCCTGAGAAGCCTGCAGTCACTGTCCTCCCCTCTCCAGAGAAAACTGAATGGATGATCCAAAAAGCAAAGGTCCTCTTTTCAAGGGTCAAGACACTATGTGCCCTAATTTTTCTTCCTGCTAATTTTACTATCAAACAAAATTCTCATCGTGTTTGTAAGGGGAAATCAAGACAGATCCCTACCCCACGGTCTGTTTTTCCAAGTGAAGGCACAGAAAACACGGGAAATCATCTGCCTTTGAAGCCCAGAGACCAGATCTGAATTATAGCATAACAAATGCAGGTGCTCCAGAGGTGATGGTTACTTACACTTTATGGTTAACTCTCCAACAGGTCATATGCTCATAGGAGTCAAAATTCAAACACGTATACAGCAAAATGTTTCCCACTTCTCTGTGCCTTAGCCATTGGGCTTTCACCTCTCCCATGTATCTTTCTGGAGATATTCTTTCCATATACAGTCATCCTTCAGTATCCTTGGGGGATTGGTTCCAGGACCCTCAAGAACACCAAAATCCACTGATGCTCAAGTCTCTTATACAAAATGATATAGTATTTGCATGTAACCTACTTATGCAATCCTCCTGTAAACTTTAAATCATCTCTAGATTGCTGATAATACCTAATACAATGCAAGTGCTATGTAAATAGTTGCCTGTGCATGGCAAATTCAAGTAGTGCCTTTTGAAATTTTCTGAATATCTTTTTTCCAAGTATTTTTGATCTAATGTTGGTTGAATCTATTGATGTGGAGCCCACAGATACAGAGGGTCATTGTACAAGCAAGACATGTATAAATCTAGTTACTTTTCCCCAAAAATAATAACCTGTTGTATTCAGCACCTTGGGGTGGTCGGTTTTTTGTGTTTTTTTTTTTTTTTTTGCTTCTCATTTTACAGTGTATTTTAAAGATCTTCGATATCAGTACATAAAGAGCCATCTTTTTATGACCACATAGTATTCCACTCAGTTTATGTACTAATTTTTTATATTGTTCCCAATGTTGATTAATAATTTTCTATGTTTTGACCATTAAAATCTGACTAATCAATGAAAGCACTGAAAATCTACCTACTTGGGGGTATTTTAAAGTAAGTTCTCATCACACAGCAGTTTGAGTGATACCCATGAGACAGTTTTCTTTGACTAGTGTCAGCTGAGGATTCCTGCGAACTTGGACTCGCGAATCCGCCCTAGCACTCCATAAGGCACTGGGTGGTTGCTAAGAAGGATTTACCCACTTTTACAGCATTTAAAAAAAATGAGTGCAAAACATTAATCAATAGCATTTGATAATAACATAGATAAATGTCCATGTGTGCTTAAATGAGGGTTATTCCAATGCTTGCTTTGAAACCACTATAGTTACTATATTAAAATAGAAAACATTTGACATCTGCTCTATTCTGCCATTGCACTTAACTGGGGTAACAGTCCCTTTGCCTTGTGGTGTGTATTGCAAATACAGCAGAAAAGGATTAATTGCCTTCTAATGTGGAGCTTTAAAGATTCAAACTGAAGCTATAGTGATTAACTTTAAACAACATTTGAACTATATTTAATTATAGCCTTCAAATCCATTTCCCCCAGTTTTGAAGCTACATTATTTATGTCACTGACATAGTAGCATCTATTTTTGATAGATCTCAGGACCATGCTCCATCACCCATATTGGGAGAACAAAGGCTCTCAGAACATGTGCTGAGAAAAAAAGAAAGGAAAAAAAAAAAAAGACAATATGACTGCAGAACTGACAGCAGATAGGATAACTTATCTCCTGAAATAAGAGTTTGACTTGAAATAAATCACCAGGATGAAGGATTGGGTTGGGTTATACGTGAGAACATGGTGAGCGGTGCTCTTCCCAGGACTCAACTCTTAGGAGACTGCGAAGGAACTGAATTGTGCACAGGGCCATTCAGAGACTCAGCCAAGGGGCCACATTGCCACACTTCCTTTACGGATGAGAGCTGAGGCCAGGACTCAGCTTCCTTTCACTGTAGCTCCCATGCCAGTCACACTTGGTGTTCAGTGTGTGCTCACTGAACTGAGCTGTGCTCAGTGGCCTCACTGTGGGCATGAGATAGTAAAGGAGTTTATGGATGTTTACCGTGTATTGTCAACAGGGGAACAAAACCAACCAACCAGGGCATAAAGAAGAGGAATTTTAAAAAATTATTATTTTATTTTTATTACTTTAGGCTGCACTAGGTCCTCATCGCTGGGCATGGATTTTCTCTGGTTGTGGCAAGCCGCGGCTACTCTCTAGTTGCGGTGTGTGAGCTTCTCTTGTAGAGCACAGGTTCGAAGGTGCACAGGCTCAGGGACTGTGACTTACAAGCTTAGTTGCCTGGCAGTATGTGGGATCTTCCTGGACCACAGATTGAACCTGTGTCTCCTGCACTGGCAGGCGGATTCCTAACCACTGGACCACTCAGGAAGATCTGAAAGAGGGAGTTTGAACTGAAAAGCTTATGAAGCTTAGATTTCAGGACTGTTCATATGCATGGCCCCTTCCAAGGTGCTGTGAATATATTTATATACATCATTTTGTTATGTTTTCTTAAAGAAGTCCTCAAATTTCATAAGCTTCAGATCCATGAGGTCTATAACTTCTCTGGGTACAAAATAGCATATAAACATGATTCTATTTTCAAAATGAAAATTTTAATTTCCATTCATAATGAAAAATTCTATTCAAAAACAAAATAACATATATACATGCAACTGCTGCTGCTGCTGCTAAGTTGCTTCAGTCATGTCCGACTCTGTGCAACCCCATAGACGGCAGCCCACTAGGCTCCTCTGTCTCTGGGATTCTCCAGGCAAGAATACTAGAGTGGGTTGCCATTTCCTTCTCCAATATATGCAACACACACACAAATATACCCACAAGTTAGGAAGGGTATATCCCCAAAATGTTCAAATCAGTATTCTCTGAAAGTGGCTATTTATTAATCTGCTATTTTCTATTTTACTGGAATGATCAAGTGAATTAGTACCACGTTAAAACTTGCTTTTTCTCCTATATAAAGAAATACTTCTCTGAACTTACTAATCTTTTCCCACTAACCTACTTCCAGTCTAGCAATAAATTTCTCTTCATCTAGCACTAGGAATGAAATTGCCTTTTCAGGTTCCTGGTAATCATAACTCTAACTTGGGGAAGTGAAATGAAAATATATGAGTGAAACTGGCTCCCTCTGGGTTAACATCTTCATATTCACGGAAGGATGCACGTTGCTATTTGGCAGGTTTTTGCAGGAAGTTGATAAGAGTCAAGAGCTTCTGTTTCCCACTGCCTGGGTTTTGTCTCTGAGCCCCTCACCCACCTGGTCACGCTCTGTCTTCAACGCCAAGCGCCTTCAGCCCTGCCAACTCACATCTCTCAGCATCACCTGGTAAGGAACTTGAAATCTGAAACTCTGGGGTCATAGAGGGGACAGCTGGCCTTCAGGTCTTTGTCCACAAAACTCAGGAAAGCAGAGGCTAAGTTCAAGTCTCTATTAGAATGTCTGAGAATGAGAGTCCTAGAATTACCTTCATCGATAAGAACTGGCGACACGTTATGGCGAGCACGGCTCTTTCCCTCTCTTCCATACCCTCACTCTCAGAGCTCGACCTGTAGACCTTTTCAGCCACCTCTACGTCCTTTGGCCAGCAAACAGAAGTGGGCAGGAGGCAGCCACAGTTATGATGTCCTGAGGTCACTACCCTTACCCTGGTGTATTCTCTGTGACCCCGAAAGAAGACCACACTGTGAGCGGGTGGCTGTTGTCTGGGGGATTTGACGAGGAGAGGAACAAAAGCAGAGCTGAGGGTTAAGAGCTGGCTTGGGGACCACAGCATATGACTATAGAATTTCATTCATTTATTCATTTGCTCTCTCATTCAGTTTTTCAAGCATTCAACAAATACATATTATGTTCTTACTATGTGCCAGAAACTTATACGCTGTGGATACAGACAAAAAGAGATGAAGCAGATAGAAAGATTGCATTTAGATATTCGTAATATGGTGAGATCATTTCCTGGTCATTTTTAGTTTAGTTGTAACTTTTCTAAAAATAGGCAGACATGGAAACATACACCCAATTATACAGGCTAGCAATCTTCTACCTTTCTAGTAAAATTCAATTACAGGTACATCTATGCCTCAAAAACATTAGCATGACTGGAAACCCTCTACTTGCAGTCTCAATTTAGTACTCCATAGTGGTACCAGCTCCTAGTGAGAGATGAGAGAAGGATAGCACTATTCCAAGAAATGAGGTTTTTTTTTTTTCTGGAAAAGAAAACACTTAGATAGGCATATAGTGAGCACCTGGTGTCAATTATCATCATTGTCTTCATCATTGTTTCAGGCAAAAGAGACAGCACATGCAAAGGTTTGGAGGGAAGAGAGACAGCATGGCGTGTCAAGGAGTTTAGAGAAACTTGTGATCAGCCTCAGTCTGGTGAGATACTGGGCTGGACAAACAGGCAGGGGACAGACCGTGGGGAATGTTGGCCCAGGGAAGCCACCAATGCGTTCTCAGTGTCCTCTACCTCCCCCTCCCCTAAGTAGGCTCTTATTACCATTCCCCTGGACTTCTGCTCAGATGAAATATTACTTGACATCTCTGCTTCCCCTTTACCTTTGTTGTCATATCCTGGTCACAGCTCTCATAGCTTCCCATCCTGCCTAAAACAAGGCTCCCATTGGATCATTCTCATACTTACAAACCTGTAGTGGTTACCCATTGTCCATGGAATTCAGCCAGCTGTCTCAGTGTGGCATGCAAGCATTGCTGGACTAGGGCTGCAGCTAAACTGTTCAGGATTCTCTTTTACCATCCTCTGTGTGACCTCTATGGTCTTCCCAGGTGGCACCAGTGGTAAAGAACCCACCTGCCAATTCAGGAGACATTAAGAGACATGGGTTCAATCCCTGAGTTGAGAAGATGCCCTGGAGGAGGAAATGGCAACCCACTCCAGTATTCTTGCCTGGAGATCCCATGGAGAGAGGAGCCTGAGGGGCTACAGTCCATAGGGTCGCAGAGTTGGACGTGATTGAAGCAACTTAGCATGCATAACCTCTATATCCAGCCACATGCAGCCTCTTGCTTCCAAATGCCTTCTTGCTTTCAACATCCTCCCTTCTCCATCATTTAAAATCTATGCACCTTTCAAAGCTCTTCTCCAGGCTACCTCCTCTTTGAAGTCTTTTCTTCTTTGAAGATTCCCAATAGGTTGTGTCTTCTGCCAGCTCTGAACCTCACTTGATATTTCCTATGAGGATCTTTTATGATCCCGTGCACTGGTCTATTTCTTGGCGCAATCATATGCCCTCTGAAGTCTTTCTTCTACGGAGGATCTTTTGGGATGAGTACTCTGTAGAATACACTTTAGCAAACACAATGCAAAGATTTGGAACCAGACCCCAGGGAGTGCTCTACCACATCCGCACCACTCTGGTCTGCTTGAGTTTCTGATGAAGGGAGCCTGGGGTCCTCTGGAGAATGAGGCAGGAGATGAGTGGCAAGGGCAGGCTGGAGGCTACAGCCACACTGCAGCCTACCAGGCTGATCACTGAAGCCAAGGAAATGGCTAGTCCAGGATCTCTTTCAATGTAATAAAGGCTAATCCAGTCATTAGGCTGCAGGTTGGAGATAAGATGGGTGAAAAGAAATTTGCTGAAATTAAATGAAATTGGTGGTGGTGGTTTAGTCGCCAAGTTGTGTCCAACTCTTTGCAACCCCACATACTGTAGCCTGCCAGGATCCTCTGTCCATGGTATTCTCCAGGCAAGAATACTGGATTGGATTGCCATTCCCTTCTCCAGGGGATCTCCTCAACCCAGAGGTCAAACCCGGGTCTCCTGTATTGCAGGCAGATTCTTTACTGTCTGAGCCACCAGGGAAGCCCCACAAATCAAATTATTCCCCCTCGTTTTCTTCCTTCCTCCCTTCTTCCCTCCACCCTTCCCTCCCTTCCTTCCTCTCTACTTTCCTTTCTTTTTGTCTACTAACAAATATCTCTGCCAGGTGGTTAAAAGCCCTTGGCCCAAGGCCTTGCAGTTCACCTACATGCTCCAGGTTGTCTTGTTTCTCCAGTTAATTACTGTTATCAACTTTCCAGATTTTTGTAAACTCAACACACTGAATAATGAGGTTAATAAAACCAGTGAACTCCTTTGTCATGTACACAGGCCATTTCTATAAAAAGGTCAAATGTATTATTAGCTCTGCTTTAATCATCTTTTCTTGTCTCTTATAACTTTATCCTAAGTGACCTATTGGCTTTTCAGTGGGGGCTTTACTTATTTGGTGTTAGATTTGCAATTTCTCTGGACTTGGTTAGAGTCTATATATTTATAGCTTCCAACACTTCTGCACTGAATAATTTCCCCAGTGAACGTGCATCTGGAATCCAACATATCAGACAAACATGAAGCCCCCGGCAGAAACATTGACTGTGTCTGCCATCCCAGACCTTGGGAAAACCACTTCAACTAAAAAAACTTCCTATTGACCCTCAGTTCACAGGGTTACCAGAAGATTAAATAATGCAAAATATTCAAGTATAGGATTCTTTTAAATAGAAGAATCAGTCTTTAAAAGGGCCACACATTCATTCAACAAACACTTACTGGGAGCCTCCTATGGGCCAGACTCTGTACCAGCTCCACAGATACACATTGAATCAGCCAGATACTGTTTGCAGATCCCCTAGCCTCCCAATGTTTATACACTAACGGGGCAGACAGGCTTTCAAACAACAGCTTTTTCCATCGCTTTCAGGAGCACAGAAAAAGTAACAATAGATAAGCTTATTTTGGGCTTCCCCAGTGGCTCAGCAGTAAGAATCCACCTGCAATGTAGAAGACGCAGGTTTGATCCCTGGGTGAGGAAGATCCCCTGGAGAAGAAAATGGCAAACCACTCCAGTAGTCTCACCTGGAGAACCCCACGGACAGAGGAGCCTGGCAGGCTATAGTCCATGGGGTCACAAAAAGTCAGACGTGACTGAAGGGTCTGAGCATGCCTACACACAAGGTTATTTTACAAAGACAGAATAAATAGGCTCAAGCCAAACACATGTTCTAAAAATCGAGTTCTATTTAAAATGCAAATAAACCCTTGAGGCAAAAGATACTTTTTGCTTTTCTTTGGGGTGCAAACTGTCTCTGAAACATAGCAAATCGTTTGGACTGAATTCCTGTACTACTTAATAGCCTGCCAAGAAAGTAAAAACAAACACTGAAGGTCAAAAATGGGGATGTAGAAAAATGGAGCATGGATAAGTTAGGGTCATTTCAGGGAGAAAATCAGCAATGACCATGAGTGCTGGGTTTAATGAAGGATCCAAACATAGAACCCATGAGAAACTTAAGGTGGCTGGAAATTTATGGAACACATCAGGCTCTGCCCCACTGTGACCAACCACAGTCTAGAAATTACTTCCAAGTATGGGTGAAGTGATGGGCTTCCCTGCTGGCTCAGATAGTAAAGAATCTGCTTGCCAATGCAGGAGACCCATGTTTGATCCCTGGGTTGGGAAGATGCCCTGGAGAAGGAAATGGTAACCCACTCCAGTATTCTTGCCTGGGAAATCCCATGGACGGAGGAACCTTGTGGGCTGCAGTCCATGGGATCATAAAGAGTCAGACATGACAGTCTACAAATAACTTCCAAGTATGGGCTAAATGATAGGAAACTCAAAGGTACACTCATATGTCCATGATGAGCTCATCATCAAGGTGTAGTGGGGACTCAGTCCAGTGAAAATAGGATGAAGAGAAACAAGCCTTACTGCCCAAGGCTTGCAGAACGTCCTAAGGTGATAACAGGAGAGATGCTCTCAGCGCTTCCTGTAGCTATAGTGATACCTATTGAGTACCTACTATGTGTCTGACACTGTGATAAGCACTTGAATTTTTTAAAATGTCATTCAATACTCCTTCGAAATAAGTTACTGTCACCCCTTTTAAGGGATAAGAAAATTAAGGCACAGAGATGTTAAGCAACTTGCCCATGGCCATTTCTGCTGTTGGATCCATGAACCAGAATGAATTCAGAGCCTCTGTTTATAACCTCTGACCTGCAAGGGGGTGGTTATTCCCTTTCAAAGACTGTATTTTCCATCATGGAATAAAAGAGACACTTCTTGCATTATTTACCCTGTTCTATGGATGTGAACATTTCTGAGATTAGGTTGCCATTGTGTTTGAAAGATAATGTAAAATAAAATGTATCCATTCTCTCTCCCAAAGTGGAGCTACAGCTGGGTTAGTGTAAGGTCAGGGTAAGTTTTATCAGAAGCCAAATGAAAGAAGGATAAAAACATGGGCTGAGGCACAGCCCCTCAGAAAAAGAGTGATCAGGAATCAACAAGGCAGTCATGTTTGATTGGCATGGCCAGTGGGCCTAATTCCCAGTGCACTAGGGCCAAAGGGAGATTCAGAGAGGAGAGTGACATGGACTCACTTCAGAATCACAGACTCACAGAGACCTGTTGAGAAAAGAGGTCATTTCAGAGCGTGTGCTCAGAGCTCAAGGTTGGGAAGAAAGGTACAAAAGGACATCAGGGACTCCTGGATACAAAGCCTGCAAAAGGAGAAAGGACTGGGTGTAACCAGTGCCCCAGAGAAATATGTCAGCCAGGTTGGAGGCAAGAAGCCTAGCCTTCCTGGGACAGCTGCACCTGACTTGGAAACCTGATTGGTTTTTTTGTTGGGGGGAGGCTGGGCTGGGTCTTTGTTGCTGCGAGGGCTTTTCTCTAGTTGCAGTGAGGGCTTTTCTCTAGTTGCAGTGAGTGGAGGCTACTCTCTAGTTGCAGTGCGGGGGATTCTCATTGCGGTGGCTTCAGTAGTTGCAGCTCAAACCTCTGTGTCTTGCATTGGCAGGCAGATTCTTTACCCCTGAACCACCAGGGAGACCTTGAGTTCACTTTTAAAAGTGGCATTTTAAAATGAGTTTGAAGTGCTATTAATTTGTAACCACCTGATGAAACAATATGGCTAGATATAAAGTAATACAATACAAGCTGAGTTCACAAGTTTGAAATTAAAATTAAAGATGAAGCAAGCCATGAAGTTCAAGTTCTGTTTAAGAAATCTTCTGTATCTTCTGGTACTCTGATATTTCTGCTCCTCTTCTCCTGTTCAGATAATTTGAATTTAATTATAGCAATTTGAAGAGTTCTCAAAATAAGATCTGACCTTCATCTGTAATAGAAAACACAATTTATTTACCTTAAATTATAAGTTAGTGTATTTTGGAATTTTTCAATCACACATACAGCAAAACTTTTCTATACAAAACTCAGCTATCCTGAAATCTCAGGGAGACAAGGGGTGTTGGCTCAAGACCATCAGAAAAAAAAAAAAATTTTTTAAAAGAAGCCTCTGGTTAGCCAAATAGATTTTGGAAAATGTATACACTAAAGCTTGTGCACTTTATTTAACTGGCAACTCAGAATCTGTTTTGGCCTTTTTGATTTAGCATTCTAAACTTACTGATTAAATGTTACATAAAAAGGAGGGAGTTTGAGATATTTCTTCAAAGTTATAATATTGTCATCAGTAAGTGATGGCTGACAGCTCATCAGCAATGAAGGAGGCAACCAAACCAAGAACCAAGAACCAATCGGTAAAATTGCCTATATGAAGTAGATGCTTGACAATTCATTGCAAGGACAACATCCCAAGAGCTGTCACTGTGTTTCAGCTAATCTTCACAATGAGAAACCTGAGTCATCAAAGAAAGATAAGTTAGGTACAGAACACTCTGTGTACAAATGGAGAGAAGTGTTTAGCCAAACAGAAAATTAAGCTGTTCGGAGTTATTCATTCAGCAAATCTTTACTGAATGTTTTTATTTATGTGCCAAATACTGTGCTAGGTAGGTCTTGGGAACACACAGCAGTTCTGACTCTCAAGAAACTTACATTCTAAGTCAGGTTTCTAAGTGTGGTCAGGGAACTCCTAGGTCCATAAGATCCTTCCAGGCTATGTTCAAGGTCAGAGTTATTTTATTAATAATGCATACTAAGATGGCATTTGCTTATTTCCCACTGTTTTGGCACTTTCAGTTATAATGCAACAGTAATGGTGAGTACGACTGCTATTTCAGCTTGTAACTGAAATAGTTGCTGGTTCCTTAGCATGAAATCAAGACAGTGGTGCCAAACCTACTAGTCATCATTGAAGAAAAACACATGCACAGTAAAAAGCAAAAACAAATGAAACTCCTGCTATTGTCACCGTAGAATGTCCTTGACAAAGTAGGAAAAAATGATTTCATTAAATTTCAACTTGGAATATATCCTTTTTAATATTCTGTGTTATGAAATGGAAGTTATGCATGAATCACTTTTGCTGCCTGTCGAAGTATAATGGTTGTCTTAGAGGAAAAACACTTGTGTGATTGCTGGAGTTGCAAGCTGAAATAGCTACTTTTTTAATGGTACAAAAATTTCACTTGATGATTGACATACAAACTGTACAAAGTTGGGTATTTGGCAGAAGTTTTGTCCGAAGTGAGAAACGTGTGCTTATCACTTCAACAAAACTAACTATAGTGTTGGTTGCCAGTAATACAGTTTGAGCTTTCAGATGAAACTTTGAGCTCTGGAAAACTAGAATTTGTAGCTTCCCAATAATAAAAGGCTTGTCTGATGAGAATGGTATTAGCAAGTTAGGTCTTTTAATATATATTATTATATAATGAAATCATCAGATTAGAATGGTGTGTATAATTCAGTGAACCTATCTTTTCCCAATTACCAAAATGTATGTTACAAACTCATACATGATTTAAAAAATTCACTCAAAGTGAAGAATAGACCAAGTGGACTCGTATGCAACAAAATACAAAAATTTCACTGATTTGCTTTCAGATCACACATTGAAAGTAAACTTTGAGAACCTACCATTTGTTGAGTTTTAGCATAGTATCAAAGAAGAATATCCACAATTACCTGAAAAGGTTATAAAAATAACTCTCCCTTTTCCAACTATCTATGTGAAACTGGATTCTCCTCATATTCTTCAAGCCAAAACAATTTATTGCAGCATACCAAATGCAAAGGCATATAGGAAAGTCCACTGTAAAAATGTATAATAATGCCATTTTCTCTCTGAAATATTTGCTTTGAAAAATATAATTTTCATAAAAATACGTTCTTAGACATTAACATGTAATGTTTATTATTATTATTTTAAATGAACTGATAAAAATATTTTAATAATTTCCCAATTTTAATTTCTAATACAATAAATATCAATAGTGATATCCACATTTACAGAAGCTCTTCAGGGTCCTTAATAATTTTTAAGAGTAAAAATCAGCCTCAGTCCAAAACCCTTAAGAATCAATGGTCTAGGGGCGTCCCTGGTGGCTCAGTGGTAAAGAATCCACCTGGTAATGCAGGAGACGTATGTTCAGTCCCTGATCTGGGAAGAGGCAATATGCTGCCTGCCTTGGAGCAACTAAGCCCGGGTGCTACAATTATTGCACCTGTGCTCTATAGCTGGGAGCCACAGCTACTGACGCCTGCGTGCCCTGGAGGCCAGGCTCCGCATCAAGAGAAGTTACCGCAATGAGAAGCCTGTGCGCCACAACCAGAGATTAGCCCCTGTTTGCTGCAACCAGAGAAAAGCCCAGGCAGCAACAAAGGCCCAGTACAGCCAAAAATTGTTTCATTAATTAAATCATTTTTTAAAAAAAAACCAGTGGTGTAACAAGAAGACACAGACTTGTAAGTCACTAATTCTAACCTACTACTATAAGGACTCTGATAGGAAGAAACGCAAGATAACATGGGGGGCTAGAGGATCCAGTCCAGTCTTGGAGAGTCAGAGAAAACTTTCCTGAGAAGGTTATCTGTATACTAGGACTTGATGGGTGAAAAGTTAGCATAGTAAGAGGGGTATGATGTTCAGGATAGGAGGAGGAGCTTTTGCAAAGGTCCAGAGGGAAGGGAGAGTATGGCTCATTTATGAATATCAAAGTTACTTGGTGGAGCTAGAGACTAGTTTGTGATAACCTAGACTCTCCCGCTTATATTATCATTTCAATAAAATGAGCATTTATGTACAGTGAAGGATTAAAAATGAACTCTCTCAGGATGTGCTGTCCTCAGTCACTCAGTCATATCCGACTCTTTGTGACCCCATGGACTGTAGACCACCAGGCTCCTCTGTCCATGGGATTTCCCAGGCAAGGATACTGGAATGGGTTGCCATTTCCTACTTGAGGGCATCTTCCTGACCCAGGGATTGAACCTGGGTCTTCTGCTAGGGCAGGCAGGTTCTTAACCACTGCACCACCTGGGAAGCCCCTAACCCTAACCCAGAAGACTGTTTATATTATCATTTCAGTAAAATAAGCATATATGTACAGTGAAGGGTTAAAAATGAACTCTCTCAAGACACATAATCCTAAGAAAGGTGGGAAAGCTAGAAATAGTCTCTGGCATACTGTAAATATTTATGGAAAGTTTAAAAGAACCACCTGAATAAATTGGCACAAATATTTAATTAGAAGTTGTAATCTACATTCCATAATGTCTCTAAACATAAGCCAAAATTCAGACTATTTTTTAAAGTTTTTTTGGGGTTTAAAAGAATTCTAATGAGAGATTAACTTTAAAGTCTGATTTGATTTTGAAATATTACATGTTTAAGTTTAAAGTCTTCTGTTCTTTAGAAATACGATTTTCATCCGGATCAGTGGTGGTTCTCTCATGAGCTCGGATCATATCCAACAATGATTTCCTCTATTAGAGTCATAGATTGTAATGTCAGCTTCTCTACATCTTGGTGGCTTCTTTGCATATGGTCCTGGTTTCCTGTTTTTCCATTTCTGTTCTCTCTAATACTGTCTTCACATCACACTAAAGAAAGCCTTTCAATCAAATGCCCTGGAAACCTCCCCAGGAATGAGGTTTTGGCAGAAGCCAAGGTAGGCGTGTGTCCTGAAGACCAGTTAATCAGCAACTCTAAGACGTATGTTCACACTCTAAGTCCCTGGTCTATCCCATGGGTATTCATGAGCTGGAATAGAGCTTCTGAGAGTAGATTTTTCTCTTTTTTTGTAGGAGTTCAGAAGAAGCAGAAACAAATATTTCTGGCTCAGAGGTTAGGCTCAGTATAACTGGTATCTTGGAACAGAAAGCCACCCACAATCACGTGACTGCCGTCTTTGGATGGCAGGCTGCTGTTACGTATTATAGAATTAGGATTCACTGTCAGGAAAATGCAGTGGCCAAGGCTGTATTGCTACACTTCACAAACCTTGTTCGAAGGGCTCTATTTATTTAGATACATTTCTGGGGCACTCCAGAAAATATTTAGTTAGCTTCTGCATATTGTTTTGTTTATTTGTCTATCTTTTGTGGCTCCTCAGAATCTTAAAGGACAAAATAACACAACCATGGGTGGTTTATACTGTGACATTTTTTATAGTGTATTATACTTCCCTGGTGACTCAGATGGTAAAGCGTCTGCCTGCAATGCGGGAGACCCAGGTTCGATTCCTGGGTCAGGAAGATCCCCTGGAGAAGGAAATGGCAATCCACTCCAGCACTCTTGCCTGGAAAATCCCATGGACGGAGGAGCATGATAGGCTACAGTTCATGGGGTCGCAAAGAGTCGGACACGACTGAGCGACTTCACTATTATACTTTAAGAAAGGGCTTCCCGGGTGGCTCAGTGGTAAAGAATCTGCCTGCCAGTGCCGGAGACATGTGTTCGATCTCTGGGTTGGGAAGATCCCCTGGAGGAGGAAATGGCAACCCACTCCAGTATTCCTGCCTAGGACATCCCCTGGTCAGAGGAGCATGGCAGGCTCCAGTCCATGGGGTTGCAAAGAGTCAGACATGACTCAGCAATACTTTAAGGTATTATCAAAAACAAACCAAAAAAGCCAACCCGCTACCCAGGAGTGGAGGGCCCCCTTGGCCTCTCCACTGCTGCTGGCTGCCCTAAAAAAAAACAAAAAAGCAACAAAAAATATGTCAAATCAGCAAACCTAAGTAATTTAAAAGTAAGATCAACTCTGAAACTGTGGTGTGTGCATGCTCAGTCACTAAATTCTGTTCGACTCTTTGCGACCTCATAGACTGTAGCTCACCAGGATCCTCCGTCCATTGGATTTTCCAGGCAAGAATACCAGAGTGGGTTACCATTTCCTCCTTTAGAGTATCTCCTCAACCCAGGGATTGAACTGGAATCTCTGGCGTCTCTTGCATTGGCAGGCAAACTGAGACACAATGAGGTAAGGTAGCTTGTCTAATACACACAGCTAAAAGGTGGGATTGGATGAAGTCAGGCAACCTTAACATAAACTCACAGGATAGACCTCTATGCCACAGTTGGACATAATGTTAATGAAGTTTCTGGAGATGATATATATTTAGGTAACATGACATTTTCCTATCAAATATGGTGACTGAATATTTAATAATTATTTTTTAGAATGAGAAGTCAGATTCACAAATATTGGTCTATCTTCCTCACTATCAGTAATCACTTACTGGAATCACCTCATTGGTGATGGTGACAGGAATGGCGGATCAAATCTCAGGGGGCAGCACGTGCGGCTCAAAGATTAGCACACTGGCCTTCAGAATGTTAACATGACCTAAGTAGCCCCCTCTTGCCCACTGTGTGCCCCTGCTTCCTGCAACTGTCATGATTAAGGTAACATGCTTTTCCAGATCAAAGCAGAACCTTCTTTTACAGTTACGCCTTGGTTTGGTTTATTTGTAATCCTGGTGATTAATACATTTTGAAATTTCAAATGCTTAAAAAGCAGTCGATTTTTATATTTGCCACAGGAGGGCATATGGGTTAAAGGGTTGCGAAATGACAGTATAGTCATGATGCCCCCAGGTTATAATAATATCTGTTAGTGGTAGTCCTAGTGACCTTCCTGTGCCACAGCTTTGCATCCTGGAAAACAGAAGGATGGAGATTTAGAGAGACAATGTTTCTGAAGCCTGCTACAGACTGTGAAGGGAGTACAAATGCTGGGTTACGTGGGGGCTGTTCTGACTCTGGTTTGCATCCCATGCTCCTTTGGTTCTGGCAGATTCTCCACACTTTTTACTGCCAGCTGGATATTTCTTATGTCATGTCCATCTTCTCACTCCCTGGTATGGAAGAAGACACAGTGGTTCAAGGGCATTCAAGATGCCATCTCACTGAATCTGTGCCATTCACAGTTCTTTCAGCTGCCTTTTGTCCAGGGAACCTTCCTTCAGTTCAGTTCAGTTCAGTTCAGGTAGCTCAGTCGTGTCTGACTCTTTGCGACTCCATGAATCCCAGCACGCCAGGCCTTCCTGTCCATCACCAACTCCCGGAGTTCACTCAAACGTCCATTGAGTTGGTGATGCCATCCAGCCATCTTATCCTCTGTCGTCCCCTTTTCCTCCTGCCCCCAATCCCTCCCAGCATCAGAGTCTTTTCCAATGAGTCAACTCTTCACATGAGGTGGCCAAAGTACTGGAGTTTCAGCTTTAGCATCATTCCTTCCAAAGAAATCCCAGGGTTGATCTTCAGAATGGACTGGTTGGATCTCCTTTTAGTCCAAGGGAGTCTTCTCCAAGAGTCTTCTCCAATACCACTGTTCAAAAGCATCAATTCTTCGGTGCTCAGCTTTCTTCACAATCTAACTCTCACATCCATACATGACCAATGGAAAAACCATAGCCTTGACTATACGGACCTTTGTTGGCAAAGTAATGTCTCTGCTTTTGAATATGCTATCTAGGTTGGTCATAACTTTTCTTCCAAGGAGTAAGCGTCTTTTAATTTCATGGCTGCAGTCACCATCTGCAGTGATTTTGAAGCCCCCCAAAATAAAGTCTTATCCTCTAAAAGTGTTTAAGATGCCATTTCTCTCCTTTCCCTGAACTTCTGTATCTGCACTTCTTCCCATCTGGAAAGTAAGCTCTCTGAAGTTAGAGACCAAGCATGCTTTTCTCATCCTGGCCTCCTGGGGATCTACAACAGTATCTGGCACATGGTAGATGGTTATTAAAGGCATGCTGACTGAATGAATTTATGAGCGACTTAATAAAGGATTAACTCTTTTCTGCACTGATAGCACAACTTGGAAAACTTTCTTTTGTGCTGCTTGTCTGTATATAATTTGCCGTTTTCCCCTATCACTTTTAAAAACTTCTTATATATACACACAGAAAGAACCCATCTTTGAAGTAACAAATCCATAAGCAACAGTGGAATTCTAAACAGAACCAAACTCTTTCCAGAAATGGCAAAACTTGAATACCATCTATTGGGAAATTGGATACTTGCTGACTGTGGGATTTGAGAGAGATGGCCCATGGTTTTCCAAAGGGCAATTTTGATTGTATTGTTATTTTAAATCCCAGTGGTTTTCAGATGTTCTTGTCCAGCTCCAACCTGTTTAGAGGGTGAACACCGTGTACCCTGGCTGTACTCTCTGAGAAGCAGGAAGATGAGTGATGCTGAGTCAGGCAGTTTCATAAGCAGCCCCGTTCTCCCCATGAGCCAGCCCACAGCATGGGGCAGGACTGGGGCACCACCATCCAGGATGCCAGACTACATGGGAGCTTCCAGACAGGCATGGCACCAGGAATTAGGTTCCCACAGTGTCACCTGGGTTGACCAATTACGATGAGTTTAGTGGCTTGAAACAACACACGTGTATTATCTTACAGCTTTAGGCGTCAGAAGCCCTAACATCAAGGTGTCAAGCAGAGGTTCGTTCCTTCTGGAGACTCAAAGAGGAGAATCCACTTCCTTGCCTTTTCCAGCTTCTAAAGGCCACCATGTTCCTTGGCTTGTGGTCCTCTTCTTCCATTTTCAAAACTAGCAGAGACCTTCACATCTCACCTGTCTGTCTGTCTTCATCTCTCTCACTTGCTCTCTCCCCTCTTCACATCTCTTTTCTGTCATTACATCTTCTTCTCTAATTCAGACACTCCTGTCTCCCTCTTATGAAGATCTTTGTGATTATACCAGGCCCCCTTGGGCTTCCCAGGTGGTGCTAGTGGTAAAGAATGCTTCTGCCAAAGCAGGAGATGCAAGAGAGGCAGGTTCGACCCCTGGGTTGGGAAGATCCCCTGGAGAAGGAAATGGCTCCAATGTTTTTGCCTGGAAAATTCCATGGACAGAGGAGCCTGGCGGGCTACAGTGCATGGAGTCACGAAGAAAGAGTCGGACACAACTGAGCACTTACACGCCCAGATAATTCAGGATAGTCTCCTCATCTCAAAATTCTGAACGTAATCACCATCTGCAAAGTCTTTTTTGCCAGGAAAAGTAATATAGTCACCTGTTCTGGGGATTGAGATGTGAATGTTTTGGTGGTGCGGGGCATTATTCTGCCAACTGCCTCCACCCCCCTGCTTTGTTCCTCATAAGTGGCCTTCGGGGCCTCCCCGCTCCCAAGGTTGAGCAGATTCACAGGCTGCTGGAGGCCTCCTGCCACCTCCTTCTTCTGAGTTTTCCTAGTCCTCCCATCTGGATGCCACCTTCTTCTCCCTTTGTGTTCCTTTGAGCAACCTGGACCTTCTTAGAGTCCGTGACCCTACTGCGTATGCTGAAAGGGGGCATGCGTTTTGTGCAGGAGACTGCTTGGAGGGTAGTGGATGCTGCGGTTAACTCTCCTTTATTCTGTAGCCTTAACCTAATACACAGAGAGCGACAGCATTCCTTTCTGCTTCCTTTCACCACGTTGGAGTGTTCATTTGTTCCTTTCCTGACTGACCTGAGTCAGGAGCCAACCCTGTGCCCTCCCAGGGCTTAGAACACTGTGGCAGATCGTGGGTGCTCAGCTGTAGCTGATGGTGCTCAGCAGAGGACACATGAGCCATGTCTCGTGGGCCTGAGGCCGTCTGGAGGTTTCCCCCACTGTCCGCAGACAGCACTGCTCACCCCTACCCCAGAGCACCTCTGCTAGAGAGGCATGGCTTCCCTGACCATGAGCTGCTTGGGTCCAGCTGTTGAGAGACAGTGGTCTCTGAGGAGGGGTCGCTGCCTGTGGTCCAGGAAGGGAGTATGCATTTACGTCTGTTTGCAGCTTCCCACCTTGCACAAGCCGGCTTCTTATTGCTTTGCTGTTTGCTATGGGCCTGGTGGTTTTTCTGCAGTGCCAGCTGAGGAGCTCTGTCTCCAGGCAGCCTTGGCTATTTCCACTATAATTCTGTGCCCCTCAGGATGCTATCCTCTGCGTGTGTCGGTATGACTCACTTGGCGCTTGTAATTGGTAAGAGCCTGAGCTTAATGAAAAGGCACCAGACGAGAGCTTCCCAGCCTCCTTTTCAGTCACTCCCTGGGTAGGCCTTACCTCAGCACAGGCAGAATCTTACCTCCAGCCATCAAGAAATGCATACGTAAGACCCGTTTAATTGCCATACAGTAGCTAGGTAAAACTTGGGGCTGAGGTTGAAGAGGGTTAAAGGGCAGGGTAGATGAGGGAATAAAAGCGTGAAATCAAACTTTCTGTTGTTACACACTCAGAATCTATTGGGAAGAAAGAGAGGTTACCAAATCATTACGAAATTCTGCAAAATCTTCTCTCAGTAAAATGCTGTGGAATTGAGGAAAAATAAGTGGATATATATCTCCCAGTCTTTATCTGGATAAATCCAAATCATTAAGAATAAAGTCTTAAAGTACTAGAAAATCCCTGGGAGAATTTTTCTTATATAATCTCAGAATGGCAAAGGTCATTCTAAATATAACATAGGACTCATAAAGTATAAATGAAAAAAATAGTTAAATTTAACTACATAAAAAATATTCTCCATGGCAAGGTCTTCAATACATAGAGTCAAAAAACAAGTGCCAAACTGATGAAAAAGATATTTATAAATCATATTATAGAAAAAAGCAAAGTTCCTTAATGTGCAAAAGAATATGCCCAAATCAATAAGAAAAACACCAACCATACAACAGAAAAATTGGCAAAGGGTATAAAGAGACAGTTCAGAGACAATGAAATGCAGAAGACCCTTAAACATGTGAAAAGATGGTCCATCTCTCTTATAATAAGAGAAAAATTTTAAATCAGTTCATAAAAGCTGAAAAGAAAATGTAACAATGGAACTTATTTATGTATTTAATAGCATAATATATTAAAAGGAATTAATTCAAGTGACTTTAAAACTATATCCCTGTGGCATATATATAATAACAAGAAAATTGCGGAAAAAAATCCTAAATTGCTTTCAGTAATCCCATTGATATTAACAGAATTGTTATTGTTATTCTGAGAGTGTGATCTACAAATTATAAAATAAAACAACAACAAAAAAAAACATTTCGGTGTTTTTGGCAACTGGGAATTTTGGTCCTCTAGTGTGATACATTCTAAGGAAAAAGTAATAGCAAAAAATTTAAACTGCCTTTAGTAGTCGTTGTTGGAAAAAATGTTCCATTTTGACCCAGCATTACTGTGAGTATAATTTGTATGTATTTCCAGATAAAGAAATGAGAAATTATCTGCTTGTCTAATTCTATCACCTTTGGTGTCTTTGAGAACTGAAATTTTGGGTGTAAGACAAAGGAAATACAGATGTAAAATTGAGGTTAAGCAAAATCTCTAATCCTTCCTGAATTGGCAATATTGGTATGAACTTATATTTGATCTTGAAAAAAATGTTATTGTCTATTTCAGTCCACTGAAAATATCTAGAAGCAATGACTAAGGTAGTTCAGTTCAGTTCAGTCCCTCAGTCGTCTCCGACTCTTTGCAACCCCATGAATCGCAGCACACCAGGTCTCCCTGTTCATCACCATCTCCCGGAGTTCACTCAGACTCACGTCCATCGAGTCAGTGATGCCATCCAGCCATCTCATCCTCGGTCGTCCCCTTCTCCTCCTGCCCCCAATCCCTCCCAGCATCAGAGTCTTTTCCAATGAGTCAACTCTTCTCATGAGGTGGCCAAAGTATTGGAGTTTCAGCTTTAGCATCATTCCTTCCAAAGAAATCCCAGGGTTGATCTCCTTCAGAATGGACTGATTGGATCTCCTTGCAGTCCAAGGGACTCTCAAGAGTCTTCTCCAACACCACAGTTCAAAAGCATCAATTCTTCGGCACTCAGCCTTCTTCACAGTCCAACTCTCACATCCATACATGACCACAGGAAAAACCATAGCCTTGACTAGACGGACCTTAGTCGGTAAAGTAATGTCTCTGCTTTTGAATATACTATCTAGGTTGGTCATAACTTTTCTTCCAAGGAGTAAGCGTCTTTTAATTTCATGGCCGCGGTCACCATCTGCAGTGATTCTGGAGCCCCAAAAAATAAATTCTGACACTGTTTCCACTATTTCCCCATCTATTTCCCATGAAGTGATGGGACCGGATGCCATGATCTTTGTTTTCTGAATGTTGAGCTTTAGGCCAACGTTTTCACTCTCCTCTTTCACTTTCATCAAGAGGCTTTTTAGTTCCTCTTCACTTTCTGCCATAAGGGTGGTGTCATCTGCATATCTGAGGTTATTAATAGTTCTCCCGGCAATCTTGATTCCAGCTTGTGTTTCTTCCAGTCCAGCATTTCTCATGATGTCCTCTGCATAGAAGTTAAATAAGCAAGGTGACAATATACAGCCTTGACGTACTCCTTTTCCTATTTGGAACCAGTCTGTTGTTCTATGTCCAGTTCTAACTGTTGCTTCCTGACCTGCATACAGATTTCTCAAGAAGCAGGTCAGGTGGTCTGGTATTCCCATCTCTTTCAGAATTTTCCACAGTTTATTGTGATCCACACAGTCAAAGGCTTTGGCATAGTCAATAAAGCAGAAATAGATGTTTTTCTGGAACTCTCTTGCTTTTTCCATGATCCAGCGGATGTTGGCAATTTGATCTCTGGTTCCTCTGCCTTTTCTAAAACCAGCTTGAACATCAGGGAGTTCACGGTTCATGTATTGCTGAAGCCTGGCTTGGAGAATTTTGAGCATTACTTTCCTAGCATGTGAGATGAGTGCAATTGTGTAGTTTGAACATTCTCTGGCATTGCCTTTCTTTGGAACCGGAATGAAAACGGACCTTTTCCAGTCCTGTGGCCACAGCTGAGTTTTCCAAATTTGCTGGCCTAGTGAGTGCAGCACTTTCACAGCATCATCTTTCAGGATTTGAAACAGCTCAAGGTAGTAGCAACAAACAACTCCCAGTATTAGGACTATGGTCTCTAGGTATCATTTCCCTCTTGAGGAACCTTAGTTCCTCATTAGAGAAATGGCTAATTCTATGTTCTGAGGCCAGGTATATTCAAGGTGAGCTGGAAATATCTCATCATATCACTGCCCAATGATGGTAAAGTAAAACATCAATATGAATAATACCAATATAAATCAAAATATCAATATGAATATAACTTCCAGTTATATTATTAATGATACAAAAAGTTATTAATCACCATTGGAGGATGTTATGGATGAAGTAGTTATTTTCAAAACTAGTAAATAAAGACCAAGAATCATGTGTTTACTGTTCCCTTCCTCCGTAAGTGTACCTCAGGCTAATCAAGTGACAGGGTGATATTTCTCCTAACAGACATCTTCCAGCTGTCAAATGAAGAAAGGATAATAAAATTAGAACATTATTTTCTGACATTTAATGAAATTAAGGATCTAGGTAATGATCATCAATGGTTGCCAAGATCTCAGGACAAGGTCAGCAAGTCTTTATGTACTTTCTGATGGAAGAACACAATATCACCCAAGAGGTATAACTGCAAAAAAAAAAAAAACAAACACACAAAACCTGAAACTGATGAAGCATTTACATTCAACTATCAGTATACAGAGAATTCAGGAGATGGAAGAACATGTTAAATACAACAGTCAATCAGCAAAAATCAGACTGTGAAATTCTGCAGAACAAATGTTTCTATAATTCAACAAGAAATTTTAAAGGAAAAAAAAGAATAGGAACACATAGATTAAGAGATTTAAGACATATCCAGTCAATCAAAACATATAGATCTCATTTGGATCTTGATTTAAACAAACTGTAAAAATCATCTGATTAGAATGATGGGTACATAGAGGTTTCTTATACTATTCTCTCTGCTTTTATACATGTTTGAAATTTTCCACAGTAACGTGTTAAATAGTAATAGAAGGAACAACTAACCCTTACTGAGTACTTATTATATGCATGGTCCTATTTTAAGCACTTTGCATATTTAAGCTGTTCCCGTCTGGAAGGTGGGCACTCATCTCTATTATTCGAATGACGAAATTAAGGCACGACTGGTTAAGCATCTTGCCCAAGGTCACACAGCTAACAAACTTTGGTGGTGGGACTTGAAAGCAGGCAGTGTGACTACAGAACCCAATTTCTAACCTATACCCTACTACCTCTCATGAAGGTGGCAGCTTGGACTAGGTTGGGGATAGTCAAAAGAAGTAGAAGGATTGAAGAGATACTTAGGAGGTAAAATTGACCAGTCTCCACGCTAAATTGTATATGGGGCTAAAGTCTGCGAGGAGTCGGAGATGCCTGTGAGGTTTCTGGTTTGACTGTAGGATAGGTGGTGATAATGTTTGATGAAATAGGGAAAGTGAGAGGGGACTAGGTTTGGAGATCAAAGATGATTTGGGTTTGGAGCATGTTGAGCCTGAGGGGCCTTTGGATACCTAGGTAATGTCAAGTGGCAGCAGGTAATACTGGCACTCTTATATGTTAGCTTTTCCCTTCCTCCTTACAACTGTTACCTTTTTTTTCTTGAGATGGGGATGGGAGCAACTACTTTTCTAGTTTGTAGTGTCAACATTCAGTTCTTGTTTCAGAGGTGTTTGTAGTTGTGCCCAACGTGATGTCACCTACACATTTTGTAAGATGCTTTCACTCTATTATCCAAGAAACTTGGTCAAAACAGGTCATCAGTCATATTTTGAGTGCTTCCTATCTTCCAATCACTGTATTAGGCATTTACATTCTATCATGTACTCTTCTTTTACAGAGGTACTCACACTGTTGAAAATGCATTCTTTACTCAGTATATAGATGAAGAGACTGAAGATAAGAATAAGTCACTTGCCCAGAGTTACAAAGTTGGACAGTAGCAGTCAGCATCTCTACTCTGTGTTCTTCCATTTTGTCCCTTTTTCAAAGTGTGGGTAATGACTCAAGTGGTTCATTGTCATAGTATTTAATTGCACTAACTCACACAGTAGGAAAGCTCTTCTGATGTTTTCATCCAACCTTCTGTTATGACAATGGAGAACAACTCAGGTGCTGGTATGTCTCCAATACCTTTCTAACACGTTCTGTTTTTAACTTAGGGTATACCTCAGGATCAGAATCTTGAGCAAATAACAATAGTGTATAGCAGGAATTTTTGTCATGGTACTTATTTTCATCATGTTTATTTTAGGGATACCTTCTATTTATAGTAATTAGTGTTTCCACCTATAGAGCAGTAATTTCATTTAAAATAAATTTAAGAAAAGAAATGGAGCTCATGGAAACTGTTACGTAAATAAAAATGAAGATGGTTCAGAGAAATGGAAGGCCATCACTAGCTGACACTGATTTCAATGGCTGAAATCGGAAAACACTGCTCCTTACTACATCTCTTCCCCCTATTATGGCCTTGGTGTTGGCCTCACCTCTCTAACAGAAATTGAATGCTTTCTCTGTTACGGTCTTACTTGAAAACTCATTGTCACTGATCACTGGTGAAAGCAGCTCACCAGTAACTTTAGTCCCCATTGATCAGTCTTGCATATATGATGGGGCCCAAACCGTGTCAGGGTTTCAGGAAGGAGATAAGAGCAAAGAGTACATTACCAATAAGTCGGGGTGGTTAACAGCTATGACGATAGGCTTTTTGGAAATCTTAGTATATCCAGGTGATTTTTTTTTCTTTTATTTATATGCAGTCTAGTATTAAAACTATATTGGCTGCTCTAGTTTCCATTCATTCCTCTTTCCTAAGCCTCTAGTTCTCCAGTCTTTTATGATAGTACCATGTTTGACCATTTTGTTCCTTATTCACCACCACCACTCCCTTCCTGGGACACAAGTTATATTCATTATATTCAAATGAGTTCTTCTAAACATAGACCAAGTGAATAAAAATCCCCAATGCTACATGTATTTTAAAAGACATCACTGTTACATGAAATAACTTTGCTTGTGTGTTCCCCAAGGAACTGAAAAGTACACTATAGTCACTATAATCCTGCTGGATAGAGACAGTATCTTCTCTTTGTTGTTATGCCTGATACTATCTGTTCAGCATATTATTAAGACCAGAAATCTGTATCTGGAATAACGCATCTGTATTCTTCTCATTGCCCATGAGCACTACAAAGCCAGTACTTTTACTAAGTTCCAAAGACTGAACAATGGTAAGCTGAGGTTTTGCATCTTTGGTGTATTCTTCATGTGTAGGTGGTGGTAAATATGTCTTCCGAAATCCACAACATCAGAGAAAAACAGGTTCCATCTTCCTGGGCGGGGTACCCTCAGCCCTACGTCCGCTGTGCTAACACAGATCCTGAGGACCTGGCTTCATCGCAGACGGCACCCAAGGCAGAGGCCTGGCCTGTGCACCCAGGACAGGGTAAATATCCCGACTCTGAAAATGGAAACCCATCCACTTCTCCTGCACAGGCGGGGTGAGGGTTTGGAGCCGGCAGGCTGTGGGTGGGGTGTGGGCTGGGAGTGTTTTCCCCCCGTCGAGTCCTCCAGCCCCTTGACTCGCGGCCCTGCCCTGACCATTGTCCACACACCTCGTCCCTCCAGCTTCCGGGCCGCGGGCGAGATGATTTGCTGCAGATGACATCAGCCCTGGGCCAACGGTTGGAAGAGCGGAGGCAGCCACCCCGCGAGGATGTGCCGGGTGGTCCTTCCCTCCTCCTCTTCCTCCTCCTCCTCCCCGGCGCCCTGCCTAGTCTCCATATAAAAGAGGCGCCGCCTCCCCGCCCTCTCTCACTCCCGGCTCCTCTCCGCCGCGCGCTCTCCAAGAGGGCGGAGGGGGAGGCGGCGCGCAGCGCCAGGAGGAGGGGAGACGCAGGGGGCGGAGCGGAGACAGCACCTTCGGGGATAATCCTTTCTCCTGCCGCAGACGAGCGGAGCGGCCGGAGCCGGGCACTTCGCCGAGGCTTAACGGGCCGGCAGGATGGCGACCGTGGTGGTGGAAGCCGCCGAGCCCGAGCCGTCCGGCAGCATTGCCAACCCAGCGGCGACCACCTCGCCCAGCCTGTCGCATCGCTTCCTTGACAGCAAATTCTACCTGCTGGTGGTCGTCGGCGAGATTGTGACCGAGGAGCACCTGCGACGCGCCATCGGCAACATCGAGCTTGGTAAGAGGCCCTGCGCCCCCAGGGGACGCGTTCGGGGAGACGCGCAAACGCGACCCCACCCAGGGCACGGCGGCCACCTTTCTCCTCCGGCACGCCCCGCACCCACGCCTTTCCCCGTCACTTCCCACACTGTCCAGATTCCCTTTTACCCCCCTGGGTTCATTTCGGAGAATAATGCAAATTATTAGATTTGCGACCCAGTGGGAGAGTCTCCTAACCTTGAGGGATCCGTCACCAGGCTGGGTCTACAGATTCCAGCTGGCTACAGCCTCTCCCGCTAAATGAGATGCAGGTGTCAAAGGGGCAGAGGCTGCAATAAAGCCGCAACCGCAGGACACCAAAGGTGTGTGGGGGGGACGTTGCAATTACCTCTTTTATCTCCCCCTTCCCCCCCGCCACAGCAAAATGCTGGGATTGCCCCTCGTCAGCAGACCCGAGGCTGAAGTACCATGTGCCAGGGCGCGCGTGGGAATCCCTCTAGCTACAACCACCTCAGCCCCGAGAAGTGCCTTTGCTGGCTTAAAACCTCTCCATCTTTTCCCTCGGAATGACTAGGCTAGTCCTAGGGCCACGCCCGCCCCCTCCCCCCCCCCCAGAGATGGAGAACCGCCTGCGCCTCGTTCCCAGACGGCGCCTGTCTCTCTACTGCCCCTGGGGCCTCGGTTGCAGCTTTCAGCAAGGACAATGGGACCCCCAAGTTGCGGGGTGGGGCTTCTCCTTTTAAAAGTCTTTGCCTCGGGAGTGATGGCTTGGGGGTGGGGTGGTGGGTAGGGCCGGCGCCTGGCCGGGTGCGGGCAGTAGGAGCGCGCTCTGCAGAGGCCGAATAGCGGTTCGCTGGGAAACCCTGGGCGGGGCCGTAAGGGTCCAGCGGGCGCAGCCTCGGGCGCGCGGACCGACCCGCCCCGCAGCCCCACCCGGGCTGCCGCAGTGCCCCCGCCCGATGCACCTGCCCCCCGCACTGCGGCGCCCCCACTGGGCGCGGCCGGCCGGGCGTGCGTTCCGCCGGAGCTTGGGGGTGCAGCGTGCCCCTCGTCTGCCTCAACCCGGCTTTGTTGGGCGCGAAGTCCCCGGGTGGTCAGCTCTGTCCTCCGCCTTTCCCTTTTCCCCTCGGCATCGCAGACCTCCCCTTCTTCCTGACCGAGGTCGCCGGTCCCTCCGCAACCCCAGCCCGTGCTCTATTCTCTCGGGGTGGTGCTGAAGCGCGTCTGCCCCGAGACACCGGCTGGTGGGCGTGGTGCAGTCCGCACTGCGGTCTCTACGGCAGCCCGAGGCGGACAAAGGGCGTTCACGCAGCCCTTGTTCCCCGCGCCCGCCCCCCATTCCCCATGAAAGACGCGAGAAAAGCTTGTTTTAGAGGAAAAAAAATTAAACTCTAGTGGTCTGCCTCTGCATTTGGAAACGGTCGCCTGTACCCAGAACAAAAGGCTGCAGGGTGGAGACTCGAGTTTCAGACCTGGTTCTTTTGTTTAACTTTAAAGCACTGGTGTTACTTTTTGGCTTAAAAAAAGAAAGAGAAAAATGTGAGTAGAAAGCAGACTTGTTATTTTATTCGGAAAAAAAATTGAAGAATAGGCTAGGTCAATAGTGAAATGCCTCATTTGAGCATCTAATAACCCTTCATTTGTCAAACTATAGTCCTTTGAATTTGATCAGTATTTAAATTAGTTTATTTGCACATTTTCTCCTTGGAAAATTTCACACGGACTGACTTTGGGTGTGGCTGCTGTATGAACCTATGACTTTGGATTTTTTAAAAAATATTATTTGTCAGCACTTTTGCTGGGAAGTAATAATAAAGCACGAGGTGTGTTTCTATATATAAAAGGTGCATAACCACCTGATGTGGTGTGAGGAGAGGGACCCTCATCCCCATTTTGGAGACGGGGCCCCAGAGAGGCAGGAAGGATAGGGAGATCAGCTCAAGGTCACACCACTCATAAGTGACGAAATGCCGGCACTGCGGCATCACTGGTTTTCTGGCCCCGTCATGATGTTGGTGCAGGCCAGGCTAACATCACAGGGAGATCAAAGAGCAATTTCTAGAGCTTGCTTTTATACAAAGGCAGTAGTCATCCACTTGTGGGCAGCACCCCATGCAGGGAGGTGGCTCAGCAGTCGCCTTCCAAGTAATTATCTTCCTGCTTTGTTACTCTGCTGATCACCCTTTTAGTGCCCTATTTCTCAGGGGGTTTATTCAAGCTGCTTCTGTTTGAGGATAAACTAGATTCACCCAAGTTATCGGTCACTGTGATGTGGTCTCAGCTATTTTTCACACTACTGGAACTTACTGATCAGGTTCAATTTTGTCTTCCTGCCCCTTTTCTTTTTTAAAATTTATTGATGTATTATGTAGTGAGGGAAAGGCTCAAATCATAAACGAGGAGCTTGGTGAATTTTCACAAAAAGACATACCTGTGTAATCCTGACCAAGAAACGGACATTCCTGGGACCCCCAGAAGCCCCCTCAGGTTTCCTTTTCAGTCAGCATGCCTTCCTGATTTTTTAGTGCCCTGATTTAGTCAGCTTTTTGCAGGGAACTCTGAAATAGCAGTATTGATCCCATTAAGAATCAACCAAGTGAATGAGCAAAGCCATTTCCTAAGGCACAGTAACAGATGCTGCTTTTCCTCTGGAGATCAACTCTCTTGGGTCCTGGGGTCTTGGATGCAGCTCAAACCACAGGGCCTTCCAGTGCTAAGTGGAAATACTGCTCCTGTAGCTTTTCTGACAGTCAGAGATGACTTAGCAACAGGGCAGGCTGGCTGTTGCCCTGGCCTGATGTGATGCTTCCTCAGCTCTCGGGTTCCAGCAGGGCCTCCTCCTCCAGAGGTCACTCTGATACCACGGCTGTGGTGGCTGGTGCCCATGGGGCCGGTTGTGTGAAGCAAGATGGAGATGCTCCGGGGGTTCGGCCCTGGTTGTGTGCCGCAGTCTTTCCGCAGGGAAAGCGGTTCATCTTCTGCCCCTCTTGCTTGTCTCCCCTCTCATCCTGAGGAGGCTCTGTGAGTCTGGAGACCCTGGCAACTTGGATTTTTGCCATTTGATGATTTAAGCCTCTATGGGAAACCCAGAAAATAAATCTGTAAGAAGATGGCGGAAATGCAAGTACATCAATAGGCCTGAATCAGCCCACCATGGAGGCTGAGTACACGCTTCTTGAAACAGTGTTACTGAATCAAACTCCAGGCAGCTCACCTGCACGCAGTAAAGCCAATCTACCGACCCCAGATTGTGGTGAAGGAAAGTGTAGCTTTATTGTAAGATGCTGATGTAAGGAGAACGGGGAGCTCGTGCTCAAAACCCCCGAAATTCCCCAAGGGTTTCAGCAAAGCATTTTTAAAGGCAGTGTGAGGGAGGGTGTCCCAGAGTGTGTGATCAGCTCATGCACCATTCTCTATTGAGAATTAGATTGATGATGAGGTAGCAAGACTACATTGGGCTTCCTTGCTGGCTCAGATGGTAAAGAATCCACCTGCAATGCGGGAGAGCTCGGTTCGATCCCTGGGTTGTGAAGATCCCTTGGAGAAGGGCATGACAACACACTCCAGTACTCTTGCCTGGAAAATCCCCATGGACAGAGGAGCCTGGTGGGTACAGTCCATGGGGTTGCAGAGAGTTGGACATGACTGAGTGACTAGGCACAGCACAAGACTGTGTTAATGAGGACTATGTGCTGATGGTCATCAAGTAGTTAGTTCCTTCCATTTGATGGTGATTTTAGCATCTGAAAAATAACTCAGGAAATATGCTTCAGATACTAATATCTAGGTATTTCAGAGAGGAACTAAAGCAGAGGGTATAGGGGAGGGGTCTGTCCCAGAAATGTCCCATAGGGTCCTGCTTGGTTACACAAGGACAGAAGACCATCATTCGTTTCTTCAGCTGCATTCAAAATGCATAATGTAGGGTCTGGTCATTTCTTAAGTCTGAAGCAACAGTCTTTGCTCAGACTGGTCTAGCTTTATTTAGTTAGTTATGCAAGACTCCATGCCAAACCATTGTCACCCCTTGGCACCTCCTTTGCCCCCTTCCTAATTAGTCTGCAACAGAGACTTAACAGTCATCCGCATTTTTAGCAGAGTCTCCCCTCCTCCAGTTTATTTTGGGACATAGACTATATACACTCATGTCTTGCAAAACTAATTCTAGAGCCTTATGAAAAGTTTTCATTGCTTCGTTTTATTTTTTAAACTAAAACATGTAAAAAACACTGTCAGTTTAATTTCAGTTGCTGTTAGAGTGTAACTTTCCTCTGGTTAACATTGGGAATCAGCAGGATTTGTTCATCAGAAAGATAGATGTGTGTAACATATACTGCCCTGGATTTTTAGATGTAAGTTTTGCTAATTACATTGTCATTTATTGAATACTTTTAGTCTAAATTGGTTAAGAGAATTAAGAACCCAGGAAAGAGTTAGGGCTTTGTTTCCATTTTGTTTTAACAGGAAAACAAAGGGGTGGTGGGAATGAAAAGAATTGTTGGGGAATGATATATTTATTATATCCATCCATCTTCATACTTTTCAAAATCAAAAGGCAGATGGATTTCTGCTTGTGCTGCTTAATTGGCATTATCTACTAAAAGAGTTCTATGATCCAAATATAAGCCAATCCCCAAACTTAAGGTCGTTAAATTGATGAGTCATTGTTAATCTTCTGTAAAGGTTTACCTTTTAAATAAGTTCCAACTTTTACTGCCAATAAATAACTTATTATAAATCACTTCTTTTGCTTGTTTCTAATGTAAGATGCCAGCCAAGACCTGAGTTATTTGTCATCAATGCTTTGAAATGATGAACTAACTCTGTGTAAGATGGGCCTCCCTAGTCTGCATTACACAGAACACATAAATTATAAACATTAACTTGTTGGCTTAAAACAAAGGGGAAAAAGCAAATTGAAGGTTAGGTCAAGGGGAATAAAGTAGGAAAATTTTTCTCTAAAAAAGAAGACCTTATTGAATTTAGCATTTCCTTTGTTTTAATTATTTATGAGTCTAATCTGACTTCAGATCACTATTTAATATAGTTTTACAAATAGAATTTTATGGTTATAGTTAAATAATTCAGGAAGTTGGGCAAAAAATAGTCAAAAGTCTATTTCTGAGAGGGAGCAACTAAAGCTCATGGAAAAAAAATCAACTTGTCATAGGTCCCAGTAGCAGATGGAACCCGGGTACCATTTCAACACGCAATGCATGGCCATTTCCTCATGCTTTCTATCTGTTGTTTCTTTTAGGATATAGATTTTCGCCTTTAAATGAGAGGCTTTAAAAAAAATGTTGCTTTTATTAAATAATTCTATAAAATGCTTGCATCATCAATAAACTTGGTGAAGTCTAACCTGTATAAGAGGACGTGGCTCTTCCTTACGGTTCACCTGACTTGTCCTGGGATTCCTGCCCCCTACCCTCCTGCCACACATACCTTTTTTTCCCGTCTTTCTTTCATCTGTCAACTTCATGTGCACTTAGCCTTCCCTTTGTGGACCGCCCGCCCTGGAATCAGAACTGAGATGGAAAGGTCCTTTGTTCCCGCTGGTCATCAAGCTAGAGAGAGATGGTACTAGCTTCCGGGGCTGGAAGACAGCCCCGGGTCAGGCAGGGGAGTTCTCAGGGTGCCTCGCCATAGGCCACCTGCCCAGGGGTGGCAGATGCTCTCTGGGCCCAGTTTAAAAAGTGGAGGTAAGGACTTCCTAGCGGTCCAGTGGTTAAGACTCCATGCTCCCAATGCAGGGGGTGACAGGTTCTATCCCTGGTGGGGGAACTAAGATTCCCTCATGCCTCATGATGTGGAGGATGGCTGGGAAAAGAGGGAAGTGCAGGTTGATTTCCTCCAACTGGTGGAGCTATTTTGCCCCCATCTGAGAAAGCCAGTAAGGGCATAGTCATGACAGATTTGCTGGAGAAGCAAAGGCCCAGGGAAGAACTCGACCTAGCGTGGTTTGGGGGGAGAGTCAAAAAAAGGGCCAGAAAATTCCAGGGCTTTTCTACTCCCCACCAGAGCCCAGGATGACCTTCTTCTGAAAGCCTCTTCAGAACTTCTTTACCAGCACCCCACTGTCCCCTCCAGTCATGAACTCAGGGAGGGGTCACTGTGAGAAGGGCCAAAGAAGACTTTATTTTGGTCCTGTGAGCTTTAGAGGATCCTCTTCTGGCTTCCTCTTAGGCACAAAGGGGAGATGTATAAACCAACGGAATGCTGTAACAGTGTTCATTGAGAGGTACTATCTCCCTTTACTAACATTATCCAGTAGAAGGTACAAAGTAATTACACAGTATTTTCTTTCTAAAATTGGTATGGAAAGTGGCCTGGTTCCAAAATTTTCCTTTTCAACTAAAATAACTGGTAAATCCATTGTAACCTTTATTTTATAAGTGGTAGTAGTGATTATGCATTCTTAAGATGTAATTTGGCTGGAAATTGCTCCCTTGAAAAAGAGAAGCTGAATTTTTAATTTCACTGGGAGTATAAAAAAGAGAAATAATCATTTTGTCAGTTGTTTGCTAATGGAACTTAAAAATTACTGAATGATGTTTCTACTTTTTCCGCTTTTAAATTACAAATCATAGAAGCAGAAGTTTATGAAAGAAAAAGCAAACATTTAATTGCCTGTGTCATGACAAGTTAATTGAAGTCAAGGGAAAAATGGCAGACAATAATCTAAAACAAGTCTATGTATAGCCCTAGATGAAGCCATTCAAATAATGTAGCAATTTAGACATTATTTAGAACAAAGGCAGAAAAATCGTGTGAATTTAATTTAAATACGTATGTCTCGTTATTAACTTGACCCTACTTGACAAGCCAGAAGACAAAGTGGAGCTCAGACCTGGAGCCTAGATAATCCAGTCACTAATTTCCAATTAAGCAGTTCAGACAGGGGCTTGATGATTTTCCACACTAGCTGAATATATAGAATATATATGTGGAAGTCAAATATTTTAATAAATTCAGACCTCTTCACCTGTCAAGCTTTCTGTGGAACAAAAAGGAAACCCCTATCAATTCTGCATGAAAAAGATTCACAAAATCACAACATGCCTTTCTTGTTAAAATTTAAGTGTTCCTTTAGCACAAATGCAAACTGAGGCTGTTAATGTTTCCAGGGAGACCCATAAAATTTTCCCTTATAATTTAGCCTCTCTTTAGCAATGTTAACTCTTGCACACCTGAATCCTTCCCATGGATTGTATGAGAAATATCTACCTCTATTTAGAGGAAGAGGATGTACATCTATTTGAAAATATTTCTCATAATTCGGAAAGGTGTTTGGTGTATCGTCTGAAGATATTTTAGATGTATAGTCAACTCAGTTTACAGAATCTTTGTAGTTTGTGTATATACATTGATTCTTTGCAGAATAGGAAAACTGAACAAGGTTTAAATAGGGGTAAATGCAGATATACTTTAAGGATTTAAGAGGTATGTTTAAGTAACATACTGCCATTTATACTCCCAAGTCTGTATGCATGACTAATGACCAGCAAAAATGATTAAATGATCAAGTGTTTATTTAGAGATAGTTTACCTGTGTGATACACCTACATGTTCAAGTCTCTGCCTTTAGTAGAGAGAGAGTAAAAGATTGCCTTTCCAGAGGTTTGTTTCTGGTGGTTGAGGATGCTCCATGCAGGGGTAGAGTCAAGGATACTGCCTACATAATGGTTCTCCCACAAGCCATCTATTTGGGAAGATACAAAAATACACTCCAGAGTTCTGTGATTCCTCAGTTTGGCCTAGCCCTCCCTTCTCTGCTGTTCTCTGGGTTCCTTTCTAGCCACCTCTTCTGGAAGGTCAGGAGAGAGGAGGGAGGTAGGGCGTCAGCACCCCTCACCCCAGCTTCCAGCCTTGTGAACTTTTATGGGAATAGACAGTTCACAGCCCCCAACTCAGCAGAATTTTATAAAGTATAAAAAGTTGCCACATCTCTTTGCCTCTGGATAAGAAAATGCGGGACAACTAACAATTGTGAATGAAAGAGTTGTCTGCCAAGCTAGTTAGGTAAATGCCTGGGAGGACAGATAGGCCAGGTCTGCCTTCTTAGCAAAGATCACACACATTTTGATTGATATCCAGGGGATGAGAAATCAAGGTCAAAAATGGGAGGAGTAAAGACGAGTAACCAGATATGCTTACAAAATGCACGTGCACACTGCGAAAAGCTTTAAGAACAGACATGTGCACTTGAATGCCAGCCCCCATATTTACTTCCCACCCTCATTCTCCGTTTTCTAGCCACGTACAAGTGGACCATGGGAAAGCCAGCAATTGTCTAGTAGCCCCCTAACTGCTACGGAGCTCACCATCTTCCTGTCCTTTCTGCTCCCTCTCAGGAGTAAAGCCTGTCATTTTCCTAATAGCTGTTTTCTTTTACTCTTCCAGAAGAGCTGCATTTACATGTTATGAGGGGCAGAAGTTCAGTCCACACTGCTAGTTATCCTTCCCCTGTGGCCTGGTGGAGAGACCTCCCCCGCCCTCCCATTTTGTGGGCATCCACTGCTGGTCACCAAGCTCTTCAGCAAAAGAGCCTCCACTCCCTTCCTTCAGGCCTGAGAAATGCTACAGTGATGTTTTCCAAACCACAGTGAAATGACTAACTGGTGGTCTGTTATCTGTCTTCCTTTCCTTCCTTAGGAATCCGATCATGGGACACAAACCTGATTGAATGCAATCTGGATCAAGAACTGAAACTTTTTGTATCCCGACACTCAGCAAGGTTCTCTCCTGAAGTTCCAGGTGAGGCTTTCAGTTCTGTAGTAGTCAACCTAGAATTCGAAAGAAACAGGCGCTTGGCTGGAAAGCTTTGCCTGAAGCATGGAAAAGACTTCCTTTTATTGCTAAAGGATTCTCTTGTGTTTGTTATTATCAACTAGGTGAGCAAGAAGCCACCTTTCACCTTTTAAGAAAGTCAGCTAACTCTTAAGTTGTCATTGTGTGGGTTTCTATTTCGTGGTGTCTTAGAAGATTTTAAGTTCCAGGGTAAATTTAAAAATTTCATACTTATCTCACTGTACTCTGAGCTTAAGAGATTGTAGTCTATTTAAATGTGAATTTTACTCACATGAAGTTATGAATACAAATTGGATGCTCCCAGAATTCCGTAAGCACCCTCCCTCTCAAGAAAACGAAATATGTGCGTTTCTGTATTTTCTGTCTCAGTGAAATATGTATTACCATTTCATCATTGCGTTGTCTCCCACTTAGTGTGGGTGAAAGAGTCTGGAATTCCACACTACTGTTAAGATAGCCTTTCTTTCAGAGATGAAAATGAATGCTACTGGATAATGAAAGGTAAGGACACAAAAATTTGTCATTTATGCAGATGCTGCTGCTAACCAGCTACTTCACTGAGGAGGTAGTCAGACTCACCCACCTTGTCTTCCTCTTGTGAGGGTGATCCATGCTTCTCCCACTTGGTCACATTTGAGGATTGTGAACAGTTACTGGTCTGTAGAGACTCAACCTGGGGTGTGTCTCTCGAAAGTTCTGCCATTGATCTATCCCAGTTGCCATTTGGCATTTTATTTTTTGAATATCACCTAAATATTATGTAAAATAGAGACTACTCTTTTCTGTCTTTATGATTTTGCTGTATAATTGCATATTTTATTGGCATTGATAAAATATCAGCAATGAAGTTCAGCACTTTTGACTCATTACATCATATTCCATTGGTCTTCTCTGATAGCTCAGCTGGTAAAAAATCTGCCTGCAATGCAGGAGACCCCTGTTTTATTCCTGGGTGTGGAAGATCCCCTTGAGAAGGGATAGGCTACCCACTCCAGTATTCTTGGTTTTCCCTGGTGGCTCAGATGATAAAGAATCTGCCTACAGTGTGAGAGACCTGGTTTCAATCCCTGGATTGGGAAGATCCCCTGGAGGAGGGCATGGCAACCCACTCCAGTATTCTTGCCTGGAGAATTGCCGTGGACAGAGGAGCCTGGTGGGCTGCAGTCCATTGGGGTTGCAAAGACTCAGACATGACTGAGTTATCATATTCCACTAGCCTTGTACTTCCCGAGATTTGAAGCCATGTACAGAATGTCAGCCTCTTGACGCATCACACTTGACTACAGCAGTATGCCCATGAGACTGGAATCATTCTTCTCTTTGAGTTTGATCTTAGAATAAAATCCCATACTTTGCAGTTATCAAATGAATCATAGCTTTCAAGCATGGAGTTGAGTAAATGTGTTAAGAAAAACTTAACAAGAGCTGGTTCATTAAAAGTTAAAATTGCTGCAAAGCCATATGAAAACCAGCTCTTAAGTAACTTTGCACTGTGAAAAAAAGGGAATGGTCCAGAGCCTATCAGACAGCATGTGATTTGCTGAAATTAAGGTACAGTATATGGTTGTTTATCTCGTTGTTATGTTGTATTTTTATGTCTTACACATTTCCATGACTTTTAAAATCATCTTATGAAAAAAAAAATAAGGAAAGTACCCTTTTCCAACAAGTATGTTTCAAAATGTAAAATTCAAGCTTTTATCCTCTCTCTGTAGGTTGTTCTGGCTTTCTTACTATGAGTTTTTTTTTTTTTTTTTTGGTAAATGAATCCTATGATGCTCATTGTGTTCATTCATACTTGGATTGACTTTATAGAATGACAGTGTATTGCAAAATGAAAGGCTGCAAGAATTGCTAAAGAATGAACCGTTTTTGAGCCAGAGACCTGGCATTACTCTTGTGGCCTAGGAAGTTCTGGTCCCCCAAACCACTGCTTTAGCCTATGTACCCCATTATCCCTCTTTTTCCTGCTGAAACCTCCTGCTGTGTGTCCAGAGATTGGCCCCTGGATAATTGGCCTAAGAGTGCACGGTGCAGGGCTGGGCCTCTCCCCTGAGGGACAAGCATCTAGAATGCAGCCCATGAGGGTGAAGCCCTGTGAACCTTCCCCTTCAGAGTGGGGTGAAGGTTTCTAACTAAGACTGCTACAGAGGATAAAAGCACACTTCGGGTTCAGTTCAGGTAAGTGAGTGTGTTTTAGAGAGAAGAGATGTTATCTTGGAGGAGGATGCAAAATTGGGGTGAGCAGAGATCAATAGGGTGATCGCTGGATGGACCCAAGGAAGCCTTTAGCTTTTCTGGAACTGATTGAAGGGTTTTATGGGGAATTTTGAGATCTGTTTTTAAGTGGATCCACATCTAGTGTCTCTTCCCCACTCCTGGTACTTGTAGAAGCTGAACCACGTACCTCAGGCCCATAAAGGGAGTCAGCTGAGCCTCTGCATTTAGGGTTTCAAGAATCTTAGTTAACTGAGTTTAGGCATGGAACAAGAGGAAGGTCAACTCTTTTAAAAAATAAAGCTCTTCTTTGGGATTTCCTTGTGGTCCAGTGATTAAGAGACCACATTTCCACTGCAGGGGGTATAGGTTCAATCCCTGATCGGGGAACTAAGATTCCTCATGCTGCGTGGCCAGAAAAACAGAGGGAAAAAAAAAGTTGTTTCTTCAGCCAGTTTTAAAAAAGAAAACCTAGATAGCACCTACAGTGTGCCAGGCACTGTGGGATGGGGAACGGTGAACACACAGTGATGAACAAAAAAAAACCCAAACCAGTCACTACTGTGCTTACTTTTATCTTCTTGTGAGAAGAGCAGGCATTTAACAGTCACATACAGACTAGCAGAAAATTGCACTCTGCATCATGTCCAAACAGTTTTTGTTTCCTTTTGTTTAGGCTAGCAGAGTTATTCTATTCATTGTCCTCTCTGACACAATGTAGCGGCAATGGGAACCTGCAGAGACTTGATTCAGGACCCCTGTGGATACCAAAGTCAGCGAATGCTCAAGTCTCTTACATGAAATGGCTTCATATTTGTGTGTAACCTATGCACAGCCTCATATTATTTAAGTCATCTCTAGGTTACTTATAATACCTAATACAATGTGTAATACCTAAAAGCTATGCAAATAGTTGCCAGCCGGTGGCAAATACCAGTATTGCTTTTTGGAACTTTCTAGAATTAAGTGTGTATTTTCAATCCTCAGTTGGTTGAATCTGTAGAGAAGGATCCTGTGGATACGAAGGCCCAGCTGTAGATGGGGAACTAGGATTGCTCTTCTGCCTGTTTTTCACTCATGTTATTATACCTCTATTGCTATTTTTAAGAATTGGACATCCCTTATAAAAGACTGGTGATAGCCTCCAGGGCAGGTAATAGATTGTGCGGCAGACAACCAGATTTGTGCTCGTGTACTTGTTCAGCCCGTGTACTACTTTTTAAATATGGTTTTGAGATTCCGTTGGCCTGTTTCTTGAAGGTTGCAGGTCTTGTGGAATGGTTCGTCATCTTGAGCAAATATCCTTTGAGCAGGCCGCTGGAATGTGTTACTTTCTCTGCAGACGGTGAGGGTCATCTACTGAACGATGAAGTCATGAGTCCTCCGGGTCCCCAGAATGCGAGCCCTGGGGTCGCCAAGTGCTGTCTGCCTCTGGCATACTCTGTTTCTTGGAATGGCCAGTCATCTCGGGCCATCTTACTCTCTCTGAGCTGTTGCAGCATCGACTTCCTAAAAATCCTTCAACAGATGTCTGTGTGGCAGGGGCTGGTCCCTGCTGATTAGCCCTGGTATACCACCACCCCTGGCCACATCTAAGGTGGACTCAAGTGAGACCAGTTCTCTTGAGAGAAAAGGTTAGGTATCGTCTGATGAACACGCCCCAGTGTTCTCACTCAAGCTAAAGTTCAACAATTGAGTCTTTTCATGACAGAGCAACAGTCTTATATTTCCTGATGTGTCCAAATTCAAATACTGTCATAAAAATTTTTTAAATTTTTCTATGTATTTTTTTGTACCTTAATTATGCTGAATAAGAATCATTTTGATAAATCTTATCATGAGAATTGAGCTAGGTTTACCATGCTGAATGACATTTATTTCACTCTCCATTCCTATTTGCTTCTCTCCCTAACTTAACTTTAGATCTGTCTGCCCCTAACAGCAGAGAGGGGACATGGAAAGTGTCCCATGATTGCCCGTGTTAGACATCATTTCAAATACAAATGATTCCTAGGACGAGGGATACCAGAATGAAAATTATTTTCAGTCTTTTTTTTCCTATCATTTTGCTACGTCTGTCTGCTATAATAATTAAACATTTTTGTTAACCCAGATTCTCACCAGCAACGTAATGCAGAGCCTAGATCCTAGCTCTAAACGTTACTTGCTGTAGGATCTCTGACAAGTTACCTAACCATCCTGTGCCTCAGTCTGTTTGTGAAACAGTGATGATCACTTCTACCTCATAGTTTCTATGAAGGTGGAATGAATTAATTTGTGTCAAGATCTTGAAACAGTGCTTATCACACAGTAAAACAATACATGTAAACTAGTATTAAAATTGTCTCCCTTGGTGAAAATCTATCAGACTTGTATATTTGCTGATTATTATTATCTAGGGGAAGTGGTGGCTTTATATATTGGCTGGATTCCTTTTTGTAATAATTACAAATTTATTTTAAGGTGTTTCATAGAGAAACAATTGCCTTTAGCATTGACAGAAGGCACATGGCTGGTTGCTGGTTATGTGTAGGGGGCAGCAACCTTGCATGGCTGAGTTTAGGAAAGTCCTTTGGGTGTGAGGGAGAAGGCAAGGGCACCCCACTCCAGTACTCTTGCCTGGAAAATCCTGTGGACAGAGGAGCCTGGTGGGCTGAGGTCGAGCAAAATGGAGGAGATGCATTAAGGTGCTGACATAGCAGGACCTCAGGGCATGGTTGAAGACTGTTTGCAAGATGGTCCTGTCCCTGCCTATGCTGATGTGAGCAAAGGTGCTAGCTGGCTTTCCTGCTGTGATAATACCTCCATGGGTAACATCTTCTGATCCTTCCTATTCCTTGTTTCTCTCTTCTCTTCTCTCCAAACAAGTGACTATAGATTTTCCCAGTTTTAAGAAACAGATTTCTTGTAGTTTATTTTCTTAGTCAACTGAATAAATAGTGGGACTTTGGCATGATTACATTTTGTCACTAGTTTTACAACTCCTAGATCACATTCACAAAAAGCTTTATGTGGTGTGATTGACCTCGTGATGTGGGTTATGGGTGGTTCTGTTTAAGAATCCATGCCTTTTCTCCAAAGGTAAATAAACCACAGATTTGTGCTGAGTGACTGCTAAAAATATCTGGCCTCAAGATTGCTTTTTGATGGAGAATTGAAATCAAGCCCTTTGAATTTAACTCATGCGAATCCCCTCCTCCCTTTGACATTAATGAGGCAAGGATTTACATTTGCCGGTAGACTGATAAGAAAATACTAAAATGCTCTTAGAAAAGGTCTAAGAATGTTTGCAGTCATCTTCTTTCTCTGTCTAGACTTGTATGTTTAGTCTGTCATTGTACAGAATTATAGCCTAATTGTATGTGCCTAGAATACATCAGCCCTGTATGACAGCCAGTAATGAATGTGTTTTCAGCTCTGCTCCTAACCTTTGAAAGATAAAGCTCACAACTATACTTTCACTTGCATTTGAGAGGCTGACTTAACCCTCAGGGACCCTGTGATTTCTGAAGGAAAGCAGACGCTTTATCCTCCTGTTTTCCCTCTCAGCACACACACAGGTTCAGGCACTTGCCCACAGGCCCATCGGGCTCATCTTTTCTCATTGCATCATCATTCGAGATTATAGGAAGAATCCTGGTCTTAGAAGAAGCATGGCAAATAAAGAGCCTTATTTTTGTGGAAGTAACCAGACCTCTGTTTAACATCCCTTGAGGTCATTGTCGCCCGCCTGGGAAGGGGACTCCCATTTTAATGCAAATTGCTCGCCTTTCTCTGCTCACCCCCTGCCCTCAGCCTTCCCAGGAGCCTTCCCCTCCTGCTCTATGCTCCCGCCCCAGTGCTCCCATTCACACGCCACCGCAAACCTTGCCTGCTTGTCCCCACTCGCATTCCTTTGGAACAGTGAGAGATCCAGACTTTCCGAGGAGAAGATCCAGAATTTGGTAGTGTATGCAATACTAGGCGCTAATTCCTGTGAGGTTTACAGTTGGCTCAACTTTGAGGTTTAGTGATCGTTTATATTCATAGATTCTTAGAGTGCACGTGATTGTTTTTCTCTTTCTGGTGCGGGTGTGGTCAGAGGAATAAAATGATGTTTCACCTGTGCAGGCACCGTCATTCCCCAGGGTTGTTAATGAAGGCTCATTCAGACCATCCTAGAAATACCCATTCATCTCACTTTCTTTTTAAGTCAAAAAAGGATGCTTCACTCTGTTGGCTGTAATGGCTCTCAAGCGGTTCCTCATGAGCAATGTGAAGCCACTCGACACAGGCAAACACAGGCAGGAGGGGAACAGAAAATTGGCTGCCTGGGCCCAGTAGCCATTTGGGGGATTGTCAGTAACCCCGCCATTAAATCCGACTAAGTGCGTCCGAGAACAGCTGCTCCCGGAGCCCACCAAGGACGGCATCTTAGCGCTGAATGTCAGTGCTTTTGTCTTCGTTTCCAGAGACCAGAGAGCCCTGGTTTTTTGCTAGATTTGTTGTGGTGGATGGGTGTTCATTTGTTTTTTAAAGCTGGCCACCACAGCCGGCGGCTCAAGCCCCTTGACTTTTTTACTGCTTGCTTTTGTGTGTTCTCTGTAGGGTATTTTGTTCAGCATCTATGAAAACAGGCTAGAAAGAATGGTGGAAGATGAGGAATAAAGCATAAGCTTTTTAAAAAAAGCTTTTTTAAAGAAGAACATCTTTTTTTTTAAGAAGTCAAGTCATATTTTTGAGTGTTTATTAAGAAGCCAGGAATTGTAAAGGGATCCATGGTAGAACTAGGTATCCCCACTGGTCATAATTTAGTTAGGAAAATAAGTCATTCATACCTTAAAAAGAACACCAACAGTGCTTCCTTCATTTAAGACCTGTGTGTGTGAGAGAGACACACACACGGAGGGGTGTGAGGGCAGATTTAGTCCAGTTCCTAAAGAAGAGAGAGGGTGAGAAATGGAGATCATAGCAGGCATTGCATTTTGATTGTTCAACCTCAGATTTAGTCACAGTGACAAAGGTTACCCAGGTACCAGCACCCCCACCCCAGCCGCAACCCAAGCCTAATTAAATGTTACCCGGGCAACAGCAAGCATCCAAACATCGTGCCCCAGGGCTGACGCCTTTGGTTTTCTCGGCTGCGGTCTATGGGTGATTTCTATTGCATGTGAAGTCAGATTTCCTTGAGAAATGTGAGCAAGTGAGAAGTGTCCCTGGGGAAGAGCCCTTAAAAACGGACCACGGAGATGGGAGAGATGAACATCAACACGAGACGAAAATAATGTTTTAATAAGCTGTTTCAACCAGTGTCAAAGACTCGCCTCTAGTCAGGACTGGTGAGACTGCTGACCAAAAATGCAACCCTACCTATGATTTAAAAATTAAATTATCTAATTAATAATGAACACTGAAGCCCAGGGAAGGTGGCATTTTGTGGGAGGTTACAGCAGTTTCCCCAGTTACAGCATCCATCATTTTAAAGACACCAACCGAATTGCCTCTGAAAAAGAATTGCTTTGTGCAGCCTGAGGGGTTGAGATAAAATATGAACATCCCGAGGGCTGCCTCGGGATTTGGAAAGCCCTCTAAACCTGCCCTTCGCTGGCCCTTTCTTTCTTAATCAAACTGATTCTCATTGGAGTCTGAGTAAGTGAGGCACAGCGGAGCATTTTGGATCAAATTCTTAGATTCCCTGTTTGCGTCTCCCGTGAATAGTCTGGGGAAGCGCCAACTGCTCCCCTCGGGGCCCACATCTTGGTTTGCCCCTCGGATGCTCCTCCATATACATGATGCTTTTTGGTTGCTGAAGTGTCAGTCAATGGAAATGTCACATTTGGAGAAGTAATAGATAACAGTAAAACTGAAGATGAGATGTTTAATAAATTCTGCATCTCAGGCTGGTGACGCTCTCTTGGTACAGAGCTCCTCGGCCTTTGAGCAGTTGTTTTCTGCTTTCTAAATCCTTATCTGGAGGTTGAGACCTGTGTAAAAGACCAGCAAAATAGGCGTGAAGACTGACTGATGGAACTCCTCCCCTTTAATGTTTGTGTGCACGGATGAGAGGAGGAGAGATGGAGAGAAGGATACCTTCTCATAGGGCTTCCCAGGTGGTACTAGTGATAAAGAATCCACTTGCCAATGCAGGACGCGCGAGAGAGGCAGGTTCAATCCCTGGGTTGGGAAGATCCCCTGGAGGAGGGCATAGCAACCCACTCCGGTATTCTTACCTGGAGAATCCTGTGGACGGAGGAGCCTGGCGGGCTACAGTCTCTAGGGTCTCAAAGAGTTGGACAGGACTGAAGCAACTTTAGCATACCGTAAAGTTGCATCCTGAAGCATGCACGCATACCTTTATATTCTAATTGATTGGAAAGGAGATGATCTTTTCACATTATATTGTATGTCTTTTGAGAAGGTGCCCTAGTATCAGCCAATCTGTCATTAAATATTTATGTGGTATTTCCTGCAGCAAGACACAGTTCCAGTTCCTAGTTCTGCAGGCCATAAGAAGTGTAAGTAAAACTGTTCCTGGGACTTGTTTACAACAGAGCATGAAAATAAGAGAAACAGAACAAGCTAGGGTATAATAATAGGCAAATGAGACTTTTGCAAGTGAGACCCCTTCTGTAAATTTTTTTTGTTCAAGCTATTGAAAAAAATATACATGCATAAAAATATGCACTAAAATCGTATTACCTATACAAATTGAGGCATAAGTACAACAGATCTAATGCAGTGGATTTCCTCTGTGATCAAGGAATTTTGGATTCATACTGAATTAATTGTACCCTCTTTGGGAGCTACATTTTAAAGCCTTTAATTTAATTATGAAAAGATTGAAAGTTTTAGGATTCTTCTCCTTCTCCCCAAAAAGATCCTATGAGAACAGAAGTGCTGAACAGAATGTAAAGGCTTGATTTCCAGATTGTCTTCATCTTTGAGAGCTGGAAAATTATCCATTGGCAGACTCAAGCCACTTGGGAGAGATTGGGAAAGTGAAAGGTTTTATGGAAATAAATCTGAAGTAATTGGTTCACTGCCCCAGGCCAGAATGGACACTTCTGAGAGAACAGGGAGAGAGCAGGGAGGGGATGTCTGTTGTGAGCTGCTTCCCAGGACCAACCCTTGACCCCCACCTCCGAGTTCTCTAAGCTTAACCGAATCGGCAGTTCTGGGCCACACCTGAAGTTACCGTTGCCCCCTTTCCCTTTCTCGCAAAGCTAAGGGGCCAGACTAGACTGGGGCTTTCCAGGTGGCTCAGTGGTGAAGAATCTGCCTGCCAAGCAAGAGGCACTGGTTCAATCCCTGGGTTGCAAGATCCCCTGGAGAAGGAAATGGCAAGCTCCTCCAGTATTCTTGCCTGGAGAATTCCATCGACAGAGCAGCCTGGTGGGCTACAGTCCATGGGTCACAAGAGAGTCTGACACGACTTGGGGATGAAACAACAACAAAGACTAGATTAGGGAATCTGAAGCTTTGTTCTGTCTGCTGTTAGTTCTGTAAAACTTTACTAGAGAGCCAGCAGGAAAGAATTTCAAGGTGAAATAAGCCTGAGAATTTATAGCAGATCTTATTTTTTGAGGAGCTTAAAGTGTGTTCAATTTTGTATAACCATAAATGTCCTTTCCTGTTTGACCTGTCACTTCTGCTACTATTGTCTCCCAGGAATCTTGATTTCTGTAGAACACAATTTGGGAAAGGATGGACTAAGTGATCTCTGAGTCCCTTCCAGATTTCATATTCTGTGATTCATGAACTTTTACTAAATTGTCTCTACTCTGAAATGTAGAAGGGAACTTGTTCTATTTGCTGTTTAGCTTAAAATGCTTTTAAATCCAGGTTTTAAAATGTCAGTGAAAGAATTTAGTTTAGAAAATCTGCCTGTCGCATCTGCTAGGATTATTCATTTTTAGGTGAAGATGCACAGCTTTGTGACACTTCAACTACTGTCCCAGTTTGTGAATTCTTGGCCCTTGGTTTTTCCCATCTGTCTGTACCTTGCCAGACAGACCCAACAAGACGGAACTTAATTGTGTTTGCACAGTGCCAAACACCTGCATGGAAAGTATTTCAAAAGTCAAATTCTTGAGTGTGTTGTCTACGTAATGCCAAATGGGAAATAGCTGCATTTTTTCCACTAAAATTAGAATTTCCACATTGATGTTTGGTGCTGCGTTGAGCTTCAGATTATTTTCTTATTCACACATCTTTGGGAGGAGGCCGAAGACTGAACCTCCTGAGTTCTGGAGACCATCTCTAGGTTGTGTGTGTGAAAAGCGCCAGGGACCTTGTTTGTTCTGGATAATTGAGGATGGCCTGCATTTTAATATGCATGATCAGCTATGCATATCTTGTCCTGTGAACCATCAATTAGCACAACACAATTTCACAAGTCAGTGCATGCAGATACGAACACCCTTGGGAAGCAATGCTCAAATCATTACTGACAGTGTACAGCTTGCATACAGGTAATCAGGATCAGAAAGCCATGATTATCCAGAAGGAGAAGTGATTTTTATGGTAGTGTGTCATGTGGTTGACTCTTGGTATCTAATACCTTTGAGGTAACAATTTCAGTTTTAACCTCTCTCTAATTTGATCATGTTTGCAAAAAATGTTTAATTCACTCCCTATGACCTACGTGTAATTATTATTTTTACAACAAACCTTATAGAGTGTTCTAAACCCAAATGAAATAGGCTTTATACCAAAAACATTATTGATAATATCTCTATGGATGAGAAGAATGGTGGTGTGGTTAATCAAATATTCTAGGTTAGAGAGACTTGCCAATAATTCCTTATATTCCAATAATAAGAAAAGGTTATACTTTTTTTGTTGCAAATTTTAGAATCTAATTATACAGTCCTTTCTTTAATATATATGCTGAAATGTATCTAGAATTGACTTAGAATTCCTAAACCAAATTTGTTTCCTTAGCTCAGGATATTTTTAAACTATTTATTAAAAACATGCACTTAGAAATGTGTTGTTCCCTTTTCCTTCCGATTATGGTGATATTTTCAAAGGGAGTTTTTAATAACTATTGTACTTTTGGGGCATATATTAGTATTTTACTGAAGCAAAGGCCAAGAGAGTTGCACTTACACAAGAGAATGCACTTTGCTTCCTACTTGGAAACCAAACTCCAAACACTCCAGGTGAGCTTTCCTTAGATGATTTGGGAGGAAAACACTAGCAGTCACTGCACTGTCTACACAGGGGTGTGCTGATTAGAAGCAAGTCCTTGTTACTGAAACATTAGTGAGCAAACCATTTACGTTGAGTTGTCCAAGTGGACACCTCAATACTAATATGATTGTCTTTCTATATAAAACAGCGATTTCCCTGGAAATTATACTGATTCTTGAAAAGAGTCGTTGATTCTAAATATTGAAGTGGAACTCTGAACTGCTGTAAAGAAAGAAGGGGAGGTGGAGAAAGAGAAGATGGCAAACTTTCAGTTCAGTTCAGTTCAGTCGCTCAGTCGTGTCCAACCTTTGCGACCCCATGAATCGCAGCACGCCAGGCCTCCCTGTCCATCACCAACTCCCGGAGTTCACTCAGACTCACATCCATCGAGTCAGTGATGCCATCCAGCCGTCTCATCCTCTGTCGTCCCCTTCTCCTCCTGCCCCCAATCCCTCCCAGCATCAGAGTCTTTTCCAATGAGTCAACTCTTCGCATGAGGTGGCCAAAGTACTGGAGTTTCAGCTTTAGAATCATTCCTTCCAAAGAAATCCCAGGGCTGATCTCCTTCAGAATGGACTGGTTGGATCTCCTTGCAGTCCAAGGGACTCTCAAGAGTCTTTTCCAACACCACAGTTCAAAAGCATCAATTCTTCGCAAACTTTAGGTAGCTTTAAAAAAGATGTGGTTTTGCGAAATACGCATTAGCCCACTGCATTTATGTTGTCCTGTTGCATATACAACCACTCCACTCCTAAGTCCTAACCATTTTTCCTTTCTGCTTCCTGTGTCTCATGATTCGAAAATGTGATTTTTTAAATAGAGAACTGTCTTCTCCATTCTACCATTTTCCTCCTAATGAGAATAAACACAAAAACCCAACCAAGTAAAGGAAATGAGAAGTGAGGTTATTTTTAAAAGCTTAATGCCTGTGCATTAAGGTTATCCAAAATAGCTTTAGATCCCGGGAATAGACAGGTTGCGCAGCTAAGGTTGTGTAACATTTATACGCACGCAGGTAATTAATTACATGTGTGCGGCTTCCCAGGTGGTACTTGTGGTAAAGAACCCGCCTGCCAATGCAGAAGACAGAAGAGATGTGGGTTCAGTCCCTGGGCTGGGAAGATTCCCTAGAGAAGGGCATGGCAATTCACTCCAGTATTTTTGACTGGAGAAGCCCATGGACCAAGGAGCATGGCGTGCTGTAGTCCATGGGGTCACAAAGAGTTGGACACGACTAAGGTGACTAAGCATGTGCACAGGAATGATTTTGCTTTTGTATTATTTGAAAAACATCTTTTCCACTTAAAGACACATGCCAACAGCCAAATAAATGCCTTGTAGTGAAAAAGTGACTGTTTCATGGGGGTTCACCTCCTTTACTTCTGTTGTTTTATCAACTTCTATTGTTTTATCATCTGTATCACTCAAGCCTTTTTTCCCAATCTAATATCATCTATTTCCCCAGGTTCCCTTTTCTTTTTCTTCCCCTTTTTCCTAATATGCCCCTCCCCACTCTCCAATCACAGTCGTCTTTTCTACCAATAATGCTGGTATGAGTTATTTTAAAACATCTAACAAGATCATTGTCTTGAAAAAAAGCATTGTGTATTTGTTATACATATTATTATAACATATCTTTTTAAAAATTATTTTATATGTAGAACAGAGACTATTTGGAGTCTTTGGAATAACATTCCAGCAGATAAATATAAATGAAATAATGTGGCAAATTAACTTACTCTGGGGTCATCTAGAAATATGATTCTGTCATCAGATGGAAATTTCTGTTGTTGGAATCCTTTAGCCAGTAAATGGATTTTCTATGCTTAGTAAGCAGACTCATCAAAAATATGAAACCAGTTGTTAAAAAGCAAAACAAACAAAAAACCCAAGCTTCAACTTACTTACAACTTAAGAAGAATGAAAAGAAAACCAACCAAGTAAAAACCTACTTTGACTGAAAAATATGAGACCAAAGACCTTGAACCAAGTAATTGTAGGGCTAGATTTTTAATCTTTCAGAATTCTAACTTGTCAGAGATGGCTTTTTCCCAATTACAACTGACTGATAAGAGAAAAGGAATGCAATTATGTCATAACCTCAGAACTAAGGCCTTACGCTAATATCCCTTAGTAAAGAACCATGAAACAGTGCCTGGCACATCGTACTGGCTTAGTGTGACAGTGATGAAGAGGTTTCATGGGTTTGAGAACCAATAATTAGCTCTTAGGTTTGAAGAATAAGCTGTATAAGAAATCTGAAAATTTGTAGTGATTGCAATTTATTACAGATTTCCTTTAAATATTGAGGTATGGCAAAACATTTATTTATGAGCTGTTGATAGAAGCTCTGGTTAACAGCGTCTTGAGAAGCAATGGACAGAATCCTTGGAGGATGGAAGCGGGGGACAGAAAATGTGTTCCAATCCCAGTTTTACTGCTAAGTAGATTGTGCTATTGTGGACAAGTTCTTTAGCATTTATGAACTTCAGTTTCATTATCTCTAAGATTACTTTTATGTTCAGTACTTGTAATGTAATACCACCCCACAGTGAAAAAGAGTGATTTACATATTTTAAAAAATGGTGTGCCTGCAAAGTTGATATGCATAGCTAATGTGTAAATCCAAGATGTGTTGTTAGTGTAAAGTCCTTTGGAATTCTTAGGATACAATAACTTGCTTGGCTGAGCAGTGCAAGAAAATATATTGTTGTTGTTTAGCCATTAAGATGTGTCCTACTCTTTTGTAACTCCATGGACTATAGCCTGCCAGGCTCTTCTGGTCCATGGAATTTTCCAGGCAAGAATACTAGAGTGAGTTGCCATTTCCTTCTCCAGGGGATCTTCCTGACCCTGGGATCGAACCCACATCTCCTGAATTAACAGGCAGGTTCTTTACCGCCGAGCCACCTGGGAAACCCTCAGTCGATTCATTTCACAAACAGATGCTGCTTGTCTGATGGGGCTGGTTCTGTGTCAGATACTAAGGTTAACAATAGTAAGCAAAATAAATAAATCCACATCTCCTACAGGGTCTCCCATGGAGCTCTCAGTCAAGGTAGGGAAGCAGATATTAATCAGTCATATAAATATGTATCACAATCTTTGCTAAGTACCAGGGAAGAGAAGATGGTGCTATATAAGGATATAAAAGAGGAAATTGACCTATAAGGGGAAAGTGAGAGAATTATAGAGCTAAGATTTGTGATGAATGCACTTTATTTTATATTGAACATTAGACACTGTATTTATCTTTCTGTTTGAATGCAACATTAGCAATTCAGCCTAGTTTTACAGGTTCTAGAGTATACAGATATTTTTTAACTTTCGCAGAGGTCAATGTGAGGTTACCGTAACACATTTGTTAAGAATAGGAACAATTAAATAGACATGATTTTAAAATGTTTCTATGAGGGTATTAACATCCTTGTATGGATTCCACTACTTTGAGTTAAGAATGAAAATAAGAGGAAGTTATCTGAATATTCACTGACCTCTTAAAAGCATGGGCTTAATTACAGGTTTGCTGGGCTGCAAAAATCCCCATGAGAGGAAACTGAAGCAACTAAAATTTCTGAATCAGAATTTGAAGATTTGTGTTACAAAATAATTATGGTTCCCAAGTCCCTCTGGAACATCCTTCATATACATGGTGCTTAGAGGTTCACTCATTACCTTCTTCCCAGCATCTTCCCTGTGCTTCCTTGAGGGATGTTCACCTAGTAATTGCAGGGCTGTGTTAGGCCAGGCATCTCTTACTGATGTTTTCTTCTCTTGTCTTTTTTTTTTTTTTAGATCAATTATAAGTAACTTTCTTGCATCACATATCTGATCATTTGTCCTTTACCTTCTGGTTTCAATGTCCACTTCTTTTGCGTGGCAATTACTATCCCTTGGCCCTACTTGATGAAGTATCTAAAATCTCAACTTTTATGTATAAAAATAATTTTTCTTTAACCTGGAAGATATGACCATAACAAATCATCCATGTATTACTTGAAACCAGTGTCCCTTACTGGGAAAAATAAAACCTGACTTTTTCATTAAGTCTAGTATAGAACAGGTTTTCTTTTTTTTATATGGGATTTTATGGGAAGATATTAAAAATTCAGTTGCATGCAGATTAACTCTGTTAGTCATGTGTTTACTCCCAAATCTTGGCTAGTCTTCTGACGCTATCTGAAATTAAAATATGTTGTAAAGAAATGTTGAGACAGAAATATTTTTCATTATTTTTTTTTTTTTTCCTGACATGCTCTCGAACCCTTTCAGACATGCTTTCAAACCCTGCAGACTTTGGTCTTTATTCAGGTGCAAAGTTCTTTTTTGTATATCCTGATCATTGTCTCTGTTCCTGTTCTGATTTCAGCCTTAAGAATACATATAATTCTTACAACATTAATAGTATAACTTCTCCTTATCCTCTGTCTCATAATTTTCTCTTTGATCTTTTTCCACATGTTCTAGAACACCTCACATTTGCCTTGTACATCACAGTCAGTGTTCCTGCAGGATTTGTTCTTCCCTCGATTGCTGATTTAATTTCTGCCGTTGCATTTTATCTTTCCCAGAATTCTTTTGTTAATTCCACTGGCTTCTTTTTCAGTCTCTACCTATAATTCAGCCCACTCTTATTTTTATTGTTCTCAGTTATCTCACAGAGATGATGTCTGCCATCTTTTGTGCTGAGTGTCATTTTCTAAAATTTTATTTGGTACCCTATGGAAATTCATCTTTAGAGATGTTTTCTACCAAGCCTCAAGACACTGCTCCTTTTTTTTCTTGTGCTGTAGTCTTCTCAAAGGTCCCATTTTTTCTGTTTATTTTCTTCTTCTTATAACACAAAGAAAGGTCTGTCGAGGCACAGCATTTGCTAACAGAGGGTTGCAGAGACTCCTTAGTGATCCCCACTGCCCACTTGGGTGCTGGCAGTTTCACCCTTCCGTAACTGGACCCTGGAAGTCGGGTTCGAGTGCATATTCCCACTCTGTGTTTGTGGCCCAGCGTGTGACATGGGACGCAAGCCTAGGAAGTGATGATGTGTCCTTGCTGTCAGAGCTTCTGCCTCTGACTGAGAATTAGATGGGACCTGCAGTTCTGCTTTGTACAGATAAGATGTGAGATCCACCATGCACAGCCTGGGCTCCTCTGAGTTCTTCCTCTCTTTGCTTCTACTTGTGAGTGCTTTTCCTTCGAAGCATTTCAGCTCAGGTTGTAAGGCAGGTTGGCGATAGTTTTCTTCCCCTAGTCTCTGGAGTTCTGAAGGTGAGAGCTGGAGGAGGTGTGGGGAGTGGGGGAACGAAGGTACCGGTTACCGTGCAGTAAGGGACTGAGACTCCTTTTACTGGTCTTTGCCTCCTAGACTTAGGGGCAGATATTGAAAGAGCGAGTCCAATAAAATGGTGAAGAGCAGAAACTCACGAGCTGGAGTGCCCAAGTTCAAATGCAAGCTCTACCTCCTGCTTTAGTTCTTTGTGCCACAGTTTCCTCATCTGTAAACCTACCTTTAGAGGATTTATGTTCTTCGTCTAGAAAGACGATTTATGAAAATTTGGTGGTATTAGGGCATGTAAAGCATTGAAAGGTGGGTGGAGCATACTAGGTGCTCTACAAGTGTTAGCTGTTGTTGATAATATTAATATGTGCTGCTCAGTAGCTCAGTCATGTCCAGCTCTTTGCAACCCCATCTACTGTAGCCTGCTAGGCTCCTCTGTCCATGGGATTTCTTAGACAAGAATACTGGAGCAGGCTGCCATTTCCTTCTCCAGGGGATCTTCCCGACCCAGGAATCGAACCTACATCTCTTGGGTTTCCTGCGTTGGCAGGTAGATTCTTTCGGTACTGTTCAAGAGTGTGCGAAAATGTGCATTTCGTTCCCTTTGGTGCGGTTCCCCCTCCTCCCACTGAACCCCTCTATCCCTCAGCCTTTCGGCACATGGCCATCTCTTTAAATCCCCATGGTCAATTTTCTGATTTTATATATTTTCATGAATGTTTCCAAAACTCATAAATCTGCATAAGGATATATCGGGCATTTTCGCTACCACATTAACCCACCAGCCTTCCTAACTCCAACTTAAAGTAATAGTTAAGTGATACAATCTTCATTTGTGAAAACCTATAATGCATACAGGACGTGGTACCATTTTGTTATCTTGGATACTTCAAAATGATATTTTTAAGACCGAGTTGTACATGTCATTTGTACAAAACATACTCTCTAGTAGACTTGCTTTGTGCTTGCTGTGTGTTGTGTATGGGGTGGGGGGCGGGGCAGGTTTCCTCTCCTCCACCCTCACCGCCAGGCAGGCGTGGTGAGTTGACTGGATCCCTCCTAGGAAGATTTTCTTTTCTTTTTTTTTTTAAGCACTTTTATCTGAAAATTACTTTAAAAAAAATACTAGTGTAACATATTTGGTAAAGTGAAATATTGGTTTAGAGTACAAAATATATATACGTTATTTAGAATGAGAATGGTATGCTGTTTATCATGAAACCAATCCTTTCATGCTTCCACAAATCCTAATAAACTTTTTCTATGGCCTGGGGGGAAATAAAATTTTTGTTAAAGATTAATGCTTTTAATCTGCTGTTTAAGGAAATGAATTAAAAATGTTAGCAGGAGAAGCTGATTCATTTTTATGTAATGTTCAAATGGCCTGTAACATTTGCTACTCTATAAAATCTACAGTATTATTCAAGCATGATTTGTTTGGGCTTATGAACAGAGAAGCCTGGCAGGCTGCAAACCATGGGGTCGCAGAGCAGGACACGACTGCAGCTAGACAACATGGTTTCTTTATAATATTATCAGTTCTCTATACTTGAAGTTCCCTAGAGCTAAATATTTTTATCCTTCTTTAATCAGGGCTCTACACATTTCAAAAATTTATATAAATCCCTCTCTTCAGTTTGTAGACAATCCCTTCCTGCAATTTCTAGTTTCTGCCAAAATCTTGTTTTTTTTTTTTTTTTGGTCACTATATAAAAACCTTGTGAATTACAGCTTTCTTTTTTTACCTTTAGACTCTGCATGTCTGTGAGTGAGAGTTTTATGTCTGTACATGTTGTTTTTTGTGACACTCCAGTATGACTCGACCGAACCAGAAAAATGCAGTTTTCTTTAAATGTTCATGTGGGGACAAAAAGTTTGCATCAGAAAATCAAGCCTGAATCCTTGGCCCAGGTAGTGCTTTGATTTCTGCTGCTTTTACTGTTGTCCCAGCAAGACTTCAGGGGCCCCATTGTATTCCCAGAGAGGGCCCAGTGGGAAGGGCTTGCCTGCACCTCAACAGCCACCTCCCTCACTCTGCATATTAAGCTTGTAATTACAGCAGACAGTACATTTGTCCCTGGCCTCTGTGGGATGATGTCATTGCCTGTCAAACAGGGGATTAGCATGAAGAGAGAAATCCTACTGACATGTTCATTTTCATTAAGAAGAATTTGGTTTTACTTCATTTTGTTAACAGGAACTGTTATTTCATAGGAGAAATTTTTAAAAAGGAGGAAAAAGAAAAAATTGAGACCGTAGAAGCGGACATGGGCTGACTGCATGAATGGGAGTTGTGCTCAGCAGCACTGCTCTATCAATTAGTGAAAGAGTCTGGGACACAAAGCATGCCTGGGAAATCAGCTCCTTTTCTTACCAAAGCAGAATATCATTCTTCTCAAAGCTCACAATGGCCTGGCCCTGGCTGTAGAAAATGTTCCTGGAAAAAAAGGAAGCAAAGACTGTGGCTGGAGCTGAAAGGGTGTGCAGGCGGCCGGTCCCACCCACCCCTGAAATGTTCCCCTTTTTCATGATGGCATTGATCGAGGATGTCTTAAAAGTCTCGTTCTTTACATCTTAGGGGAAAGCTTAGTTCCTGGCCCATGTGGAAAAAATAAATAAATCAGTCAGGGAGAGACCTGTTGTGAAGGATGCTTCGGTCCCGGAGCTGAGGCCATGGAAGGACTTAATTTACATCAGTCATTTCTAGTGCCTCCAGCAAAAATAAGCGTAGGAAGAAAATCATGATCAGACTTGAGAACGGGAGTCCTTTCCTCAGCAAACTGCCGATAATCTGCATCAGGAAAACTGGGTTCAAGCGCCAGCTCTGGCTCTGACTTAGCTGTGTGACCTTGGGTGGCTGAATGGCTCTGAGCCTCAGTTTGCTCATCTCTGCAGTGGGGTTACCTAGCAGTACTGCCTACGCCTTGTAGAGTTGTGCCTGGTACCTTTTGGCTATTTTTCATCTCCAAGAATGATTTCCTTTCAGAAGCTAGTTCTGAGGTGACCTTATTCACCAGTGACTAGAGGAGGCAGCCTCCTCTTTTCCTTTGTCTTACCACTTCTCTCAGGGCCTCAGACCCAGACTTAGATTCTCCTCAGTCGAGAGTCCCTCCCTGGAGCGCGGCCCAGGAGCTGTGAGACTGAGGAGGTCGAGGGTCCCTGGATTAGATAGGCGCTGGAATTTCAGTCTTTGAATTTTGCCAAAGCATTGGAAGAATTTTGAAAAGTTCCCACAGATTTTTCTTGGGAGTTTTTCAAACCCTTATAGTGTTTCTCAGTTTTCTATATTTGGACACCAGAATTTTCTTAGCATCCATTTTCTTTGGAACAGAGTCCTCCTGTGAAGGAGGCTGAATCCAGTCCAAATCAGGCCCGCTGGCCGAGTGATAGTTTTCCATCCACATTGCCCTGGGGTCTTCCCATTTTCATTTTTATCTTGCTTTGAAAGGCCACTGGTAAGCTAATCAACTCTCTTTTTTCATCTGACTTTTCAGGTTCAATTACCTAGCTGATTGTCGCTTGTTAGAATGATACGTTAGAAGCAAGATCCTGAACCACACTTGACTTTGAGATGTATGTAGTAGCAGTACAGCTGGGTTGAACCAAAAGTCTTCAAGGTCAGTGTGTTCAACTGTCTTGATTGGAAGGGAACCTAGATGTGCCAAGTTCTGGGCGAGTGTTCTAGAAAAATATCAAGTCACCTGTCCTGTCGCCCTTGTGTGGAATGAGAGGAAGGGAGAAGACACCGACTTTACCTGCAACGTAAAGTACCAGTTACTGCACTAGACATACCTGGGTACCAATGCTCTCAAGTTCCCCTGAGTTGCTCTCCTGAATTTATGGAACTTTGCCATTGCTACCTCCACCCCCACCTCCAGTACTCCTTGGATTATCTGAAATGCAGGACAGTGCTCTTACCACAAGTTACCTGAATGTAAATGGAATTCATAGGAGATGTATTACTAGTAGGAAATTGGCAGTTGCTCTTGGAAGCTGAAATTCCTCTCTCTAGGTGGCAAGATGCTCTTTGCTGGGTGGCCGGGGGGGCAGTTGGGTCATCTTCCCAATGCCTCATGGTGTCCTCTCCAAGCTCTCAGCATGGTGCTGTCATCTAGACTCATTTGTGGGTTTGGTTCTCTAGGATAAATAGTTGTTATCCACCCCACTGCCCCCACCTCCCCAGACCTCATAGCTGAGATGGTAGGAGGAGGGAAACATTCTCAGTTACCCCAAATCAGACCTGCCTTAATGTTTTGTTCTCTGTACTTAATTGTTGGCCAGACACTCCCTTCCCTTCCAATTAGAGGATGTTCTTGAGTTGTTTTGCATTCTCACCTGATTATAAACTACAAACTTACAGATTTTGTCTACTGAGTCCAAGTCTGCTGCTGCTAAGTCACTTCAGTTGTGTCCGACTCTGTGAGACCCCACAGACGGCAGCCCACCAGGCTCCCCTATCCCTGGCATTCTCCAGGCAAGAACACTGGAGTGGGTTGCCATTTAGTCAGCCTACAAGAAAAATCTTATCCATAGTTTGCTAAGATGAGTGAATAATACATGCATTTTTTTGTTTTTTGCAAAAGCAATAAACATTTGTTAGAAATAATATGAATTCGGTTTTGAGTATTTTACATTCAGTCATTACACGTTGTTGAGAGATTCAGATTTCTGCCTCTTCCACCCAAAGCACTGAGTACTTTGGCTGTTACTGCAGGCTGCGTCTGTGACACCCCGAATCAGTGAGGCTCTTAGACTGATGGGCATTTTTGTTTACATCAGCACTCTCAGGGGCTGAATGATGGTTCACAGTTCCACGGAGTCAGTTCAGTTCATTCATTAGGATGTCTTTTTACAAAGCAGCTTTTCCATTTGTCTTCATAGGGGTGTCAGACCATTTGGTGATAGATCCTGTAGCTTGGCTGTTGACCTCCATGCATAGGAGTAAAATCAAGGACTTGTTGGCCCTCTCATTTAAGTAGTTGATCATCTTGACAGCCTGTTTCTGTAGAATCTTGGGAGAGGATTGTATTTCCCAGATCAGTTTCCTTGGGGAAACTTACAGGCAACAAACAGTGGCTTCCATAACTGTGGCTTCGCAAAAACCACACATTTGACCATGTTTTCCATTTGAATTAATGAAAACCTTCTGATCTTGAATTGGTAAGACTCATCTTCATCCAAAATGAAGTAGCAGCGTCTTCCCTTAACTAACTTGGCCAAATCAAGCCTATACTGATTTTAAGTGGCCTAGAACTAGTACATATCATGGTGTAGGAGAAAAAATAATAAGGCCACATCTTTCCATTCAGCTAATATTTAAATTTGGGTTTTCAGTTGTCATAATTCCTTGTTGTAAAACAAGGGGTATATACCTGTGTCTAAAATTGACTCCAGAGATGGCTTTGAGATGATTGAGAACTAAACTTTGCTTTCTGTTAGTAATAACTAACATGAGTCAAAGCCTTTTCTGTCTAAGTGAAGTAACTTTAAAAATATTTAGTGAACAAAGATTTAGTCATAAGATCCACATGTATAAAATGTCATAAATCACTTCAGTCGGCCATTTGCCTTTTGTTTCCAACCCTTTAATATAATCAGCATGGAAAACGTATTAACTCTGCATCCTATCTTGGAAATGTGGAGAATTGCCCTCTATTTTTTTTTTTTTTACCAGCAGGTGGCATGAGTTATTGCTATGCTGGTGACAGTGTAAAAACCAATGTGTCTTGTTACTTTAAATTATTTAATAATTAAAAGTGATTCCCAATTATTTGCTTGAAATAGTCAAAATTTAACATTTGTATTATATAAAGAGCTTTTCCAAATTAAAAGTAAATCCTTAAATTTCAGTAGAGAAATGGGTAGATAAGAACAGTTTAAACACATGTACACAGATACACAGCAAGGGGTGGAGGAGGGTCAAGAAAAAGTGAGATAAAAAATGGCCAGTAACATAAAATAAGGTAAACAAGATATTCCACCTCTCCATCAATTAAGAAATAAAAACCAACACAAGGTACAACTTTTTAACCTATAAATTATAAGGCTTTAATAATAATTTAATATAATTTAAAAAATTACACTACTCATGATTGGCAAAGTTGATAAGATGGACTTCATATTCTGTTATTTGGATGTAAATAACCTTTCTGGAATGGAATTTTTTAATATATATCTGGAATCTTAACAGTGCTCACACCCTTTACTTAGTAATTCCCTGTAGGAATTTGTTCTATGGAAAATAAGCAGAGATAGGCATACATGCACATACAAAAAGAGAAAAAAAACTATGTAAAAAGATGCTTACTGCCACATTATATATGTGAGAAGCTGGGAAAAAAAACCCAAAGTTCTCAGTAATAGTGAATAGAGTCGTGAATATTGATTCATCAGTAAGATGCACCTCTTGGCCCATTTTATAAAGCATATGTTTAAAGAATCTTTAGTAATGTGTAATGGTGAGTGAAGAGTTCAGGATGTATGAACTTTTTTTCAGTTTGATCACAGTTTTGTGTGGAAAGAATTTTTGTATATCCATAGACAAAATATACTCACTTTTTAAATATGGATAATCACTGAATAATAGGTCAACAGGTTATGTTGATTTTCTTCCTTATCCTTTACTGTATTTTTTACATTTTCCACAGTGGACACATGGTATTTTACAGTCACTAAAACAATTTTCAAAAATGGTAAGCCTGGCATTGGAGACACAAATCACTGTTGCTTTTGTGATTCTCCTGGAAATGAGATTCAATAGTAAGTTCTGTGTTGGGGGAAAATAGAGCTCATTTGAGTTGGAGATTGGAAAGCTCTTACAAACACTAACCTCAGAAACCTCAAACTAGTATGTAGTGGAATAATGACATAGCACGCAAAGCCACAGATGTCAGTTTGAGTTAAGGAGTTTAGAGTAAATACATAAAACATCCACTAGAAGAAAAAACTCACTAAGCTCTTATCTCCTGCTCTGGCAACCTCTAGGGTCAGTCTATGCCGCCGTATTTAATCTGTATCAAGGTGCATGGCCCTTGGGCTGGGAACTGGAGGCCTGGCTTCTCCTTCTGGATGCTCTTCTAATAGATTTTGTGTTTAACCTTGGGCAGGTCACCAAACTTTGAGAACTTTTGAGTTTTCTTCCAGGGCTGGATATTGATTCCTTTTTGCAGTTTGGCGTTGTGATACAGTTTTGAGCCCTATAAGGTGAGTCTCTTGTGGTGTCTGGTCAATGCTGAGACAGATTGAGGCCCCTTTAGGGTCACACCCTTGAATCAGATGCCTCTGATGTAATCCTGGTCCTGTCATTTTAGAATAAGTTACTATGACATAAATCCCTCAGAAGGATTGAAGTTGAAGTTAAACAGCAACCACAAAAAGGCAGTTTGACTCTCTCTTGGAGCTCATAAACTGAAAGCAGAGATATGTCACAGAATGTGAACCAACCCGGTATACCTTAATGATATATTTTTCACTTATATAAAAATTCAGGTTAGCAGACTGGAAGACATAGAGAAGAGATTTGTGGTTGCCAAGGCAGGGAGAAGGAACAGGGGAGGGACAGACTGAGTTTGGGACTAGCAGATGCAAATTATTACATATAGAGTGGATAAAGAACAAGGTCCTATTGTATAGTACAGGGAACAATATTCAGTATCCTGTAATAAACAATAAGGGAAAAGAAAACTTTCAAGTTTGCAATTATCATCAAATTAATATTCATCCCATCAGTGGTCAAGGTGGTTTTAGAATTGAGACTTTAGGGGCAGCAGATCTGCATGCAGTAAGCACATTGGTGTGTAAGGAGCGCCCAGTGCTGGAGATTTTATTGTTTAACCCAGACAAACATATTCAGAGATATATAGGAATGTTCTATAGACTTTTACTTTAACCACAATATAAAAAATATGTGGAGACCGACTTGTACATATAAAATTAAATATAATAAAATTCTCACAAGACAATACCTGTCCTTCCTATTTGCAGTGTGGTAGGGTATTTATCATTTTATTGTATTCTATTAAAAAATACTGGTTGGTGAGTCACAAATGTGATTTCCTGCCACACTTAAGTATTGCAAACTTCATTCGGAAGAACACAGGTATTATAGAACTTTTTAAAGAGGTGCCCAGGATGGAAAGAAAAACTGTTAACTATCTTTGAGAATTATTAAATACCACTAACAAATTTCTTTGCAGAGAAATAGGGAAGGAAAATAGATCCTTTGTGTATTAAGCTCCTTGTGACGAAATAAGGACACATAACATGGAAGAACATGTTAAAGAGGGAGTTTGCACAGATCCAGTAATTTTCAGGTGAGAAGAATGCATCTGAAAAGAGGTTAAAATGGTGCTTATGGAAGCAATGACTTTTTTACCTGTGCAGGTGATAGAAATTGCCACCAACTTTAGACAACTAGGGAAAAGAACAAGGCTGAGACCTAAGTGGTCCTGGCTTTGTTTCTAGTGTCCGTCTGGATCTTTTTGCTTTTTGTCTCAAGCCCAATGGAGTGTATGGGCTCTTGTGGTTGAAAGGATGATGCAATAAACCAGCTCTAGGCAGCCACTCCTGGGGGTGGGGGAAGTACACTGTCCGATTCCGTCTGCCTCCTGGACCACTCAGTTACTGGGGGCGCGATGACATCACGTGCCTTTTCTGGTGTCTGTGTCTCCCAGGGCACCCTCGGCCGGTGTGGCGGGGCGTACCCTACATCCCAGGGATCCACGCCCACCATGTAACTCCTAGCCCTTTCTTGCTGTACATTGCATCCTCCTGTCTGCTAACTTTTTTCCTGCTTTCCTCCCATCTTTTCCTTTGATTTGCCAGTAGCCCTGGTAACCATGATATAGCTCAGAGCATGGCCAGTAAGGCCGAGCACTTGCGACCCAGCCCTCCAGGATGTCAGTGGTTAGAGGTCTTTGCACAGGACTTGGTAGCCACAAGTCTTTGATTTTTCACCAGCTTTTTTTTTTTTAATATATATATTTTATTGAAGTGTAGTTGACTTACAATTTTTCAGATGCAGAGCAAGGTGATGCAGACATACACATACACATAGTATTTTTCAGATTATTTTCAGATTACGAGATACTGACTAGAGTTCCCTGTGCTATACAGTAAACCTTTGTTGCTTGTTGCATACCTGTTTTTTAAAATTAGAAATCTAGTATTTTCTAAACTATATATATTATACTTACTATTTATATACTCCAATACTTTGGCCACGATGTGAAGAGCCAACTCGTTGAAAAACACCCTGATGCTGGAAAAGATTGAGGGCAGGAGGAGAAGGGGACAACAGAGGATGAGATGGCTGGATGGCATCACCGACTCAATGGACATGAGTTTGAGCAAGCTCCGGGAGTAGGTGATGGCCGGGGAAGCCTGGTGTGCTGCTGTTCATGGGATCTCAAAGAGTTGGACATAAGTGAGTGACTGAATGACAGCATCAATTTGTATATATGTATACAAACGCTTCCCTGGTGGCTCAGAGGTTAAAGTGTCTGCCTGCAGTGCGGGAGACCTGGGTTCAATACCTGGGTCAGGAAGATCCCCTGGAGAAGGAAATGGCAACCCACTCCAGTACTCTTGCCTGGAGAATCCCATGGACAGAGGAGCCTGGTGAGCTACAGTCCACGGGGTCGCAAAGAGTCGGACTGAGAGACTTCACTTTCACACAAACGCTTCAGCAGGTTTTTAATGGTCTCTGATGCCCAGTTAGATGAAGAGTCTTGAATTCAGAGCCCTTGTCTGGGGCATTTTATCAGCAGGCCAGCCCAATCTGTGGCCAAATGGGTCTCTTGAAATCATTAATGCATCAAGCAGGGACCAGTAGCCAGACTGACCTTTCCCACTCGAGGCCTGCCTGGAGCTTGGAAAAGTGAATCTCTTTCCTCTGTGAGCCACTCCCAACTCCCCACTCAGCATGACTCAGAAAGCTTGAAAGTGCCCTAAAATGACTTTCTCCATTGAGCTCAAGAAACATTGTGTAGGATCAGCCTGTCTGAAACTCCTTATATGGAGAGGTTCTGAGACTCTATTTTATGTTTGGTTTGTAAGAGGATCATAGCTTTAAAAAAGAAAGAAAAGAAAGGAAAGCCTAAGGCAAGGCAATGATATCATATTACTAAGAGGCTTGGTTAAAAAAGAAAAAAAAAAAAAAACACAAAAACTACCCTTTGCAATCCGTTCCACCCTAATTCTGGATTACCATGGGGAAGACAGCGGATCCATCACTTGCACTGCTTCTGGCTGACCTTCCCCTGCATCTTGAACGCCCTGGACCAGAGAAGCCCTTCCTGATGAGACACTGTCTGCCCCTGTCTCCAGCGCGGGCTGCAAGGAGGCTGCGAGGCTGGGAAGTCCTGCCACGTGTTTCTGCACATGGGCGGTTTTTATTATTTCTGGAACGCAGCCCCCAGCCCTAAATCTTAGAATGCTGACAAGGCAAAAGCAAAGGAGGTGTGTGGGGGCCTTAACCAGCTACAGTTTGCTGACCCTCTCCAACCTGGCTCCATGCCCAGAGAAAGGAGTGACAAGCTGGGGGCTGGCTTAGGGGGCTGGGCCACCCTCTCTGTGCCCACCATGGGTCCCCAGCCCTCCTAGCTACCCTATTGACTGGGGGCATAGGGCCAGTCAGCGAAGAGCGGTGATTAAAGTCTCTCCAAGGGAAGAAGGGCTCTGCTTATGATGCCGATGAGATGCTAATGCCCGCCAGTGGGTGGGGCCTTGCCTGCCTTTTGGAATCTACCTCCTCCTCTAGTTCGAGAGGAGCAGGGTCAGGCTTTCTGCGAGATCTCTTGATGTCCTTTAACAAATGGGGGAGCAAGAGCTGAAAACTGTACCTAGGGGTTTCTAAGCCAGGATATAGGAGCAAATTGACAAATAACATGTAAACAAATACAATATCCAACCTTAAATGGATCATTTAAAAATGTAGTTAAAGCTGTGCATTTCTGATTTTCAAAGATGATTTGCGGAGACAGATTTTTCAAGTCAAAAGAGATTTGAAATAAAGGAAAACAGATTTTCCAGGGGGAAAAAAAGAGGTTCTCTCCAAGTGGAGCAAGAGAAATTTTCCAGCATAAGAATCAAAGGCACACACATTAGAACTGTTATGGGCCATTTTTATATGGGCTGTAATCACATGGGTTATAATCTATATCTAAACATTTTTAACTTCTGGTTATTTTATATTTCTTAATAGGTTGGGAGGGTGGAGGTAGCTAGATTGAGGCATAGAGTTTTTCAGTGATTTGAAGGAAAGATAAAATCATCTTAAGCCAAACTGCATAGTTCATCCTTAGAAATAAGATTTTCTGGTTCTTGTATGAAATCCATAGTGAAAAGTTGGGTTGTCTACATGTCAATATATTGGTGTTCTAATGAAGGTTTCCTCTGTTGTGTTCTTAAGGGGTGGGGGGTGTGTGTGTGTGGTTTCTGTAGAAACAAAACTGTTGACTAAGTGTGGAAAATGTTACTATAGTTAAGTTGTATAGTTTGACCAGGATTCCTAGACAAGAAAATGTGAATTGTTGGTCCTGAGAATTTAGTAACAGAATACATTGCCTTGTTGAGATGCCGTATAAAAGAGAATACTCAATGCAATCCAAGGAGCAAAGAAATACATTTCCTTTTTAGGACTCGGGTGAGGCAGAGCAATGAGGCCCTGTTTGAACATCCTGAACAGATTTGAGCCTTTAAAATAGCAATTCAAGGTGATCATTTTGAACATCTACAGTGGGATCATGTCTTCATGCCTTCAGTGTCCTAGTGGAGAGGACCTGTTGGTTTTTCCATCACACTAAATGGTCTCAGCTATGGCTTTTTTTTTTTTTTTTTTGCTTTCTATTGATTTCCTTATGGCTCTGCTGGGTCTTCGTTGCTGTGTGGGCTTTCCTCTAATTGTGGCAAGCGAGGGCTGTGTCTGGTTGCTGTCCTCGGGCTTCTCGTCGCAGTGGCTTCCCTTGCGGAGCCTGGGCTCTGGGGCACGCAAGCTTCAGTAGCTGAAGCTCTCGGGCTCTGGGGCACAGCTCAGTGGCTGTGGTGCACAGGCTTAGTTGCTTTGTGGCACGTTGGATCTTCCTGGACCAGGGATTGAACCTGTCTCCTGCATTGGCAGGCGGATTCTTTACCACTGAGCTATCAGGGAAGCCCTATTTTTTATTAAATTTTTTAAAATTGGAGTGTAGATGATATACAGTGTTGTGTTCATTTCAGGGGTACAGTAAAGTGAGTTAGTTATACATTTACATCTATCTATTCTTTTTTAGATTCTTCACCCAGATAGGTTCAGCTCTGGTGTTTTAATTCACGGCCTTTTAGAAAACGTACCCATCTGGTCTGTTCCCCTGGAATCATGCTGCAGGCTGTTTCTAAACACTCTTCTGTGTTAGTTTTCTATAACTGCCCGAAGGAAGGTTCACAAACTGGGTGGCTTATAACAACAGAAATTTATTCTTTCACACTACTGGAGGGCAGAAGTGTGAAATCAAGGTATCAGCTAGGCTGGCTGCTTCTGGAGGCTCTGAGGAAGAATCTGTCCTACGTCTCTCCCTGGGCTTCTTGTGGTTGCTGGCAATCCTTGAAGTCTTTGGCTTACAGATGGATCACTCCAACATCTGCCTCTGTTTTCTCTTCTCAACAGGACATCAATCATTGGGTTAGGGCCCACCCACCCTAATCTGATATTACCTCATCATAACTAATAATATCTGCAAAGACCCTGTTTCCAAATAAGGTCACATCCTGAGGTTTCAGGTGGACATGCGTTTTGGTGGAACACTCTTCTTCCTTCTGGTTTGTTCCTTTGAATCCACAGTAGATTAAAAACCCAGCAACTAAGCCTATTAGACCTTGTCTCTAAAGGAGAAAAAAGGAGGAGAGACTTGATCTTGTGTGTTAACCGTGAGGGATTTCCCTGGAATAAAGTCTGCTTGAGCTTTAGTGCTTTGACTAGCGGTGTCTGTTTTAGAGCTCTTTTTTTCTTTTTTTCCTGGATTCTAGCCTGAATGTCTTGTAGTGGAGACAGCTGGATAAAGACCTTTTGAACACGTGATGCGATATGCTTGGATCTTTTAGACCGAGCTTGGTAGGGTACTAGGGGGAAATGAGCCAAGTCATACTTCTGAGAGGTAGTCGAGGCCGTGACCAGCAACAGGCGAAAAGAGGCTATGCGGGAGAGGTCCTAGAATGCATTCCTTCTTACAGCTGAAGCACAGATGTCTCTTTCTCTTGGCCATCTGAGTTGCGGAGCCCATGGGCACTTGTGTGTGGCTTTAGAGGAGGGCCCGTCCCAGCCTCGCTCTAGTGCCGCCTTGTGAATTATGCTTTCTGTCGGTGCAGGCCTCGTTCTGCACAGCTGTGGGGGACACTGTCTGGGACAAGCTCCCTCCTCAGCTGCGTTTGTGAATATGTTTTGAGAACCACCCTTGTGCACATTTGGACTGTGGACAGTGAGAGCATTGGCCTCTAAGGAGAATGGGAACAACCCCAGTGGAAAAGGGTCATCCACACAGTATGAAGTTATGGGAAGATCCTCCCGGGAACTTGGGAGCCCTTGCAACCAACCTTTTTATTTCTCTGCCAGAAGTAAATACTGAACCTCAGAGGAACACAAACAAAGAATGATATTAAACACAGAATGATTTTAATCTTTGGCAGCGGCCCACGTACTTAAAAGAATTAAAAGAAAAATCCCGTTTCCGTTGTCATGCACCTGTCATTACTCTGAATGAGGTCCTTTTTACTCTTGATGGATGGTGGTCTTAAAAGCTTGCTGTTTTTCATTAGCAAAGTGGAATGGGGTGCCAGTACGATTGTTCTGTCATTCTGATGGAGTATAATGCATGAATCAGAGTCTTTATTCAGTGTTTGCATCATCAGCAAGATTTTGGAAGAGAATGTTGCACAACTCAGAAGTGGCCTAACTTCACCTACAGTATTCCATTCAGACTCCAGGTATCTCCTTCAAGAAGCAGTGATGTGTCGGCGGCTCTCCTGAGGCACAAGGCATTGATGATGGGGGACTGATTTGTCCTAGGGCTTCCGTGGTGATTCAGTGGTAAAGAATCTACCTGCCAGTGCAGGAGAGGCAGGTTTGATCCCTGGGTAGGGAAGATCCCCTTGAGAAGAAAATAGCAACCCACTCCAGTATCCTTGCCTGGGAAATCCCATGGACAGAGGAGGAGTCTGGTGGGCTGCAGTCCATGGGGCCACAGAAGTGTTGGACATAACTTAGTGACTAAACAACGCCAATAAATCATGGGCTAATTATGATAACGCCCAGTGAGCACTTGGAGGGTTTTGCTCTAAATCTCGGATATATTCACCCCTATTGCTTTAGAAATGTCATTTATTTATTATGCATGAAGCATGATAATGGTACCACATGGGTCCAAGGAGGAACGACCAAGCAAGTCCATTAAACTCCGTTCAGTTAAGTTAGACCTGAAATATGGTCAGTTTGCTGGGAATCCTGACAGAAAGGCAGAAGCTGAATAAAGAGATGGGCCAAATCAGAAACTCACTGGGAGTATTTTGGGGAAAGGTACGTAAGTTAAATGCGTAGTCTTCTTTCTGAAGGAGAGGGTGTCATTTACAAGGAAGGAGCTTGTTCAGTTGAACTATTTCATAAAGCCTTGTAATACCTGTTGCAAAGAGGGAGGCTGAGTTTTTCATTACCTCATTTAAGTCAATTTATGTCAGCCCTGCATGACACCAGAACCCAAAAATCTGAACAGTGCCCCAGGGTTGGATCTCATAGTCCTCCCGCCCATCTAATTTGGACTAGATTGCTTTTTTCATTAAATCTAAAAATACTTCCAGGCAGGCCACCTTTCTAGGGATTTCTGTGGTGAATCATGTTCTAGGGAAGAATCTTGCCTTTCTCAGACAGAGCTGGTGGCTTTGAAGTCTGTGTTCCCCTTTGCTCCATGAAGTCAGCCTGCCTTGCTTCTTATTTTTTTCTTTTTTTTCAATTGAAGTATAGTTGATTTATAATAAGGTGTTAGTTTCAGGTGTATAGCAAAAAGATTCATTTATACATGTATTTATGTATATATGTATTAAATATAAGTATACGTATATATATATATATACACACATACATATACTGGTCACACAGCCAGTGAGTGGTGGAGATGGGGCTCTGACTTCAGTACTTTGGCACCAGGGCCTACTCCCCAGTTCTCAGAGCCTTCAAATACCAGGGGAAAGTATTTTCTAGGTAAAAATAAGCAAACAACTGCATCCCAAGGCAGATCCTCTGAGTACCTTGTCGGTCAAGGGCAAGTGGATTCCAAGCACAGAAAGTACATACACTTGATATGCAGCATCAGCCCCTTTCCGGGTCACCTAAAACTCTTTTTTAAAAAAAGAGTATAATGGGTGAGGGGATGTGCTAAAGGATACATCATCCCCAGCTGATGGAAGCATATATTGTATCAAAATCCTCTTTAATGAGCACAGTCTAGGATCAGCGTGCCTGCCCCCTTCTCTGTGAAGTTGTAGTGGAAAGGCCTGTCTTTTGTCCTTGGGCCAACATCTTGAAGAACACGTGTACCTTGTCGCTGGCTCTGTAGTTGTTTATATCCAGGTTAGGTGAATTCCTGGAAGGATCCCTTTTAGTGACTGACAAAAGAGAAGGGAGGGAAAGGCAGGCTCAGTCCCGGGAAGCCCAGCGCCCAGGGTGCGGTCCACAGAGGACACCCTGCCGAGTGATGGATTGGCCGGTGTTCGCGTGACGTGTCCCCCCAGGGCTGCCGGTCCTCCCCTCCCACCGCATCGGGCGATCAGTGGTGGGTGGGGGTGGCCAGCGGGGAAGGGAGGACTTGGGAGTGATGACAGGAGAGCGAATCGGTGACTGTTGGGTGGACTGGGGTTGGTGGCTGTTGCCTGGGAGACCCTCCTGACCACAGAGTGGACCAGGAGCAGCCAGTTTGCTGTCTTCACAGGCAGATTTATAGACTGAAAAACAAAGCCTTCTTACCGGACCCCAGTGGGAAGTTAACGTGAGAATCAAAACAGGTGTTCTGGACAGTGGTTTCCTAAATGTCTCCTGGGAACAGAGGAGGGGAAAATCGCTCAAATTAGGGAAATGGTAAGTTTCCTTACATAGAAGAACGATTTCATATTAAGACGTTATCTAGTTTATGGCAAGTGACCCATGTTAATCATAAATAAATTTTATGGTAGTTATGAGGGGTATGAAGATTTTAAAAATAGGAATTGGTTCGTAAAATACTTATTTCTTTTGCAATGCTCCTGGGAACCAAAGAACATAGCCAGCTGAGTGAAGCCACTTACGAAGCTTTATTCTGTGAAATTTTTCATTTCACTCTGAGGCTGCACAGGGCTCCTCAAAGTCCTCTCGCCTTTTAGTTCCCTGGGGATTCAGGAGACACCTCCTCAGCTCCTCTGTTCTGGGAGACCAGTGGAGGTGTGTAAGAGAAGGGCATTCATGCAAGGAGGTCTTTGCTAGCACTGTCTAAGGAATTGGCCACCTGCTTCCCAGGTGGCTCAGTGGTAAAGAATCTGTCTGCCATGCATGAGACACGGGTTCGATCCCTGGGTCAGGAAGATCCCCTGGAGAAGGGAATAGTAACCCACTCCAGTATTCTTGCCTGGAGAATCCCATGGACAGAGGGGCCTGGTGGGCTACAGCCCATGGGGTTGCAAAGAATCAGACATGACTTAGCGACTACATCACCACCACCGCCACCACCCTGCTCATTTTCAGTATTTCCTTAAAATTAATTGCAGAAGGGCCAGGATAGCTAAAATCTTCACCACACTCACTTGGCAGGGTTGGTTGCAGCTATGAAACTGCAGGTTCCTGAGTCTTGTCCCAGAGCCTCCAAGTGGGACCCAGGAATCTGCATTTTGAAGAAGCTCACCAGATTCCAGTGCTTATCAGAGCAGTTTTCTGCTCTTCCTAGACTTCATAAAGCAGCATGGTCTTAAGGAACTTAAGATCCGTGAGGTCTTAAGCATCACTGTTCCTTCAAACTAACAAGGAAGAAATTTTCTACTTCTAACCCCCTGATTTCCTCCCTCTTGGGAAAATGTACTCCTTAAGCATGTTAACAGAGCTGGTAAACAAAATCCCATTTCCCCTTCTCAAAATACTGTATTTACTTCACTGGCTACATTCGACTTATATCTAGTGAACACTGCATTCCTGGAAAAGAGTTTGGTAATTTGTTGCTTTTGTTGAAAAGATTGTAAGCTCGTTAGTAAGATTCTGGTCCAGCTTCCTAAGATGGGAGAACTTGATTTTCCAAACAGATTGTTGGACATCTCCCAGGATGTCCTCTAGACAGTTTGCTCATTGGGGATGGCTGTGCCCTCTTCTGTCACTCCTCTGAACTGTTATTCAGAGCCATGGAGACAAGTGGCTTGGGACAGAAAGTGGGGTGGGGGTAGGGGCAGGAGATGGGGAGCAACCTACATATACCCACAGCCAGAGGGAGGATGTCGGACAGGTGAAATTCAAAAATAAGAATTTAAATTTGTGCCTCAGAGGCAACTTCTCTTTGTATGTGTGGGTTTTTTCCCCTTGAATATTGATGTAGCCACTTGAGTGCACCATGGGAGGGAAATCTTGGCAGGGTCAAATTTACTTTAGGATTTGGCTGTGTGTGTGTGTGTGTGTGTGTGTGTGTGTGATCTCATTTTTCCTAGTAGAAGCTAACTGTATGCCGTTTTTGTGTCTTTTACATATGTAGGTTTTCACTCCTTTCTTAGTATCCCAGTTAGTTTTTTACAAAAGTGATTGTGTTGACTTAGTATGTAACACAAGCATACTGGCTCATTTAAAACACAACCATGGTTTTCTAGGTCTTGATGTTTGCTGTTTTATTTTATCTTATTATTTATTATTTTCTGACTCAGAATCCATTTAAGATTTTATACCCACGTTACTCAGGGTACTTGCATTCTCTGTTCTTATGGTCTGAGATTTTTCTGGTGGTGGTCACTAGCATTTTATTCTAAGCATCATTAAGTGACCACAAGGCCAAAATGAACCCAAACATTCTGGAACAACCTGTTGTGCCTAATTTACCAGTGAGGAGTAACTTAAACCTAGAGAAAACTGAATAAAAAGACTTTTTTTTTTTCCCTCTTAAGCCAACCCTGTGGTATTTAACCGAATGGCCACAACTTGGATGCACTCTGATGCAGCAGTGGGTGAAGAAAGCCTGTCCAGAGTCCCGGGACTGAGCACAAGAAAACAAAATCAGTCCGGAAATTGCACTGTGGCTGTGTCTGGCGTCTGGCTCTCTAGATTCTGGCCAGACGATAGACAAGTATTTGTTCAGTTACCCGGTATTTGCTGAGTCTTTTGCACAGATCGGTCTTCCTTCCCGTGCCACTGACACACATGAGACCACGTGTCAGCTCTGCTCTGTCGCATGGCAACAGGCTGTGCTGCACATCCCTCGAGTTCTCACAGGAGGGAGGGGGGCAGGGAGCACGCGGGTGCCAAGCCCACGCTTCATCCCCCTCCACCCCACCCCCCAGTTCACAGGTCAGCAGGGGCCACGTTTGACTTGACCAGAATCACCCCCTTGATCTTGAGAAGGTACGAGGTCTTTTAATTGGCTCAAGCCAGGAAATATTTGGTAGAAGCAATCGCATTTGCCATTTCTGTGGGTACCAGTCTTCCATTATAGTCTCACTCAAAAGGGAAGTGAAGACAGGCAGAACTGCGGCCTCAGAGCTGCTGTGGTGGTGATTTATCTGGGCGATTTGGAATTGAATCTGGGCGGGACCACACTCAACGAGCGGGTGGTGTGTGGCTTTGGGCGGTGGTGGTGGATAAACAAGATAGGCAATTAGGAATATAAACCCTTGAAGATGTCAGAATCAGTTTACTTCTTTATTCCCTGGGTTCCTTTCTGTGGGTCGTGAAACGAGACGGGGCGGGTATCCTTTACCCCAGGCTTAGAGACCACAGGTAGACTTTGGTTAGCAGATGAGGATGGAAACACCCAGAACATCACCAGCTCTCAGCCATGGGACCCTGTGGGCAGCGCCCGTGTGCACGGACTGCCTCCCAAAGCCCTGCTGTTGCTTTCACAATGA
>NW_024070204.1:61856746-62096639 GCF_014754425.2 Oryx dammah
TGAGGCCAAGTACATGAATAAAAACTAGGACCTACTGTACAGCACGGAGAACTCTACTCAGTACTCTGTAATGGCCTGTATGAGAAAGGAATCTTAAGAAAAAAGAGTGGATATATGTATACATGTAACTGATTCACTTTGCTGTACAGCAGAAAGTAAGACAACATTGTAAATCAACTACACAATAATAAAAATTTTAAATAACAAACTTTTTCTTAGATGATGTTCAAAACACAAATCCTGACTAAAACTTGCAGGTTGTAACTATAGTTGGGAAGGAGTTCTTGATTTAAATGTCCTGCAGGTGTCTCATATGTTGAACAAAAGCAAAACTGAAGCAAGTATGTTGGTGTGGAATTATTATTACTTTTTAAATTGTGCATATTGTGTCTAGGGGGTTCATTTTCTTTGTTGTTTCCTCTTCCTCACTCATCCTGGGGTGTTCATCGCAGTGGACCTGACCCCCATCGAATCCTCTAGAAACTGTGTACATGGAGTGTTCTTATGAGCCGAGGGGGCAGGGTTTCGGGCCGGGGAATGGGGATATCCCCACTCAGGGCCCGTGTGTCCTGCCACATAGACGGAGTGACTTTCTTCCAAGTGTATGTTAGGCTGACATATTTTTGGATCACTTGAGTGTTTTTGGTGCCATTCCAGTTTGCTGTTAACAGCTTTATCTATTTGTCAATAGACGTGGAGGTGGTGTCCCTACAACACGAAGGGAGGTTTGACGACCTGTAGTTAATTTGGCCGATGCAGATGGCCACGGGCAGGCAAGAGTCTGAGGGACGCAGCGGGGAGCCGTGGGCCTTGTGGTTTCAGTACCCTGCCTGCTGGAGCTCATGAGCTTTGCCGACCAGGGCTTTCTGAAATAAGCTCAGGGCCCCTGGCAGGTGGAAGGGTGTGCGTGGCACAGGCCTCCAGGCAGCAGTTGTGCCAGTCTCTGAGGCCAGGCTTGGGGAACTGGGCGGTGGCCTCTCTCCACGGGGGGCCCTCTGTGCCCCAGGTCCCACAGCTCTGGGGGCCCAGCAGGACTGAGCTCTCTGACTGCACCCTTCGTGCCCTCCTGCTCTCACTGTGGACAGGCCTCCTAACAGCTCCTGTCAGCCTCCACACATCTTGAGAGTGTCCTCTGAACTGGGAATCTTTTACCGGGGGAGCTTTTGCCCTGACAAATCCAGCTGCACTGCAAATTCTTGAATGTCATCAGGGTCCAAAACCTAGACTATTCTAGACTCCAGGTTGGACCACAGATTAGGTATTTTTCTAGAAAGAATAAAAACGGAGGTGCTGGACAGTCTGAGGAATTGGAGATGAGTGCATGTCCTTACCCATCGTGTCTCTTCACTGGCCTGGCACTTGACTATATGCTAGCATATATTATTTTCTAAATATTTTAGATACAAAAATCTGGCCTCACCAACTAGGATATTAAACTCCTCAAACATGGTAATTAATCCCATGTCTTGTTCATGTGGCTCCTGACAGAGTACAGCTTGGGAAAGGGCTTAAATTCTAGGCTGAGGAGCTTGGATTTAATCCTGAGGGCACTGGGGAGCCATGGGTGGTTCTTGAGCTGTGGACTGACTTAACAAATACGGTGACTGAGAATGTGATTTAGTGAGAGTGTGATGGCTTGAAAACAGAGGTTGTGGTTTTATGTATTCCTGTTCTTGGAAGTTTCTGGTAGTTATGCTAACAAAAAATATGTTATGGATTCAGTGAAAACCACTGTGTAAGTAGGACAGAGTGTTTAAGTCTGTAAAGGGCAATGTCCCTCATCAAGAAACTGCGAAGCCATCGTTTCAAGGCTCACAGGCCACATTCAGGGTCTCCACTCTGTGTTCCCAGCATCAGAAGACTTGAGAGAGCAGTGATGTTCTCTGGTCTGTGTGGCCTTTTTTTTTCCTTTAAAAGCATGTATATGTGTGTGTTTATTTATTGAAGTATAGTTGACTTACATATTTTCAGATGTACCTCAAAGTGACTCAGTTATACATATGTATGTGTGTGTAAATATCTTTTTCAGATTATTTTCCATTACAGGTTATTACAAGATACAAGTATGGAGCCCTGTGTTATACAGTAGGTCCTTGTTGTTTATCTGTTTTATATATAGTGATGTGTATCTGTCAATCTCAAATTCCGAATTCCTCCCTCCCTACCCCTTTCTCCCTTGGTAATCAGAGACTGTTTTTCTATGGGTGGCCCTTTTGAAACATGTCCGGAATCACTTTGTTTCTTGAGCCTTTCCCCCTCACTGCTGAGGAGCTTTTCGGTAGAATATTCAGTAGGAAGAGTACAGAGGTTGTTGGAGGATTTTCAGGCTTGCAGCACTCCCCGCCAACACACACGCTCTCACACACACACACGCTGGTTATCACTTCCTCTGCTTTTGAAACACTGCATTTTCTTTATGGCCTTCGTGTGCTACCACACTCACTTCTCCAGGTTGTGCGAAGGCAGCAGCGTCTGGGAAGCGGGGACCTTACTCACGACATCCCACCCCTTTCTGCTCCTCAGCCTAACTTTCTTCTCTATGGAGTTTCTTAAGCCCCTCTGGAGAGACGCATTCAATTCAGGAGACAAAACAGAAATACGTCTGGCTAGGCTCACATTTACTTACGGACCAAGGAGACAATAGATGAAGGCAGGAAATTTTTAAAAATTGACCTTCTTAAACATGAAAGGTCACCTGTTCATGGAATGTAGCATGGCTGCTTGGTGAGAGCCACTGTGTGCTAGTTGAAGGGCGTAAGCATAAAATATGACAGAGCGGCTTAAGCACAGTGAAAAGATGAGCTGCAGTTCCTGACCCTGAGGAGGACTGTCACATTTCAGGGATGTGAGCTTGTATTCCTACAGTGCTTTCCAGCGTGGTGCTCATGTTACCAGCCTTGGAGTGACTCTGATAAGAATCGTCATTGTTTGCATTTTGTATACCAGGAAACCAGGACCTGGAAAGATTTAGAGCCTTTCTGGTTCTTCTGGTTCCAGCTTCTGTTGCTGGGCTCTTCCGTGCATAACATGGGAAAGTGTTTCTCTGACGCACACAGGGACACAGCAAGACCAGAGTTCCTGAGCTCCTCTGCTCCTCCAGTGTGTCAGAGCAGAAAGGGACTCTCGAGAGCAGCCAGTACAGACACCTTCTCCACCCACTCCCATTTTACAGATGAGGAAGCCAAGGCCAGAGAGACCTAGTGAGTCAGAAGAGAAAATCAGCTGCATCTCATCGAGCAGGCCTTCCGCCTTCCTGGCTCCTCATCACTCACTCTAGGCTTATTTGTACTGGGTAAAGAATTGGGAGTTCCCCACACCCACCCTGACTGACTAGGGGCCAAGTGAGCAGCGCTTGGTGGTGTTTAGTCGCCAGGTTGTAGCTGACTCTTTTGTGACAATAGCCCGCCAGGCTTCCCTGTCCATGGGATTTTCCAGGTAAAAATATTAGAACAGGTTGCCATTTCCTTCTCCAGGGGATCGTCCTGACCCAGGGACTGAACCCACTTCTCCTGCATTGGCAGGTGGATTCTTTACCACTGAGCCACCAGGGAAGCCCGGAGTACTTGGTCCGTGCTTAGGAAATGTGTGTTGAATAGATGTATGAGTGATTGACTGACTTCAGTTGTAACTGGATTTAAATCAGTACATTTCTTTATCTGTCTTGAGCTAGTTTTCCTACCCAAAGATGTGATTTTTTTCACTCTGAATTAAGACAGTGATGTTTATGGAAATCCCAGGACAATCAGCTGAGAGGCGCTGTGTGCACATCAAGCACCACAGGGATGCTGCTGAGCTGCGTTTCTGTGGTACTGTGGGTTAATCAAAAGCCTTTGTCATTGTTGTTTTAAACACAAATCTCCAATTTGTTATTTAATTTCTTGTTTTTTTTATTAACGTATTTGAAATGCAAATAGTAGCAAAACACAGGTCAACAGCTGCAGCTGTGGGTTGAAGATAGTGGGAGGCAAGGGACAAGCCGGAGATGGAATCCGAGGACAGCCAACCGTGGGCTCCCACACCCTCCCAGGGCACTGAGTGGGGAGAGGAGGGCTTTGACTGCAGGGATGTGGGGAGGCTCTGGGAGCAAGTAGACAACCAGCCTGAAAAGGAATCAATGATTCATTCCCTCAACTTGGAAAAAAATGACTCGAGAGCCTGTACCTGCTCTCTACCTGTACCTGGGATTCATGGTCACCCGCTAATGTTTCATTACTGGAGAACCTTCTAGTCCGAGTCTCTCATCACCCGAAGTTCCTGGATAGGTGGGTAGGATATGTTAACACAGTGAAGAGTATTGCATGGTGCTCTCCTCCTGAGGGCTGGTAAGTAATTAACAACAGGCCATCTTTGAGCCTGGCTGTGTGTATGAAATTCTTTGTTTTAAGTTGATATATTGTGTTATGTTGTTGATAAACATCAGTATACCAGTGCTTTAGTTAACGTCCTGGAGGGAAGAAGTGCCTTCTAGCCTCTCTTAAAGTTGGCATTGATAGCTTTTCAAGGGAGCCTTCCTGTCATTGAATGATGGAAACGAAAGGAGCGTTTATGAAGAGTCAATAGGGATTTCAAGGCCCTGTAGGAACTAGCGTTTCATACCAAATTCATGTCTGAGCCTGAGTCCAATTTTCAGGAAAACCGTTTTTCATGAATAGTGTGAGATCCAACCTGTTCTCATGGATGTTTGAACTTGAGAAGTGGGGCGCTTGCCATCTTTGTCCAGAGCAAACCTTGCTTTTCGCCTGGTAGAGGATGGGCTCCATCAGAATCATACCCAGTTTGCGCCTTTGCTACTTCTTCATCTTCCTGTGGTTTCATGTTGAGTCAGAATGTAAGGACTGTTTAGCTTTTGTGAGGGGCAAAAATGTGTTTTTGAACTGAGCAAGGTAAGGTTTGAACCCATTCTTTTATCTTCCTTATATACTTCCATTTTCACTTTGAGCACAAAGGAGGTTGGGGAAGCAGGATGGGGGAAGACGTTATTGTGAATTAGAGACAGAGGAAAAGGCGGGTGGAGGGTTGAAACTAAACCCTACTTCCTGCAGCCATTTCCCAGCTGGTTTCGAAAAGACTCTGAAAGGAGAATAACATCTTTAATCAAGAGCAATAGTATTAGCTCTTTTACTATAAGTTATACTTTTCTTTGAGCCTATATTTATTTTACCGGGCTAGAAATAGCTGAAGTTATTTCAGCAGCCATGACTATTGTCTAGGAATTGGATGTGGGCTGGGAATAGACTGGCTGATTACACTGTTTAGAAATAAACCCCTTTGCTGGCAGTCTCTTCTGGTGAGAATGGTTCATAAAGGTCCCTGAGGCTGGTTGTTCCATGGTGCTTGCTTTTATATCAGTTCAGTACCCTCATAATGAAGTCTTCTTCTAGAATATATTATTATAAATCTGTTGTAGAGGCATAGGGCTCGTCAGGTAAACAGGCAACATCAGAAAGCCTTGGAAGAAATCTCTTAATTAAGTGCTAGCGCTGGTGCAATAGTGAAGCGGTGAATGGACTGAGATGCTTCCATCTCTGAGAGTCTTTTCAAACTAAATGGGGCTCTTGCCTCCTCCTAGCCAGGAGCCCAGCCGACGGGCGGACCGAGAAAGTGGTGGAGGATGTGATTGGTGATGGTCCTGACTTCCTCCGACCTGCCCCTGGGGATTTCTGCACTTCAGGTCACACGTGGCTCTTTCTTTGTTGACGGTATGGTGAAAAAGTAGGTGTTGAAAGGACCGGAAGTGACAGCAGTTCAGAGACCCTCTGGGTCTTCAGGTCTGAGACATACCCTAGGCAGCGTCAGTCCCTCCACGGTGGATGGTGCTGGACTTTCTGTGGCGTTTAAGACCTAACGTTCTGTGACTGAGGGTGTGGCCTGTCTTGGCCTCAGCTGGTACGATGACAAGATGACTATCTGGGTTAGGAAGAAAAAGTGAAGTGAAAGTCATTTAGTCGTGTCTGACTTGTTGCAACCTCATGACCTGCATCTCCTCCAGGCTCCTCTGCCCATGGGATTTTCCAGGCAAGAATACTGGAGCGGGTTGCCATTTCCTCCTCCAGGGGATCTTCCCGACCCAGGTCTCTTGCTTTGCAGGCAGATTCCTTATGTGTCTGCAATGAAAGGAAGGGTGGAACCAAATACAGAGGCAGAAGGTTTTTTCCCTCCTAGGAAGGTGATTCTTGATCTGGCCATTGAAAGACCTTTTCATTTCCTCTCAAATCTTTTCAAAGTGACTAACCTAAAAAATCTTTGATGTGTGGGCCAGGACTTGATGGAGGAAGGCATCTTCTTTTTCTTTCCTTTACTCCTTGGAGACGAGATGAAACTAAAAGGGCTCTAAGGAAAAAAATAAATTCTTAAAAAAAAAAACGTTAATGAAAAAACAAAAAGCTCTTTGTAAACAGCTTACCACCTTACTTCCTGTGGTTACATGCATTCCCTTACGGTTGTGCTTATGAAACATTTCTAAAGAAATGTTAGGATGATCACATAACTTCCTCCTTAAGGCTTCAGTGGAGCCCAAAGGCTTTGCGTTCACGTGCATTGTGAGGGGCCCAACACAGTGGGGACTTCATAAATATCAAATCATGGTCATTAAAAAACACTTCCCACTTTACTCTGAGACCTTTCCGTTTTATGAGTGCGTGTGGTGGGGGAGTATTAATACAGCACAGCGAGTGTAGCTTGAGGGTGGTGACATCACCCGGCTTGAAGCCTTCAGTGCCGGGTGAGAGGACTTTCATTTCATCCATCCTCCTGAGTTTGCCACGAGGGGTCTCTGAAGACAGGAAAAGAGGAGTCTGAGAAGAGGAGACTTCTGGACATTCTGTGATGGTTCCCTGGCTCTGTGCCATATTGTTTTGTAAATAAGGCAGTTATGATTTCTAGTCTGTTATTTTTCTGCAAAATGGAGGACGTGTGACCAACAGTGTTAGCCTTAGTGAATGAGATTCTGTGTTTTGGCCATCACTGGTTCAAGTAGGTAACCTAAGAACTGAGCTTATTTGCAGCCCATCTTTGGCTTTCAGTAAGGAATCTGAGCAACATCGAGACTGAGAATCAGACACCTTTCCCGTCACTTCCATTTCCTGTGTGATAGAACGCAGGTGCAGGAGGGAGGCGTCTGGACCCCAGAGTCGTGGCATCGGGAGGTCCCGGGGGAGCATCCTCAGCCTCTGCAGTGGCCCTTCCAGGAGAGGAAGGTGCTTGGGTGTCGGGATACCCATGCTCGACTCCTGGTTCTCCCGTTATCTTGCCCTGTGACTCTGGACGAGTCACTTAGCCTCTCTGAACCTTAATGTCTATATCTATTAAAACAAGGGTTTGGAATAGATCCATCCAAATTCACATTTCTGCAGACCTGGATTATTGGCTGTAGGCCTCTAATTGGACTGGATCTCCTCATCCCTGATAACCTATTTCCAGGGCATGGGGGTCCCTGCCGTACACCGTCTTGCTTCATTTCCCCACCATCTTTTAGACCCCATCTGGATGCCATCTTCTGTTTAGTATGGAAGCCTTCCTAAACCGTCCAGTGACTCCCTTGAGCCCCTCCTCTCCCTGCCGGGGTGTGTGCCGGGGAGCTGGGGCCGTCCTGCCCTTCTTGCTGACCACTGCCCCATGGCTCTAGCCTCATGCCAGGGTCAGCCCTCTGCCAGGATGTGCTGGGTGGGGTTTATACCTGGTCATGATGTGAACACATGGCCTCTGCCCAGTCATTTGTTCCTGTTCTCACACTGGCTTCCAGCTCTTTTCTAGACTCTGACTCTCTGCTCTCCTGGCCTCTTGCTGGCTGGACATCTTTTCCTTTCCTTCTAGGATGCCACCTCTTTTTTTTTTTTTTGTCTAACTTGTAAAAGCCCCATAGATCATCTCCCATTTCAAACCCTTAGAGATGACTATCTTGGCTTTCTCAGAGGCGTTTCTTGTTACAGTGTCAAATGTGGTTATAAATCACTGGAACTTAAGGATCCGTCTGCCAAGCAGGAGACACGAGTTCGATCCCTGGGTCAGGAAGATCCCCTGAAGAAGGGAATGGCTACCCATTCCAGTATTCTTGCCTGGAGAATCCCATGGACAGAGGAACCTGGAGGCTACAGTCTGTGGTGTCACCAAAAAATTGGACAGGACTTGGTGGCTAAAAACAGCAACAACAGGGACGCTTTCAGGGAGGTCAGCTCTCTCCCCGCCCCCGCACTAGCACAGTCCCCAGAGCAGAGCCTCCCAAGTCGGCCTGGTGAGCAGAATCAGCACCCAGTGCTTTTATTATTATTTTAATATTTATTAAAAATTTTTCTCTGTTTGGCTATATTAGGTCTTCGTTGTGGCGTGAGGGATCTTTAGTTGCAACATGTGGGATCTAGTTCCCTGACCAGGGATCAAACCCAGGCCCCTGCATTGGGAGTGTGGTGTCTTAGCCACTGGACCACCAGGGAAGTCCCCACCCAGTGCTTTTAAATCACAGATTTCAACCCTGGCTCTAGAGATTCTGGTTTAATAAGTCTAGGTGGGGCAGGGGATGAGATGGTTGGATGGCGTTGCTGACTCAGTGGACGTGAGTTTGAGCAAACTCAGGGAGATAGTGAAGGACAGGGAAGCCTGGCGTGCTGCTGTTCCTAGGGTCACAAAGAGTCAGACACGACTGAGCAAATGAACAAGTGGGGCCTGCCATGTGTAATTTTCACAAACTCCTTGTGTGCTCCTCATGGTCAGCCAGCACCAGGAACCTCTGCTCTAGAACTGCTGACTGGTGGACCATCAATCCTGGTTTCACATCCATCTCTACAGTGGGAGTCTCACTACCTCTTGAGATAACCACCCTCTTTCGGCCAGTCTCTGGAAATGTGCCTTGACTCTAAAATGCTTGAAATGATCAGTTACTTGTATCAAAAACCTCATATTTATAGGTAAAAAAAAGTCATTTATTTAATGACTAGATTAAATCAGGTTCCAATTTTTAACAACTTCTCGGATATTTATGAATAGGTGGAATCATTGCTTATGTGGGACACCTTTATGCAGCTATTAAAAATATCTGACTATAGCTTGTAATCTAAATCTCTCTCTGTTCCTAGCTGTGTCATTTGCAAAGCCTCTTTTTAATGATTCTACAGCCATTATTCAATCAATACCACTGTACTCTGTGAACTATGATTTCCATTAAGGAAGCTTTTTTGGAGGCACCGTCATCTCCACTGATGAATAATAAATAAATCCCGAGCATCCATCTGTAAGAAAGCTCGGGCTCCCATCTTGAAACCAGATTTCTGACATCAGAGTGGGCCTCTGCGCTGGCCATGTGGGGAAGCAAAGTGTGGTGTTTATGACTGTAGGCATGAGTTCCTTTCTTTGGGGCTAGGCCCTTCAGGGAAGACCCCCCAAAGGTGGTGGTGTGTCACCAAGACCTGAAGGCGCATAGGCGGCTCCCCTGTAAATAGGAGCAGACAAGTCTTCAAGACAGGAAAAAACCCAGAAAGATGGGGTAGAATAGGTTGAAACATCCTAGCTATGGTCTGTGGAACTATGATGTAAAAACTGCACAGTTTATGAGGTACGTCCAAGCACTTTGAGACTCAGAGCCTTTTCCCAAGCTCCTCCCAGAGTCCTGGTGCCTACGGCTCCCCCAGAACCTCCCTCCGATCAGTGCTGCTGTTTCATGACCCACACGAGCGTCCAGGGGACGGGCAGCCTGCGGACACATTTCTGGCTTTTCAGAGACTTGGCCACTGGAATGGTTCAGTTCAGTCACTTAGTCATATCCGACTCTTTGCGGCCCCATGGACTGCAGCACGCCAGGCTTCCGTGTCCATCACCAACTCCTGGAACTTGCTCAAACTCATATCCATCGAGTTGGTGATGCCATCCAACAACCTCATCCTGCATTGTCCCCTTCTCCTGCCTTCAATCTTTCCCAGCATCAGGGTCTTTTCCAGTGAGTCAGTTCTTCGCATTAGGTGGCCATAGTAGAGAGTGTTCCAGGACCCTGCTCTGTGATAGGCATCTATGTATAAAAAGCATGTGATCATGTGATTTTGGCCCAAAGTGTTCAGTGTGGACTTGTCTCTCTCCTGCTGGACTAGGGTCCAGTAATAACAGAGCAGTGTTCACCCCCTAGAAATCACTTCCAGGCTCCCGGAGGTGTCTTCCACATCCTCCCCCTTCCTGGACTCTGGGGTGACTGTCTTTAGCTCCTTTATTGTTTGCAGCCAGCAAGGCCTTATGATAACGTGAGGCCTTGGAAGCCCTACGGTGCCAAGACTTGTCTCTGTGACTACCCTCTGATAACGTACAGAGAGAAATGCAAGTCCCTGGCATCAGTAGTTGGCCAACTTCCAGAGCCAAAGCTGAATTAGAAGCTCATTAAATACTTCAAGCCAGTTAGGATGGTTGGGCTGTGCAGTGGCCGGGAAAGCTGGGAGCAGAGGAGGGGAAGGGGTGGGCATCTTTGTTGGCAAATGGCAGGTTGTGAGCAGGGCAGGGCGGTCCAGGAACCGAGACAAAACAGGGCCGACTTGTCTGTCACACAGGCGTGCTTGTGAGTGTACTGGTTTGGTACAGACACATAATGTATGCTAATTGCTATATTTCCTTTTTTTTTTTTTCCACGGGAAATGCTCAGTTGGAAAGCTTTGAAACCAAAGAGGCAATGCAGAAATGCCCAAATGTAGACATTACATAAAGGAGAGGAGGAACAAAGGGAAACAGGGATTTGAATTTACAGAATGGCTTAGCATTCTGCTCTCTCAGCACCGCCCTCTTCCTTCAGCCTGATGGAGGAGAACACAGACTGCCTATGTGTGATGTTCTTGGCAGCATCTCTCCCAGAGCCTGAAATCTGTTAGCTGGAAAGAATATATAGTTAGCGAGATGAGACTCTGGAATAGTTCTTGTGGCTTCCAGCAAATGTGAATAAGTAAGTGTGAGCTGGTTCTCTCTCTGCAACTTTTCAGGGCACCTCTCTGTAGACCACAAGACTGAGACGTGAACTGAGGAGGGTCTGCGATCGAGCTCACTTGGATAATTATCCATTAGTAGGAAAGACTCTCCCAGTATCTTTTTCCACATGTCAAACCATGTAACTCTGGTGTTGCATTAGATACCCTTGGGTGATGGTCATTCATTAAATCACGTAAGAACAAACTAACATAATGAAATAATGGTTTTTCTAATGAAGCTTATCAGAGTGCACAGACGTTTTATGTTGAAAAAAATAGACTAGGGAAGAGAAATATATTTTCTTCATTAGTGACATCAAAATCCCAAGGGTTGAAGTACTGATAAGTAGACCTCTTATCTTTACCCCAATAATGCTTAATTTTTTATTATAAAAAGATATAATTCTTTAGTTTTGGAAATAGACGTTTAGGAAATTTCATAATGAATTGATTGCTCTGATAACAAGGCAATGTAGATATTTTCCAGAACAATATAGAAAACACATTAAAGCATCATATTTATTATTTAAGAGTTGTAAGAAAGAAGCGACATACATTTAAGCTTCTTTTTCAGATGTTTTAAGCTTCCTATAAGGCTTTTTGTCCCAGGAGCAAACATTTAGCCACATTGCACAGAAGATACTGGCCACATAGTCGAGTGCCAGTGTGGGCAGGCCTCTATACCGAAATCCTCTTCTGGCCCATTTCCCCCTCCCCAAGTCCTGGTTGTCTGAGGGCAGATTCCTTTTGCAAAGTCTAAATGTAAGAGAAAGAGCATCCTCTTCATCTGGGGCTGTATCTAGTCTGAATGCAGCTAGGGACCTGCTTCTAGAGTCGCATCCACACGCTGACCCAGAAGAACTTCCTCTGAAAGAGGGAAGACATCAGCAGATCCTGGTCCCTCTTCTAGAAAAAGTTCAGGCTTAGAGGGAGGGTATTGGCTCTGCCCGGAGGCTGGATGAACAGTGGTCTCTGCTTCAGTGTGGTTGGCAGAATAACTGTCCAGATTGCAGTAAACCCATTGGCCCTTGCCCTCCATGTAGGACCAGCCTTGTACTGAAGATTCTGGAACCTGAGTTGTGGGAGAGCCAGGAACCTTCATGTGATCTGTGCAGCCCCTGTTCACAACCAGCACACTCCAGCCTCACACTTAGGAGTGTACCAGAATGCGCTGGTCTCTTTTAGAAAAGGTTCCCAAGCCTCCATACCTAGTCGGGACCCACATCACAGATTTCCTCGGTTCTAGAATCCTTTTGTCCTTGAAGGAGCTGGAGCCACCAGGAACAAGGTTAGAATCTCCTCTCATCGGACTGCTCACCCTCGGAAGGCATCAAGCACTGCTCACCCACTTTGGCCCTCGTCTCTGTCTAGCTTGGGCTGCTCCACTTGGCCATGAGCAAAGGAGGCCTGGGGGTTCTTGCTCCTGCCTTTCCAACCCTTCATTTTCAATCCTTGCATTTTTCCCCAATATCTGAGTTTACATCCAGTCCACGGTGCCTGCTGCAACCGTCGTGTGCCCATCTCACCTTTCTAGCTTCTCCAGGGACAGTCTCTACTCCAAAACAAAGGTGTTCAGTGTGTTGTTTTCTGGAGCAAGATCTGAGCTTGCTTTCTTTCAGTTATACCGCGGAGCCCTAGCAGAGGACGTTCTGGGGAGCCCGATTCTGTCCCTTCTCCACTTTTCACTAGGGTGAAAGTGAAGTTACTCAGTCGTGTCTGACTCTTTGCGACCCCATGGACTGTAGCCCACCAGGCTCCTCCATCCATGGGATTTTCCAGGCAAGAGTACTGGAGTGGGGTGCCATTTCCTTCTCCAGGAGAGCTTCCCAACCCAGGGATTGAACCCAGGTCTCCCGCATTGCAGGCAGATGCTTTACCATCTGAGCCACCAGGCAGTATGTTTTGACTAGGGTCACTAGGGTCAAAACACACTCCCAACTTATAGTATTTTATCTGTGAAAGGACAAAGAGTAGTGCATTCTAAGAACTTTGCTTAGTATACACGTGAAAATTACATAGATTCCATGTGTATAAATACATGAAAATTAACCAGTAGAGAATAATACAAGATAGGAATGTAGAAGGTGATTTTTATGCATGCTAATTTTCTTATGAGAACCTGTTACTTCTCACCAAAATTAAAATCTGGAGATTTTCTTAAGAGCAAGTTTTCTCAAAGTCCCCAGTTTGCCTGACTTCCTCTTTGAACTTCCTCTTTAAACTGGAATTTCAGTCTTTCTTAAAAGATGATCGAAGAGGGTAGAACTGCTTGACTGACCTGTTGACTGACCTGTTGGAGTCACTTCTGCATTATAAGGTTTGGACTGTTTTTCAGGAGAGCTACCTCTACTGGCTCAGAATACACTTAACAATGCCTCGAAAATGCCCCTTAGCCAGATTGAATTGAGTCATGTCAAAAACAAATCTCTGCTAAGTACATATTTAATTATATGGCCCTGAATTTACTCCTTGTTTCCTACATTAAATTTTTCTAAGTCCACGGATGTAGTCATTCACCTTCAGTCTCCCCCAGAAGGTCAGGTGTGGTTTGGGGACATGCTGTGGGATCCTGTTGATGGTGACCTTGTGAAGACTTGGTAGATGAGTAGAGAATCAAAGTGAAATCTTCCCAGTGATCCCCTATTTTAATTATTTAAGGAATCATGAGAGGATGGCTGAAAGCCCTGAGGCAAAATTGAGTGCACTTGTGAAAAACACAGACACAAGCAACTTCTGACATTCTTCTCCTGCTACTGCCTGTTGGAACAACACACTAGAGTAGAAGGGATAACATGGAAGGAGTCAGGGAAGACTTGCCTCTCTGTCACTTAGAATGAGAAAAGGCACAAACTAAGGGGAGACACATGTGAGCCAAGGTGTTAGTCTGGGGCCCTTTGGCAGAGCATGGTAAGGGATCAGAGTGCAGCAGAGGTCGTGAAAGCCTGGCTAGGGTTTAAAGACCTTTGCAAGTGGAAAGAGTGTGCTCTGGAGCCAGTGACGTGTGAGCAGAGCATCTGAGGGAGAGGAGCTGAGGACCAGGCTGTATGTGCACCTTCATGTCCTGGCTCAGCAGACAGGGCACGTAACTGAGAGCAGAGAACAGGAAGGCAGAGAGGCGGCAGAGCTCTGGTCCTGGTGTGCTGAGCACCGCCCTTCAGCCCCAGGAGAGGGAAGACCCAGGTCAGTCAGAAGTGAGTGTACGTCTCCCTGAGCAGCTTCTGAGTGAGGCAGTCAGTGTATACATAAACGGAACTAACAGACAACAAAAGTATGGCTCCCTTGGGTTGGGCTAAGTCTTCATACCCCTAACAGATGTGACCAGCTTTGCTCATAGCAGCTGCAACATGCGACAGCATACCCACCTTCCCATCACACACGGTGGCAGCTGAGGCACCACTTCAGCTAAGACCAGATTGCAGGTCCCTTGAGCCTCATACGTCCGGGTCAGGGCCTCAGAGGGCCCTTCCTGGCTGATCACCAAGCTGGTTGCTGTCCCCAGCCTGACTCTGCCACTGCAGGTAGCGTTGCCCTTTGGGACACTGCTGGGAAACATTCAGCTCGTGCTGTTTCTCTCTGGTGTATGGCTAAGAGCTTCCAAGGGATTAGTGATTATTAGGTAACAGGTGTGGTTGTCTTAGCTACTTGTATTTTTCTTCTTCTGTTTCCTTTTCAGTAGCCAATAATACAAAGGACTGATTTGATTTTCGTTTTTAAGGCAGCTGGCTTTGAGGTTGAGTCCTGTGATGATTTGGTTCTGAACAGTAACAGAAGAGGGTGAAAGGTCACCCATTTCCCTGGATCGGATCAATGGCAGGAGTTTGATGGCAAATTAAATGCCAGATAAAACTGTCAAATGGTTCTGAGAATCGATGCTTCGTGGGAAAAGTTATTTGAACCTTTAATGATCACACTGACTCCCAAGAGAAATAATTCTAGAGTCTTTTCAGACCTTAGGATAGTAATGCATAGAAACAACGAGAGGATGATTTAAAATAAGATCACGTACGTTGTTATTGATCGATAGCATATTCAGCATCTGCACTGTCTGTTTCTCAAGGGACCACATAACCAACCGTCAGATCACCTGAGAGAGACTGCATTAGCGTCCCAGGCTCCACCCATGCTTCCTGCACCAGACTGCCTGAGTGTGGGCCCTGCAAAGCTGCCTTTTATTAAGCGTCTCAAGCGACTGTGAGGAATATTAGACATCAGCCTACAGGCGGATGTCCCCCCGACAGAAAATAAAGCCATGCCCACAGACTAGGCCGAGTATCACGGCAGTGGATACGTAGTGTGTTTTGGGTTGAATTTGTAAAACAGGTATTAGTTACTACTGGATTATTTTAGCATCTTTGGAATATTCTGCCTTGACTCTCCTTTGTGTGGGGGTGGTTGGAGTTTGCAAACCAGGACAGCACTGCAGTTACAGGTCCCATGAGAGGCTTTTCTCCGTCACCTTCACCAGCTCTTTCCTGATTTTACGTGCCCTTTAAATAGTGACACTTCCCAGGACCCCTTTCAGAAAAAGGCTCTTTCTGTGTTCTTCCAGAGCATCACTTAAAATATACTGATGCCTCCCAGATCTGTGCTTCTGACCCCATCTATGGCTTTAGCATCAGATCCACATTTCTGCTCTCCGTTGGACAGAGCCACCTGACTCTCCCATGGGAGAGACATCAAACTCGGCGTACCTCAAATCTAACTCAATGTCTTCCGTCTTCCCTCCTGACTCTTAAAATGGCTTTTTGGCTAAGACCCTGGGCTCTGGACATTAACTACCCAGGTTTCTATCCTTCATTAATACTCCCTTGGGCTATTGGATAAATGCCTTGTGCCTCATTTTTCTCATCTGTAAAATGGGAGTAATGACTTTCTCCTAGGGTTCAGGTGCAGATTAAATGCAATAACCACACATAAATAACTTAGGTCAGGGCGAGTATTCAATACATCTTAGCCATTTTTATTATTCATTCCTTTATCAAATATTGATAGAGCTCCTGCTGTGTATCAGACACTTCTCCTGACTTGCATTTCCCAAATTAGACACTGTTAAAACTCAAAAGTCTCCCCATTAAACTCTTCTCCCTTCAGGGCAGGTCTCATCCATGTTTTAATCTCAATGCTAGTTTAGAGTTAGCACTAATTTGCCCAAATTAAACTTTAGAAAGATGTGTTCTCTAAGTAATTCACTTTGTCTTAAACAGGGAATAGAACATCTCTTACAAAGGAAAGAAAAGAACCAGTGAGATTAAAAAACATTCTCCAAAACCTCCTCTGACTTCAAGAAAGTGAGGTCTAATTGTTGAACTGTAGAAAAGTGTCATTTAGTTAAGAAGTAGCTGATATTAACTATCTTAGGGTTGAACCTAATTCTTGGTAGGGTACCTGGCACATGACAGGTATCCCTGAATACAAAAATAATTCCCAAACCTAGATCTAAAATTCTGGGAGTATTCTACAATATACGAAGGAAAATGTGTCTTAGATAAACCTTATTTTTAAACAGCAAGGTTTCAGACCTTGTAAACCCCCAGAAAAATCTGGAAAGCACTGGGAGGCAGTGACAGGAGTGGGGATCAGGGTCAGACAGGCCAGACTGAAAGCCTCGCTCAACAGCTTGTTTTATCTCTGTGATGCTGGATACGACAGCCAGCGGTTATTAAACAACTTACTTCATCAGCTTCCTAATCTGTAATAATAACAGTTGATCTTTGTGATTGGGGTTGCAAAGTGTCAGACACGACTAAGCGAATGAACTGAACTGATCTTTATGATGCTCTGAGATATGTCAAATCAAAAGATTTTATAAGCCATGAAGTGCATCACAGTGAAAGGGAGTGTTAGTTTTTTAGCATCTACCCCACATACCAGCTAGAACAACTGTCTGCAGTATGCAGAGGAATTGCCTTTGGCAGCTGTACGAACACCTCAGTCCCCTGTGATAGTCGGCTGTGGGGCTGAGGCTCAGCTTTCTCTCCCCTAGAGGGAGGAGTAGGTGGAACACCACCAGGAGTCCTTCAGTCTCCCCCATTCTGTGAGAAGAGGACGTTTGGATTCCTTCTACCACAGGACTGCAAGTTCTCAAGGCTCATGAGTAGGACGTTTTCTCCTTGACTCCTTGCATCTTCCTGGTGGTAAAGAATCCGCCTGCAGTGTGGGAGACCTGGGTTCCATCCCTGGGTTGGGAAAATCCCCTGGAGGAAGGCATGGCAACCCACTCCAGTATTCTTGCCTGGAGAATCCCCATGGACAGAGGAGCCTGGCGGGCTACAGTCCCTGGGGTCACAAAGAGTCGGACACGACTGAGCGAGTAAGCACAGCACACAGCCTCGCATCTTAGAGGCAGAAGGGACTCCCGTCTCATGCGTGAGGAGCATATGCATTTTTCTCATCGGCAGCAAGTTTTGTTGAGAACAGGGCAGTCAAACCTCTTACCTTGTTGTAGCCCAGAGCTGCTGCTGCTGCTGCTAAGTCACGTCAGTCGCGTGTGACTCTGTGCGACCCCATAGACGGCAGCCCAGCAGGCTCCGCCGTCCCTGGGATTCTCCAGGCAAGAACACTGGAGTGGGTTGCCATTTCCTTCTCCAGTCCATGAAAGTGAAAAGTGAAAGTGAAGTTGCTTAGTTGTGTCCTTCTCTTCATGACCCTGTGGACTATAGCCTACCAGGCTCCTCCGTCCATGGGCTTTACCAGGCAAGAGTACTGGAGTGGGGTGCCGTTGCCTTCTCTGGTAGCCCAGAGAACCGGGTCCATAGACTTGGAACATCTCCCTCAAGGTTTAAATGTGCAAACAGGAAGGAAAGCACTTTGCAAATGGTAGAATGTTAGGTAGATGTTGATCTCTGGAGTTGGCACCCCGAACAGGTTACTACATTGCCTTTCACAAGGTGTGCTTCTTTTTTTTTTTCAAATCTGTAGCATCTCTACATTGTGAAGAAACAATCTTCAGGTCATCTTACCACCCTCAGCTGGTGGCAATATTGGGCACTTCTGTTTTATCTGTGGATGTTTTCCAGGAAGCCAGCAGACTTTCAACACCATCTCTCTCTCTTTTAAAAAAATTTTTTTTTATTAATTTATTTTAATTGGAGGCTAATGACTTTACAATATTATAGTGGTTTTTCATCAACACCATCTCTAAGATTTATTTCTACTTGTTTTAGCTGGAGCATAAAGTAGAGAAAAAGAAAAAGTAGACAAATGCCTTTCTTCCACTTTCTTCCACTTCTAAGCCTTGATAGCCAGCATTCTCATCTCTCTGGCTGGAGACCTTTTAGAAAAGGGAGTAGGGGAAGGGAAGATTGCCGAGGAGAATGGGATTGGGTAGGAGAAAGCCTCGAAGGGGGGATTTAGAAAAAGGGTGCACTGAGAACCCTGCAGAAGGATCCGGACCTGTGGCCCCTGCCACCCCGTTTCCCCACAAGCTGTGCTCCTGGCGTGAGCAGCTGGGACAGGATGGGGTGGGAATGCAAAAGAAGGCTCCCTTTGTCCCCAGGGGCAAGGGTGCACACATCTTTGTGTGGTGAACATATTTGGGATGTGAGAGCCTCGGAAATGTGGGCAGTTTGGGTTGTTTGCTTTTCTGGGCATCTAAAGGACAGAGAAACATACAACAGAAGATGGCAGAGAACCCAAGAGAATGATGGGGTGGAAGGACCAGCAGACATAAGAAAAACCAAATGACAACAAAAAAGAAAAACAGTTCAGTCCAGGAAATGTGGAGAAAAACAGGAATAGACTCACATTCTGTAATAACGGAGTTCTCTGTAATGTAAAAGATATGTAAAGTTCTGAAAAAGAAAAGCTCCCAAGCAATGATTAACTTATTTAAATTTTAATATTTATGAAGTCTCCTGAACGCTTATTTATAATGGAATTGGAGTTCTTATTCCCTTAAAAAGACACTGAACATTTAGAGAGTGACATGACACTCAGGAGCATATATCAGAGCTGAAACAAATGCAGAAACAAAACAAATTTATTTCCAACAGAAAAGAAAGGCCATTTCCAGGAATATCAGGGAGAAGGTGGGAGAGAACTGGGCTCCGATTGTTCAAAGGAAACAAAGAGGGGATTGGCTGGGGGCTGCGTGTGGGAGCCAGCACGCCCCTCCGCAGGGTGAGTGGGCAGGCACTGGCTGGCCAGGGCCTGACCCAGGCTCCCTGTTTACCGCTCACAAACCAGTCTTGGCATCACAACTTGAAAACCTTTATTTTGGACGAGGTGGATCGGGAAGAGAGGGAGCAGAGGATTGTGTCCGGCCTTGGCCGTGAGGCAGCAAGCACAGCATGTGACGCGGGTCCCAGGCCTGCTCTCCTGTCTGTGAGGCCATGGTCAAGTCAGGAGACCTCGAATGTCTGGTCCATCAAGAGGGGAGCAGGGTGTCTGCTCCCATCACTTCAGTGGTCAAGGCACCAGCACCCAAAGGGCAAACTGCTTTGGAAACTCTGAAGCTGTCTGCACTAGAAGGGCTTACTGCTGCGTTCTCATGGTGGGCTCTCTGCTGATCAGAGTGCGATGTTCTTGCTTCCACAAATCTGCCTTAGTTTAGGTTTATTTTTTGATCCAGGTGGGGTAGCATGAAGCACATGGGAGGTGCTCCCACCCGTGTGTGACCTGAAAACCAGCTGGCAGGGTTGGCCACACTCCCACTCTTTTTGCTGCCTCATTCCCTGCTACCTCTGGGACACACCCAGCCCTGAAAGAGTCTTCTTCCCAGCCCCAGGCTGAGAGCTAAAGAGCAAAGATGAGAAAGATAAGGGTTGATTTGGATGTGTGAGGGCCCCTGTGGAATCACACTCCCTCTCCAGTGTCTGGAGTTTTGCTGCCCTGGGAAGGTTGGGGGGTGGGGGTGTCGTCCCCCTGATGGCCGGTGCTCTTGTGTTCTGCACGGACACTGTGGGTCTTTGGGGACTGTGGAATCAGGAGATACCGAGTCTCCTAGCACCTCTGTGTTTTAAGGGTGTCTCAGTGGCAGGGGACACTTCCCTGGTGGCATAGAGGGTAGGGAATTCACTTGCAGTGCAGAGACCGGGATTTGATCCCTGGGTCGGAAAGATCCCCTGCAGAAGGGAAGGGCAACCCATTCCAATATTCTTGCCTGGAGAAGTCCATGGACAGAGGAGCCTCGCGGGTTATAGTCCATGGGGTCGCAAAGAGTCGGACACAACAGAGCAACTAAGCACAGTGGCGGGGGTGAAGGGCTGCGTTGTCTAGCCTGCCTCGCGGTCACATCCTCCCCTTGTCTGAGGTGATTTCTCACCGCAGTGAACCGGGAGAGGCTTCTGTTAGGTGCGCTCCTGGGTCTCCTCCCAGATCCTCCCCTGAGTCCTCCCACGGGCACCCCTGTGAGAGGCATCATTTCTCATGGCCTTGCGGAAGTGCCAGTACCAGTAACCCAAGAGTCCATTCTGGTTTTCCCCAGGGCCAGGAGCTGGAGGACTTGCGGGTAGGAACAGGGCCTCTTCTCCTCCTGTCCCCATCACTGGCCTGCCTGTATCGGGGATGCAGGGCCCGTCCCCATCACTGGCCCGCCTGTATCGGGAATGCAGGGCCCTCCTTGTCACGCACTCCATACTGAAAGGGTATGGAAGCAGTCTTGATTCTTCACACCCATTTCTTGGTTATGTTCACAAATGTTCATTTTCTAGGAAAAGCAGTCTTGCTTTTCTAGGAAAAGCAGTCTTGCTTTTCTAGGAAAAGCAAGGTTCTGCATTGTCAGCATTAATGGAAGTGGGAATTACATATTCATCCTCAAGACATGCAGTTGTCACCCTCTTAAAGGCAGTTTGAGAGGTTTTAGCATTGCGAGTTGTTGTTTTGACAAGGGCTTCCCCCTAGTGCTCCTGCAGCTTGGCCGGCACTCCATCCTTTGTGCTCGGCTGTTTCGTTAAGTAGCTGCTGAGACCGTTGCTGGTGTTGCTCTGGCATCAGGGATGCTGCAGCTTCCTAGGTCGCTGTTTTGGGGCCGACATTTGAGGTGTGTGGGAGAGAAGGGCCAGCTGTGTGCAGGTGAGAGGGCTCTTGGGTTTTATGGGGCTTGGATATGGCTGTGCCTTGATAGATAGTGCGTGTGTTTTTAAATTTAGCCATAGTTGGCCCTTTTTGAAACCAGGAGAGAGCCTGTGTGTGTGTCTTTAGATGAATATTAGTTCTATGGAGACAAGACCCTATTAGCATCCTAAAAATTATATACCTAGAAAATGACATTTTGCTTTCAAGATTTCCGCATCACCTGGATATAGTCAAACACAAACCACTGAAACAGCCCATCCTTAAAAGACATAATCAGTCAGAATTTCAGTAATTAAAAAAAGGCCCAACAATAACTGAAACATACAGGCTTACTGAGTTTAAGCAGAGCCTTTGGGAGCATACAGACAAAAGTCTCGTTGTGTGTGAGGGCCCTGTAGCTTCGGGGGTCCCTGGGCCTTCCTCTTTTGGTTCCAAGGTGGAGCAGACCCCTTTTTGTCACATAATAGCCCCTCCCTGCCGCCCAGATGGAGCCTTCATAATTGCCCTGAGTTTCGTAGGGAAGCCCTCAAAGACTTTTCCTTGTCACAGTAATAAGTGACCCCATCGGTCCATCTCTAACCCCTGCTTTTGCTTTCCCGAGACGAGGGCTGAGGAGACCTAACCATCCATCTGGGCCCCTGACGGTCCCCCTGTGAGCTGCTGCTGGAGAATGCCGGCTCTGGGGGCTGAAAGAGGCTGCCACCCTGCTCTCTCTCTTCCTGGGAACTTCTTTTCTGAAGCAGCTGAATGAGACCTTTGCAGGCTAGGGTGGTGGCCTGTCCTTCAGAATGCCTGGCCTGTTTCCCAGGGTGAAACACTCCCCAAATATGCAACTTTGTGAGCGGCCCAGCAGCCTGAGCCCAGAACCGCCTGCCGCCAGGAGAGCTGGCATGGGGTGGGGGTGTGGGCCCAGGGTTCGCCAGATGCCAGGAAGGCCCGGCCCCCGGTGACGTCACCGGTCGTCTGGGGCGAGAATCTGGCCAACAGTTGGCCGTGACGAGAGCTCGAAGCTTTCTCTCTCTAAATCCCCTCCTTCGTTCAAATCTGATCCTATAAAAAGGCTTTTGTTGAAGAAGCAGGCATGGCATCTTGGTGCACGTCTGTGTCATTGCTGTCAGTATTTCCAAAGATGGGCAGAAAAACCTTCCTTGGTTGAATTCCTGAGCTAACAGGCCCCCAAACTGACTTGGACCGAGTAGAGGTAAATGGCAGCTGTCACTTGGCGTTTGTTTTGTTTGCAAGTGAGGAAGCCAAAGAGGAGAGGAGCATCTTGAGGATGGTAAGAACCTGCTTCCGGAGAGCTCAGCGTCAGGTCCTCATGGCGTGCTTGGGGGAGGTGGTGGCGCCGGGCTGTGCCTGGACTTGCCCTGGGAAGGGCGTGCTCTGCAAGGTCTGGGTATTGTGTAGATCGCTTAGGAAAGAGAGGAGTTCTGCAGAGGGAGATGCTGCTTCTGGGTGCCTTGCTCGATCTGCTTTTAAGGTCTCCTGCAGAACATAGCCATGACCACTGTCCTACCCTGGCAACATGCTTTCTGAGGCTTTGGGTGCAGAAAAGAGTCAAAAGTCTGATCAAGGAGATGAACACTCACTTCTCCCTAGTCTTAAGTTTTTGCCTAGTTTTATCTCCACTTAAGTGTCCCTGAAGCTCCTGAAGTCTTTGTTTCAAGGCCACTGAAGGAAGGACCTGGAAAAGGGAGGAGTTTTTATGTTTTTCTTCTTATTTTATGATTTTTTTATTCAGTTTGATGTTCTTTTGCTTTAGTTTGAAACGCACATGCTCATCAAAAGCAAAAACAACTAAGCCAGAAAGCCATGTCCAGAAAATTACACACTTGAGCATTCATGATAAACAAATGTTCTTTCCCATGGCTTAATTGAATTATTTTTCTTGAGGCTCAGTCCTTCACCTGTTCAAACTGTGTGACATTATTTTTCATGTTCATGCGTTTGGAGTGAAACATCGTATACTTTTCCTTAACTTTACCCTCTTTTTTTTGTGGGTGTTCTGTCTTGGCCCTTTCCCCGCTTCTTTTTGCCGACGTTCTTCTCCTAATGCTTTTTGAATGCTTGCTTCTTTCAGCACATCTCTGATTTTATTCCTCTGGGTTTTCCACTTGGCATTGAGTGCCAAGCTCTCCCCTGGCATTCAGTGTCTGTGCCATGTCTGCCCTTCCAGACCCTCATCCACAGAGTAGTGAAGCGGCAGACTCAGTAGCCTGGGTGCAGGGCTCAGCTTGACCACGTCTTAGTTCTGTGACTTGGGGCTAGTTCTGTAGGCTTCATCGTCCTCAACAGTACAAGGAGATAAGCGTGGTACCTATGTCACAGAGCTTGTCTGCGGACTAAATGAATTCATACTTGTGAAGTGCTTGAGACAGTGCCTGACACCACTATTGTTTAGTTTGGGCTTCCATTTCTAATGTGGGGTTTATTGGTAAATATTAGCTGTTAGCAACGATAAGCAGAGAAGGCAATGGCACCCCACTCCAGTACTCTTGCCTGGAAAATCCCACGGACGGAGGAGCCTGGTAGGCTGCAGTCCATGGGGTCGCGAAGAGTCAGACATGACTGAGAGACTTCACTTTTCACTTTCACGCATTGGAGAAGGAAATGGCAACCCACTCCAGTGTTCTTGCCTGGAGAATCCCAGGGACAAGGGAGCCTGGTGGGCTGCCGTCTATGGGGTTGCACAGAGTTGGACACGACTGAAGCGACTTAGCAGCAGCAGCAATGATAAGACCATGGAAGAGGATGGACTTGTCATTGTGATGATGCTAAGTATTGCAACATGTTCTGTTTCTGTTGTACTTCTGGTACTTGATGATATAAAGCAAAAAAGCCCTAACTAAAGCTGCTTTCTGTTTTTCTTAACCTCTTTGTTGAGATTCAATTCATACACCATACAATTCACCCCTTTAAAGTATGCTCTTCAATGGTTTTGATACACTGCGTTATTTTTTTAGAATTTCTGGTAAAATATATAAAAATATAAAATTTGTCATTTTAATGATTTCTAGATGGCATTAGTTACATTCGCAGTGTTATGCAATATCATTGCTATTCCCCAAACTTTTTGATCGCCCCAAAGAGACACTTGTATCCATGAAGCAGTAACTCCACATCCCCCACCTCCTCCGCCTCTGGTAATCTTTGATTTGCTCTCTGACTGTGAATTAGCCTGTTCTAGGTAGTTCATGTAAATGGAATCATATAGTTATTTGTCCTTTAGTGAATTTTACTTGGCATAATGTTTTCAAGGTTCACATTGGTTCAACAATCAGAACTTCATTCCTTTTTATGGCCGAGTTATACTACACTGAATGGAGAGACCATAATTTGTTTGCTTATACAGTCATCTGCTGGTAGACACTTGGGTTGGCCCCACCTTTTGGCTATCTTGAGTTAAGGTTGCAATGAACATCGATATACAAGTACCTTTTCAAGTTCTTACTGGATTGGCCAAAAAGTTCATTTGGGATTTCCCATAAGGTGGTACAGAAAAATCCAAACAAACTTTTTGGCCAACCTAATACTTCAGTCCACCGAAAAATGGAACTGTTAGGCCATGTAGAGATTCTGTGTTAACTTTGTGAAGAATGGTTGATGTTTTCCTGGAAAGCAGCTGCTTTTCAGTCATTCTGTCCTCTGGCGTCTGTCTCCCTTAGACTCCGTTCCATCTCCTCCTGCCACCAGAGTTTTGTTGTCCTCCCTTGTCTACCCCCCAGCCACGTCTCTGGACACCCTTCTGCTCCGTCACCCACTGGCAGTGCATGCATCACCCACCCTGACCACACATCCGCCTGATCCCTTTCATCTCATTGTCTGAGGAAGCACAGGCTTGTAGGAGGTCATCCGTAGGTCCCAGACCACCCCTGCTGGAGGGGGTTTCAGCCACATGCTGTTCCTAAAACCTTTCAGGTGTGGGGAGCCAGGGATGTGGAGCCGAAAGTCCTGCAAGGATTTCAGCCCTTCTTAGACAGGCTCCTTCATTCTCCCATCACCTTGGTCTCATGTTCTTCATCCACTTTGCTTTTTTTTTGGTCCACCCTGTCCCAAGGGAGAGTTGTTCTTCCATCTTTATTTGCTCACAGTTCCTGTAGTTTTCTAGGAGTGAATTAATGAATAAATACTGCAGCAGACTATAACCCGCCTCAGCCAGCCATTCTGCTTGTTGGGCTAATTGTTAGCTTGGGTTTCTGGATGTCATTCATTTCACAGTAAGGCTCCTAATTAATCTCAGCACTGTTCTCACCAGAAGAAAGGCTGATACGAAGAAACATCCCCAATTACCATGAGAAAGGGGATGTGGAGAGCCCCGTTGAGTTTTCCTGGCATCCACCCCTTGTCTCAGATGAAACCCGCCCTTCACACACAGGCAGCCGGGCGATCAAGCCTGACAACTAGAGGGTTGTGAGAGCCGGCAGAGCCCCAGACCACACAGACCCAGCTCGGGAGGAGCCTGCCGGGGCTACACCCTTGTTTAGTAACACTCATTGTGTTTCCCAGGACAGCGGAGAGCCCTGGTACCCTGAGCGGCAATGCCTCTGCTGTCCCAGAGGCAGGCGGGGTGGTTTTAATCCGGAAAAAGCTAAAGGTCTCTTCTTTTGTCTGTGTTTCTGTGCCTGCAGGACAAAAGATCCTTCATCACCGAAGTGACGTTTTAGAAACAGTGGTCCTGATCAACCCCTCAGATGAAGCCGTCAGCACCGAGGTAAGCATGTGGATCTGTGGAGCCTCACACAGTGGACGGAGCCCCAGCTGCTGCGAGGGGATGGGGCAGTTGGTGAAGAGGGACAGGGTGGCGGGGAGCAAGTGCTGGGTCTAGGGATGCATCTGTGTCCCTAGCCAGAGGCTGGTTCTCTGCATCAGCACCACCTGAGACTGCCCTTTTCGATCAGGACAGAGTGGAGGACGCTGGCCAGACCGTAGGGTTCTGCAGAGGTGAGGGGTGTGGAATGCTGGGGGTACCCAGAGGGTGTGCTGATGGTACGGAGTCTGGCTGGGATGTCGCAGGGCGATGAGACGCAAGCCTTCAGGCTGAGACGGCTGTGACCCAAATGTGGAGAAAAAAGGCTTCTCAGACACAAGCTTTCTCAGCACATCCTGCCCACCCCCTGGTCACGGTTGAAAGGCAGGATAGCACAGCAGTCAGGAATATGGGCTCTGCCACCAGACTGACTGGGTTCTGCCACCCACTAGCAGGTAGCCTTGGGCAAGTTATTGACCATCTCTGTGTCTCCGTTTCTGTCTTTGTGAAATGGAGATGATGATAGCGCTTGCGTTTAGTGACGTGTCCAGAAGTGTCGCATGAGTAGAGCATGGCATGGCACGTGGCAACCAGAGCGTCAGTGCTGGCCGTTCTTGTTTTCATTACCACCATATAAAACTTTTGCCAGAGAGAGTAACTGGGCATTTCAGAGCCTACTGTAAGATTGGTAGGCTAACACCAAGAATCTTTGGTCTCCCAGGCCAGAGGAATTGATGCATCTCCATTTCCCAGGGCCTTTACTGCAGTTTAGCACCTTTGAGGTTGAACTGCTCTCTTGGATGTCAGAATAGCCACAGACCCAGGCACCTCCTCTATCCACGGCCTTTCTTTTGCCCACACTGAGCATCTCTGTGACTGTAGATTGTTTTCTTTTTTTAGATTGAGATACAGTTCACACCCATAAAATCCATCCTTTTAAAGTATGCAGTTCATTGGAGTTTAGTATAGTCATAATATTGTGGAACTGTCATCAACATCTGATTCCTGAACATATCCATCACCCCCCAAAATCCCAAGCCCATTAGCAGTCACCACCACCCCCATAACCTCTGGCAACCATTAATCTACTTTTTACGTCTATGGATTTTCCTGTTCTGAATATTTCAGATAATGGAATCATACAATCTGTGGCCTTTTGTGTTGAGTTTACTTAATTAATATAGTATTTTCCAGAGTCATCCATGGGTAGCCTATATCAGTACCTCATTCCTTTTTATGACAGAATACTATTCCAGTGTATGAGTACACCATGTTTATTTATCCATGCATCAATTGATGGACATTTGAGTTGTTTGCCCTTTTTGGCTGTTGTCACATAGCCTGCTTTGATCCCATGTCGTCTTCTCTGGTTGAGCAGGACCTCTTTGACAATCCATGAAGGTACAAGATTGAGGCAAACGACGCACTAGTGGTCTCCCTGGCTATTAGAATCAGAAAGTAGATACAACTTGGAAAAAAGCTGGAGGCTGACTATATGTACAGGCATATCACCTGTGAAAAATGGAGAAGGAAAAAATAAGGAATTTCTTTGCAGAGCCCAGGTTCACCTGTGGAACAGATGGGGCTGGAACAGTGACTTCGGTACATGTGTGGTTCCTTGGACTGTGGGGTTTGTGGGGACAGTGGGTCATGTCCTGTTTACTTTTTATCCCTCCCCTAGCGCCACGCATGATGCCTGGCAGTCACTTTGTGCTGAACTGTGTTGGGCTTAGAACGCATAACCTTGGTGCTTGGAGCAGTGGTTTTGCTGAAGGACAGGCTGGCTCCCTGCCATTTAAAAGAACAGAGAGTCCTTTCGTGCAAATGGTTCACAAGTCTGTTTAAAAGATTCCCAATCAGGGTGGCCTTTTGTTTATGTTCAAGTTCAGTGTCAGGCACCTTCCTGATGCCAGTGGAGACTGCTTTTGGAGCTGTGTCGGCTTGGCAGGAAAGGGGTCCTGGGTGGGAGGGGCTGACTTGGGGCCTTCCTTGAAGCCCTCTGATTCCTGAGGCAGCAGTTGGGGGACCTGCCCTGTACTTGGTGAGTCAGCCTGTGAGATGTTCGTGTCTCACAGACTGCACACTGCCAGCGGGCACAACTGTGCAATAAATGATTGCCAGCTGTGGAGACTGCTTTGAAAAGACACGGAAACCGAGGGGAGAAAGTCAACTACCGCTACTGTCTCAGTCGCAGCCAGACTTGGAAAAGGGCATATATGGGCAGCTGGTGATCACAGGCGCTGGCTCTGTTCAACACGCCGGGGCGGTGTGAAGACCAGGAAGTGCGGGATTCTTGTTGGTTAGGAAACTGAAGCGCTCCAAGGGCCAGCCCGGTCCTGCGGGTGGGAGGCCAGTGCCCACCACAGCTCAGTGCGCCCCATGCTTTGTTTCAGGTGCGCTTAATGATCACGGATGCCGCCCGACACAAGCTGCTCGTGCTGACGGGGCAGTGCTTTGAGAATACCGGAGAGCTCATTCTCCAGTCCGGCTCTTTCTCCTTCCAGAACTTCATAGAGATTTTCACCGATCAAGAGGTAGGCTCCTGTCTGAGTATCCACGTTTTACAGTTGCTTGGTTATTGTCACCTTAGGCTGATCTTTGAAAGCATTCATGAGAGATAGGAGGAGGGGATGGGGTGTCTTACTCCTTTGAAATAAGCAAAACCACGTGGTGCAGGGTCCTGTGGCTCATCACCAGAGGAATTTAGAGCACTCATCTGTATAATTAATTGGAACCATTCTGATTGCCCGATGGAGGCGGGGGTTGGAACAGTCATTATTTTACAAATGGTAGAGATGATGGAGGAACTCGGAATGACAGAGTCCACAAGAAAGCCCAGGTTGCCTGTTTTCTGAAAGAATACTCCAAAGATCTCTTTAGGGGTAGTATTTAACTGTCTTGGTCTCTTTCAGTGCATGTAACTTACTTTTCCCAGTCAAATTATTTCTGATTTCTCTTAATGCCTGGCTCCAGTATTTGAGCTTGGGCTGCTTGAGTAGCCCAAGAAAGGAGGCAGGTAGGAAAATGGGGTGTGTCCATAGGACACATCCATGCCCCAAGAGAAAGAGGATTAGAGTAGCTGGACTGAAGTCTGAGCATTAACACTTCTAATGAGTATATCTTACTCAAGGTGATACATGATGAAGTATTGAAACCAACAGGATGATAGTATTATTTGATCAAATCAGATCAAAGATTTTAATTTGGTTATTTCTGCTTGAGAGTTTTATCTAGTTGGGAAGCTTCCCTTTCCAAAATAACGCACCTCTGTCTCCTAGTTAGAGCGACAACTCGAGGCTGTCAGCGTAGCCGCTTGGGGCTGCCTGTAGCTGATAGCAGACTTCTACAGGGAGAGGTCGAGGGACGTGCTGACAGGAGGAGTTACAGCATCTATTTAAAACCATCTTCCTGAGAACTTCCTGAGAGGGCGGCCTCTTAGTCTCGGGGGTGTTGGGAAGGGCCATCTGTCTTTCTGCATTTAATCTTCCTTGGCCCCGCAAATCACAGAGAAGTCTCTGTGTGCTTTCCATCACTGGCAAGAGCTGTAAATAAACTGCCCAGCTTCATTAGGCTCACCTGGAGGCTTTTTGTAAAAAGACTGGTGGGATGACATCAGTGTGTTTCTCCACTCACTGGGGAAGAATAAAAAGGAACATTTCACTTGGCATTTGAAGCTCCGGCTTTCAGAAGCTGTGATGTCATCTGGGTCCCAAGGCAGATAGCCCAGGCTCTCCCCATAGCAAGGCAGGGTCCCAGGCGCCTGCAGAGCTGGTCCCACCGTTGCCACCACACAAGGGAGGCCTGCGTCCTGTGTCTCTGCAGAGCTGTCCACTGTCTTCCTCCAGGGCTGCTGGAGTGCAGGCTGCGTGTCTTGATCGTCTTGTATCTCTGGCGCCCACATCTAGGAAAGGCCCGGCACAACCTTGTTCCGTGGCATGGAGAAGCCCAAGGCAGGGCACTGTCTCCCTCTGCCCACTGCCCTGAGATGGGTGCATGAGCACCGTAATGTCAGAGTCTTTTGCAGGATTGTGTCCCCAGGTTCACGTTGTGGGTTTGTCTGGTAGCTAGGAGGTCACACACGCGGTCAGCACCTTGGCGAGACAGGGCTGCAGGGGCCTGGAGCCAGCCCTGGGGCCCCGTGCCACGTGCAGGCGGACCGTTGACTGGCTTCCCCATGTTGGGTTCAGTCCTGCACCCTCAGCTTATTTATGTGCACGTGGGTGCCACTCCTGCATTCCTGTTCCAGGTCAGTTTCTACCCCTGTGTCACGGGTTTGTCTTTTTGGCAGTAAAATGGAATTGAGGACATATGTAAAGGAAAGGGTTTGTCACTGCTGGAATTTTAAATCTGGAGGCATCACAACCCACCCATCTGGACCCCAAATGTCTTTAAATAAGGCACAGTGTTGTGAACACTGCTGCTTAACACACATGAAAAGATCTCTAGGATTTTCCCTTACAGACTAGGTCAGTGGTATCGGGGTGCTGCGGGAAGACAGGAAAAGGGGAATACATAGGGTTGAATTTACTTTCTTCCCCTTGATCCAACCAGAGCACCTGGGCCTTTATCTTTGCATTCTGGACTTTGGAGAAAGGATGACATAGCCAAAGTAGATTGGAAACCATGGGACTAGGCCAATGGTTAGCGGCTTTTTAGAGCTCTGATCCTTATTGTTCCCTTGGGAAAAGGTTTTGAGGCCAGAATGACTCAATAACTAATGGATCTTAAGGGCCCTTTGGTGTCTACTTTTGTTCCTTTTACTTCGTCCTTGAAACATACTAGTCACTCCAGAGAAACCAGAAACACAATTTGGCAAAAACAAAAATGACACTTAAAAAAACCCACAAGAATAGCTAAAAATAAATGGGCTGAATAACAGAATTATCAGCACATTTTAAGCTTCAGCTCTGGGGAGTCTTAGTCATTGGAGATCAACTACAAAACCAGAACCTACAGATAGAACAGTCATCTGACTAATCTATCCCTTCCTGCAAGCTGAGGATGGTGAAGTCACCATCTCCTGGGGACATTTTTCAGTCTCTCTGTTGGAAAGTTTTTCCTTATATGTCTCATCCTATCTTCAAGGAAGGAATGTGATCCCCTTCCTACCTGACAGTGTCTTAGATCTTAGACACCCTTTACTGCCAATTTTTTTCCCCTCCAGATTTACCATTCTCAGTTCTACTCAGTGTTCTTCGTAAAACAAGATATTAAAAGTTCCTTACATTCTCTGATCACTGTCCTCTGGTAGGAAGGAGGCACAGGGGTGGAGATGGGTGAAATTCAGGAGCTCAGTCTTGGCACTGTTATCAGACAATTACATACAGGAGTCCAGGACTTGGGGAATGAAGAGTGGGCTGGAGATGTTAATGTGGAAGCCATCAGCACATTAGAAAACAGATGACATAATCTAAAGGGAGAAATGTGTTAGCAGAGAAAGGGGCCCAGGTCTAGCATTTAGAGGCTGAGGCCAAGGAGAAGGAACCAGCGATTTTAGTTTGTTTTTGGTCCAGTTTGTCTAAAACGTTATGACTCACACTGGATACCAAACTCTGGGGATTGTGAGAGTTAGTGACTTCTGTAGTTTTCAATACAATCTAAAGTAAGTCTAAAAGTAACTTTTGACCATCACCATCCACAATTAAATGTCAGTGAAGAAGGGAGGCTCTGAGGAGCTCTGTAATTAACATAATTTTTTTTGGGGGGGAGCTCCCTTTAAGAAAAAGAAGAAAATTATTGATACACAATTAAGTACAGGACTTTGGGAGGAGACCAGACCACTGAGGAGCCTTGAGATTTAAGCTTCTTTAAGCCTTATGATAAAGGCACTTCACTGTCAACTAAAATCCCTGAGTATTTTCTATGGATATTGTTGATACGTCCCCCCTTCTCCCAGTCCTGCTTTCTGAGCTGGTTTATTGAACTTTACATTTATCCCTTAGAATGCCTCCATTAAGAGTTGACTTAGCCATCATCATTCCAATGTCAAGAGCTTTTCTAACTTTCTCAATTCTGCCATCCCACATTTCCAAGGCCTCCTGTTTTCATGCTATCCACAGATCTGATAAGCCTGCCTCCACCATTCAAATCAGTACCAACAGGACATAAATGAGCCCATCACAGACCCCTTTCCAGGTTGACGCAAGCCAGCAGCTATAAATTCAGCTACTGTCACAATGTTCAGAGATCCTTTGAAACATCTTGCTAAATCCCAGAGATATGCTTTCTGCTGTATTTCCTCATTAGCCAAACACATAATCTAATCAAAAGGAAATGTAGTTAGTAGGGTATGGCTTAGAAATTGCACTCTTATTTCATTAATATTATCTGCATAGTCACTTATTTCCTATATCTTCCTTCCTCTTCCAGTATGCCTGCACTTAATTAGAAAAGGCAATTAACAAAAAAGACTATCTTTAATCTGAGCAGTATTTCTTCCAGTCCTGTCTCCCATCCATTTTTGCAAGAACAAGGTTGGGGGGTAGCAATCAATGTTCTTGAGAAGTATTCTTGGGGTGTGGTCACTTCCCAAATGTCCACCTCAGGAGGACAGCATGTACTGAATTGGCCAAGTTCAGCACAGTTCAGCAAGCATCTAGTGAACCTGATGGTATACTGGGGAAACGAAGATAAAGAGATACAGAGAGAGAGATGTGTTTCCTCCTGTTCAGGAACTTCTGGTATAATGGGCTCTACTAGCTACCATTTGCTATGATGATGATTTCCAATTTCTTTCAGAGAAAGCCTCAGTTTCCAAGTCTAAGACAAATTCACAGGTTTCCTCGTCACTTCACATGTTGTTGGCTCTTCTTCGTTGCTCTCATCTGTTCCTTGGTTGAATGGGCACTTGTGACACCCAGTCTTTGCCCCTGAGGCCCCCCTCTCTCCAGAGTGTGTGCTGGCACAGGTCTGGAAGTCAGTTCTGGGGACTGCTCCAGGCCCAGTGGAATAAAAGAAAATATTTTATATCAGTGGTGAAATGACTCACCTAGCCTTCTCCTGTGATAGTTTATTACTTTTTAAAAGGGCATTTTTGCATGGCAAGTACCCAGGGGTGCTGTGCAAAGTGTTTCATAACCACCTAGGCACTGATCATCCAGACGGTCATTGGCCTTAGAAGTGGAGCAGAATTCTGAAGATCCCCTGCGGGGCAAGAACAGATGGTGGCGAGGTCTGAGGTGGGGGAGCAGGGAGCAGGGAGAAGGCAGAAGGGAATGGAAGGAGCTGTCAGGACAGAGGCTGTTAGCTTACCAGTATGGAAATATTTACCTACCAACACCTGACATTTGCCCTGTGTGCATCCGATGATCCTGTAATACCTAGTAATAGATAGAGGGACTGGATAAGTGATGACAGTCACTTAAACCTTTTCTTTTTTTCTTATGATTTTTTTTAAAATCCCAGATTGGGGAATTACTGAGTACCACCCATCCTGCCAACAAAGCCAGCTTAACCCTTTTCTGTCCCGAAGAAGGGGACTGGAAAAACTCCAATCTTGATAGACACAATCTCCAAGACTTCATCAATATTAAACTCAACTCAGCGTCTATATTGCCAGAAATGGAAGGACTTTCTGAGTTTACTGAGTATCTCTCGGAATCTGTGGAAGTCCCGTCTCCCTTTGACATCCTAGAACCCCCCACATCAGGTGGATTTCTAAAGCTCTCCAAGCCCTGCTGTTACATTTTTCCAGGAGGGAGGGGCGATTCTGCACTGTTTGCAGTGAATGGATTCAATATGCTCATCAACGGAGGCTCAGAAAGAAAATCCTGCTTTTGGAAGCTCATCCGACACTTGGACCGAGTGGACTCCATCCTGCTCACCCACATTGGGGACGACAATTTGCCTGGAATAAACAGCATGCTCCAACGGAAAATTGCAGAGCTCGAAGAGGAACAGTCTCAGGGCTCCACCACCAATAGTGACTGGATGAAAAACCTCATCTCTCCCGACTTAGGAGTTGTATTTCTCAATGTACCTGAAAATCTGAAAAACCCAGAGCCAAACATCAAGATGAAGAGAAGCATAGAAGAAGCCTGCTTCACTCTCCAGTACCTAAACAAATTGTCCATGAAGCCAGAACCTCTGTTCAGAAGCATAGGCAATACCATTGATCCTGTCATTCTTTTCCAAAAAATGGGAGTTGGTAAATTGGAGATGTATGTGCTTAACCCAGTCAAGAGCAGCAAGGAGATGCAGTATTTCATGCAGCAGTGGACTGGCACCAACAAAGACAAGGCTGAACTAATCCTGCCTAATGGTCAAGAAATAGACATCCCAATTTCCTATTTAACGTCAGTCTCATCTTTGATTGTGTGGCATCCAGCGAACCCTGCAGAGAAGATCATCCGAGTTCTCTTTCCTGGCAACAGCACCCAATACAATATCCTGGAAGGACTGGAAAAGCTCAAACATTTGGACTTCCTGAAGCAGCCGCTGGCCACCCAGAAGGATCTCACGGGCCAGGTGGCCACCCCTGCTGTGAAACAAGTAAAACTGAAACAGAGGGCTGACAGCCGCGAGAGTTTGAAACCAGCCGCAAAACCACTCCCCAGCAAAACCGTGCGAAAGGAGTCAAAAGAAGAAACCCCTGAAATCACCAAAGGGTTGGAAAAGGCACCCAAAGTAGAAAGCAAAGAAAAGGTGACGGTGAAAAAAGACAAACCTGTGAAAACTGAGACCAAACCTCCAGTGACAGAAAAGGAGACACCCAGCAAAGAAGAGCTGCCCCCGGCCAAAGCTGAGGGCGCCGAGAAGCAGGGCACAGATGTCAAACCCAAAGTCGCCAAGGAGAAGACGGTGAAGAAGGAGACAAAGCCAAAACCCGAAGAGAAGAAAGAGGAGAAGGAAAAGGAAAAGCCAAAGAAAGAAGTGGCTAAGAAGGAGGACAAAACACCCGTCAAGAAGGAGGAAAAACCAAAAAAGGAAGAGGTGAAAAAGGAAGTCAAAAAAGAAATCAAGAAAGAAGAGAAAAAAGAAATAAAAAAAGAGGTTAAGAAAGAAACCCCACTCAAGGAAGCCAAGAAGGAGGTGAAGAAGGAGGAAAAGAAGGAAATTAAAAAGGAGGAAAAGGAACCCAAAAAAGAAATTAAGAAACTTCCTAAAGACACAAAGAAATCACCTACTCCCGTAGCAGAAGCAAAAAAACCGGCTGCATTAAAACCAAAAGTACCCAAGAAGGAAGAGCCTGTCAAGAAAGAGTCTGTGGCTGCTGGGAAGCCAAAGGAGAAGGGAAAGATTAAAGTGGTCAAGAAAGAAGGCAAGACTGCAGAGGCTGCGGCCGCAGCCCTTGGCACTGTGGCCGCTGCTGCAGCCGTGGCTGGGTTAACAACCACCGGCCCCGCCAAAGAACTCGAGGCCGAGAGGTCCCTCATGTCGTCCCCTGAGGATCTGACCAAGGACTTTGAGGAGCTGAAGGCTGAAGAGGTCGACGTCGCGAAAGACATCAAGCCTCAGCTGGAGCTGATCGAGGATGAAGAGAAACTGAAGCACACTGAGCCCGTCGAAGCCTATGTCATCCAGAAAGAGACCGAAGTCATCAAAGGCCCCGCCGAGTCCCCCGATGAGGGAATCACCACCACTGAAGGGGAGGGGGAGTGTGAGCAGACCCCCGAGGAGCTGGAGCCCGTCGAGAAGCAGGGGGTGGAGGACACCGAAAAATTTGAAGATGAGGGAGCAGGTTTCGAGGAGTCCTCTGAGACCGGAGACTATGAAGAGAAGGCAGAAACCGAAGAGGCGGAGGAACCGGAAGAGGACGCAGAGGACCACGTGCGTGTGAGCACCTCCAAGCACAGCCTGGCAGAGGAGGAGGAGAGTGCCAAGGCTGAGGCAGACGCGCACGTCAAGGAGAAGAGGGAGTCTGTGGCCAGTGGTGACGACCGAGCTGAAGAAGACATGGACGAGGCCCTGGAGAAGGAAGAGGCCGAGCAGTCTGAGGAGGAGGCAGAAGAGGAGGACCGAGCTGAGGACGCCAGGGAGGAAGACTATGAGCCCGAAAAGGCGGAAGCGGAAGACTACGTGAGGGCTGTGGTGGACAAGGCCGCCGAGGCCAGCCGCGCCGAGGCCGAGTACGGGTTCCTCACCGCGGCCCCCAAGCCGGGGGAAGCCCAGTCTCCCGTCCGAGAACCTGCCTCTTCCATTCACGATGAGACTTTACCTGGAGGCTCGGAGAGTGAGGCCACTGCCTCTGACGAGGAGAATCGGGAAGACCAGCCTGAAGAATTCACAGCCACCTCCGGCTACACCCAGTCTACCATTGAGATATCCAGCGAGCCCACCCCCATGGATGAGATGTCTACTCCCCGAGACGTGATGAGTGACGAGACCAACAATGAAGAGACGGAGTCCCCGTCTCAAGAATTTGTAAACATCACCAAATATGAGTCTTCACTGTATTCTCAGGAATATGCCAAACCTGCTGTGACATCTCTCAATGGACTTTCTGATGGGTCAAAAACAGATGCCACTGATGGGAGGGACTACAATGCTTCAGCCTCCACCATCTCACCACCTTCCTCCATGGAGGAAGACAAATTCAGCAGATCTGCTCTACGCGACGCCTACTACTCTGAAGAGAAAGATGTGAGAGCTGGTGCCACGCTGGAGATCAAAGACACCGTCTCACCAGTTTTGGATGAAAAACTCAGTCCACCCAAGAGCCCATCCCTGAGTCCATCTCCGCCATCACCCATAGAAAAGACCCCCCTGGGTGAACGTAGCGTGAACTTTTCCCTGACACCCAATGAGATTAAAGTCTCAGCAGAGGCAGAAGTTGCCCCAGTGTCTCCTGAGGTGACCCAAGAAGTAGTGGAAGAACACTGTGCCAGTCCTGAGGATAAGACCTTGGAGGTAGTGTCTCCATCTCAGTCTGTGACTGGCAGTGCTGGCCACACACCATACTACCAATCTCCAACTGAAGAGAAATCTAGTCATCTTCCCACAGAGGTCATTGAGAAACCAGCAGCAGTCCCAGTGAGCTTTGAATTCAGTGATGCCAAAGATGAAAGTGAAAGGGCTTCCATAAGCCCCATGGATGAACCTGTGCCTGACTCAGAATCTCCTATTGAAAAAGTTTTGTCTCCATTACGGAGCCCTCCCCTAATTGGATCCGAGTCCGCATATGAAAGTTTCCTAAGTGCAGATGACAAGGCTCCTGGCAGAGGTACCGAAAGCCCCTTTGAAGGAGAGGATGGAAAAGAAGCCTCTCCAGACCAGATAAGTCCAGTTTCTGACATGACTTCCCCTGGGCTTTTCCAAGACAAACAGGAAGGGGAAAGCACAGATTTTATACCAATAAAGGAAGACTTTGGTCAAGAAAAGAAAACTGATGATGTTGAAGACATGAGTTCTCAAGCAGGACTGAGCTTAGATGAAAGGAAGTTAGGAGGAGATGTTTCTCCTACACAAATAGATGTCAGTCAGTTTGGATCTCTTAAAGAAGACACTAAGATGTCCATTTCTGAAGGCACCGTCTCTGACAAGTCAGCTACCCCTGTCGATGAGGGGGTAGTCGAAGACACATACTCTCATATGGAGGGTGTGGCCTCAGTCTCCACAGCTTCTGTGGCTACGAGCTCGTTCCCAGAGCCAACGACAGACGACGTGTCTCCCTCACTGCATGCTGAGGTTGGATCCCCACACTCCACTGAAGTAGATGACTCTCTTTCAGTGTCTGTTGTGCAAACGCCCACCACTTTCCAGGAAACAGAAATGTCTCCATCAAAAGAAGAATGCCCACGACCAATGTCAATTTCTCCACCAGACTTCTCCCCTAAAACAGCCAAGTCTCAGACACCGGTTCAAGATCACAGGTCAGAACAATCCTCAATGTCTATTGAATTTGGCCAGGAGTCCCCTGAGCACTCCCTTGCTATGGACTTCAGTCGTCAGTCTCCCGATCACCCTCCAGTGGGTGCAGGCATGCTTCATATCACTGAAAATGGGCCCACTGAGGTGGACTACAGTCCTTCTGACATGCAGGACTCTAGTTTATCCCATAAGATCCCACCAACAGAGGAGCCGTCCTACACCCAAGATAATGATCTCTCTGAGCTCATCTCAGTGTCTCAGGTGGAGGCTTCCCCATCCACCTCTTCTGCTCACACCCCTTCTCAGATAGCATCTCCTCTCCAAGAAGATATTCTGTCCGATGTTGTTCCTCCCAGAGACATATCTTTGTATGCCTCACTCACCTCTGAAAAAGTGCAAAGTCTGGATGCTGAGAAGCTCTCCCCTAAATCTGATATCTCTCCGCTCACCCCGAGAGAATCCTCTCCTTTGTATTCCCCTAGTTTTTCAGATTCTACCTCTGCAGTCAAAGAGAGCACAGCAGCGTGCCACACTGCCTCTCCCCCACCGATGGATGCAGCGTCCGCAGAGCCCTATGGCTTCCGTGCCTCCATGTTATTTGATACGATGCCACACCATCTAGCCTTGAATAGAGATTTGACCACACCTGGCATGGAGAAGGATACTGGAGGAAAGACACCTGGAGACTTCAGCTATGCCTATCAGAAGCCTGAGACAATGACCAGGTCCCCAGATGAAGAAGGTTATGACTATGAGGCTTATGAGAAAACCACCCGGACCCCAGATGTGAGTGGCTATTACTATGAGAAGACCGAGAGCGTCACCAAATCCCCATGTGACAGCAGCTACTCCTATGAGACCATGGAGAAGACCAGCAAGACTCCTGAAGATGGTGGCTATGCCTATGAGATTACTGAAAAGACCACCCATAGCCCGGAAGAGTCTGGGTACGCATATGAGATAAGTGAGAAGACCATAAGGACCCCTGAAGTGAGTGCTTACAGCTACGAAAAGACTGAGCGGTCTCGAAGGCTCCTGGATGACATCAGCAATGGCTATGATGATTCTGAAGAGGGCGGCCACACACTTGGGGATTCCAGCTACTCTTATGAGACCACTGAGAAAACTGCCGGTTTCCCTGAGTCTGAAAGTTACACCTACGAGCCATCGACAACAACCGCTCGATCCCCAGATGCCTCTGCATACTGTTATGAGACCCCGGAGAAGATCACTCGCGCCCCCCAGGCGTCTTCGTATGCCTATGAGACTTCAGACCAGTGCTACACGGCAGAAAAGAAGTCCCCCTCCGAGGCTCGCCAGGATGTGGACTTATGCCTTGTGTCCTCCTGCGAATACAAGCATCCCAAGACGGAGCTCTCACCCTCCTTCATTAACCCTAATCCTCTTGAGTGGTTTGCCAGTGAAGAGCCAACTGAAGAATCGGAAAAGCCCCTCGCCCAGTCAGGAGGAGCCCCGCCGCCTCCTGGAGGGAAGCCCCAGGGCCGACAATGTGACGAAACCCCTCCCACCTCAGTCAGCGAGTCCGCCCCGTCCCAGACTGACTCTGATGTCCCTCCAGAGACTGAGGAGTGCCCTTCCATCACAGCTGATGCCAACATTGACTCTGAAGATGAGTCGGAAACCATCCCCACAGATAAAACCGTCACCTACAAACACATGGATCCACCTCCGGCCCCCATGCAGGACCGTAGCCCTTCTCCACGCCACCCTGATGTGTCCATGATGGACCCGGAGGCCTTGGCCATCGAGCAGAACCTGGGCAAAGCCCTGAAGAAAGACCTGAAAGAGAAGACCAAGACCAAAAAGCCTGGTACGAAGACCAAGTCGTCCTCCCCCGTCAAGAAGGGTGACGGGAAGTCCAAGCCCTCTGCGGCGTCACCCAAGCCGGGGGCCTTGAAGGAGTCCTCGGATAAGGTGTCCAGAGTGGCTTCTCCTAAGAAGAAAGAATCTGTGGAAAAAGCGACCAAAACTACCACCACTCCTGAGGTTAAAGCTGCACGTGCGGAAGAGAAAGACAAGGAGACCAAGAATGCTGCCAACGCCTCCACGTCCAAATCGGTGAAGACGGCAACTGCAGGTAGGTGGGAGGTGTTGGCAGCCCGGTGCAGGACACTGCAATCCTACTTGTAGCTCCAGCCTCTGCTTTTCCACCTGCCTTTGTACTGGGGAGGTGAGAGAGCACAGCTTAGTGCTCTTCCTTTCACCATTTTCTTTTGCCACAAGGTAGGGAGCCCTGCCCAGTGTAGCCCATAGGCCTTGGGGGGAGCTCAGCATATAGCCCAGGGCAGCTCTGATTTCCCAGATGCGACCCCTGGGTTTGCTCCTTTTTGCAAAACTGCAGCCTTGTCTCAATCTTCAGAACCAAGGATGTGTGTTTCAGGCTCCTTGGGAAGATTCTGTTGACGCTGGCTTCAGCCATGCTGGCCCCAGAATCAAGCTGAAGTGCCATGAGCCAGGAGCTCCCACAGGCCTAGGGGGAACTAGAGTTCCAAGGCAAGCCTGGAATGAACAGCATGGGTCCAAGGTTTAGGTTCCATTTTTAAAAATAAAAATATTTTAATTAGAATGATAACATTTTTTTAATTAAAAAAATCACCTGGCTGGAGATGCATCTTCTTTCAAGGCAGTGCTCTGTTTATCAACCAGTGAGGTCAGCTGACCACTGGGTACCCAGTACAAATTGAGAAAAGAGCATCCAACACTCTACTTATTCCATTCTGACCACATTGCCTCACTAATACAGACTCAACATTTTGTTTTAGGTTGAAATTCAATTTGGCAGGAGCAGGCATCCCTGACTTCAGATTCTTAGACTTATCAAGTTCTTGGCAATGATCTGGGTTTTTGATGAATCTGGGTTTCTGATGACCCAGCTTCATTTTGTTGCTTCAAACCAATCACAGGGATTTGAATTCATATATTTTATTTGCTTTACCTAGTTACTTGAGGGTTTTAGATCACAGTTCACAAACATGTAAAGCAAAAAACAACACTTTCTTGATTTATTATGGAAAATCTGATAGACGAAACTTTGAGACCCTAAAATTCAGTATACTTTAGGAAGTACTAGTTACAAGTTTTTACTTTTAAGCAACGTGAAGCATCAATTTCAAGACTCAGATGGAAAACAAACTGAATTTGTTCATGCTTAGAATTAGTAAAGAGCCACCAGATAATAAATCTTGATCTAAAGGACTTGACAGTGACCTTGCACTTAGGAGAAAACATGAAATCCATTCAAACAGATATAAACCCAACTGAAATTTGCTACCAAACTCATGAAACTTACACTATAGCCCACACGATTGATTTTATCACTTTTTTTGGGTCATTTAAAGATAATTTTGAGGTAAAGTGAGTTAATTTGAATTTACATTGAGGATGCTTTCCCAACAGATTTTTTTAAAAGACAAAACTGCACTATTAATTAATTTTAAAACAAGTCTGGGTCAACTTCTAGTGGTTCTCTCAGTTTGGGCTTCTATGAGCAATGTTCATTTGGTGTCAATGGGAGTGATTGAAGGTGCAAGTGGAAACTGCAGGCATTTAAAAATATTAGATGAACTGTAACTCACAAACCTCTGCTACAAGTCAGAATTCTTTGGGAGATTTACACATGAATAGGGCTTTTAGCTTAGGTTCATTATAATGGCTGGTCAATCTTTTCATGAAATGATTCAGTTTATCCAAATACCAGTTTGGCCGATTCTCACTACCCCCTGCCCTCCAAAATAAAAATAAACTGGCTGGTTTTGACTGTGAGATGACAGTCTCTATACATCCCGTGGAGAAAGGCAAGAGAATTAAATATAGAGGACCTTGCTAGTATTTTAAGTGGTTTCACAGCAGTGTTCTCAAACCAGATACACATTAGCATTGGCTGGGATGCTTTTAAAAAATGATGGTACCCTGGCCAGTGAAGCCCTACCACAGCCCACTGAAGCCAGGGCATCTGTATTAAGCATGCTAAATGATTCTAATCATGTGGCCAGGAGGAAGAACCACTGCCTTACAATGCTAGTTCCGTTAATGTTTCAACCTTCTAATTAGGACAAATCAGAAAGCCAATTCTAGAAACAAGGTACCCAGAAACTTTGAGATTAATCTGAACCTTCACTTTGCCTAGGCTTTCTGGCTTGGGGGGAGTTTTGGCTGTGACATACCCCTTACCTCAGTCCGGTATGTTCTGATTGGCTAGAGAAAGCAGAGTCTTTCCGAACCTTCCTGTTGCTAAAGTTTGGTATCCAGTCTTGTCTAAGGAGAGACCTCTACCATTTAGAGGACTGTCCTAAGGAGAGAATACAGTGTTTCATCAGTTTATGCATGAGACTGAGGTGCTGAGGGTCTTGGAGGTCATATGACATTAAGATCTGACCACTGGCTAGATCAAATGTGAGGGGATAACATTCAGCTGTGGGCCAAATTGCTTTTAAATGAAATCCTAACATGAATTACTAGATGGCTTAACTATGCTTTACCAAATGCAGATGCTTTCCTTTGTCCTTCAAAATCTATTTCTTAGATCACATTTCAAATTAAGACACACTAGCAGCTCTTTTAGGAGTGTTACCGTCTGGTTCTATCTTTGGGGAAAGCCTTGGCAACTCTTAATTGCTAATGAATTGTCCACAAAGGGAAACACCCCATCCTTCATTTCTCCTGAGATGGTAAACAGCCAGGTGATGCTGTCTCAAACTGCCAGTGTCAAATGCCCTCTGTGAGAGAGGGGAATGCCCACACCCCCTCCCATGGCCCAGAACGCCTTCTTGGGAATAAGTAGGGAAGGTGTGCTGGACAGATGAGTCTCTTCGAATTTTTGTGACCCTGGCCTTCTCTGTTTTTATTTGTTTACTGAAGGGCCAGGAACCAACAAGACGTCCAAGCCCTCAGCTGTGCCCCCAGGCCCCCCTGTGTACCTGGACCTATGCTATATTCCCAACCATAGCAATAGTAAGAATGTCGACGTTGAATTTTTCAAGAGAGTGAGGTCGTCCTACTACGTGGTGAGTGGGAACGACCCTGCTGCTGAGGAGCCTAGCCGGGCTGTCCTGGATGCCTTGCTGGAAGGGAAAGCCCAGTGGGGCAGCAACATGCAGGTAAGAGTTCCAGGACGGTGTCTGCACAACACATGGAGCTGTGTCCAGAGGCAGCGGGAAGGGATCATGTTTAATGAGGCACCGCCGTGGATCCTCATGAGGTGCCCAGGGAGCCTGCCGCACTTGAACACAGTGCGCACTTGGACAAAGTGGATTTCACACACAGAAGCTGGTCTAAAAGTATTCTTGCCACCAGCCACCATGGACTTTGAGGAATGCCACTTTACCACCCTAAAGCATAATCTGCAGAGTGGGCCCAAGATTACACACCCTTCATATACCAAGAATATTAAGCAATGTAACCAAGTGTCATATTTACACGTGAGATGGATAAAGATTAGCCTTTACTCGTCTTTCCCAAGTAGACGAAAGCTAGAGATATGGCCATTTAGAAAATCAGCTGTCCACATGAGATTCTGCAGGAGGAGCATTGCTGAAAGTGGTCCTCAGCAGGACACTCCCAACTCCCAAACATTGTAATGAGCCACAAACCACTCATTATTTCAGCTATGGATTTTATCTAAGTTTTACTTATGGTTTTGTATAGTGATCTAGTAAACTGTATTTGCATAACATTAAATAGAAATCCTGGTTATTTCATCATATGAAATCTAATGAGAAGCACTCAGTGGCTTCTTACTGAATACTAGGTAGAATTTAAGCTAGTAATCACTTACCCACTGCATTCCTCTGTCCCCAACCACACACACAAACTAAAGACATAAATCTTTGCTCTCATGTTGAAATGTTAGTTAACACGCAATTAGAAGGTTTTTGGCTGCATTAATAACTAAAGCCCCTTTGTTTTAAATATGCAGTATCTTTAATGTAAAATCTATCAGTGTGTTAAAGAAAATACAAGAAATTCCACCTTAACTGAAGAACTCATAACACTAAAGAACTGAAGACTGATACAGATGAACTAACTGGCTAGTCATGACTCGCTTTGGTTCTATCTTCAACTGCCCCAGAAAAACTAATTTTTTAGCAGCTTTATGCTGGTTCCTAGAAAATGTAAGTGGAAAAGTCCTTTGGATTTTCTAAGGACAATAGAATATTTTTCTCTTTCCCTTTCTTTTTCTAATGGTCTAATTAATACCTTACTGCTGTTCTGTTTTTTCCCCCACCCCATTTCTGGTTCTGCTCTTCAGCAGCTGTTTTCTCCCTCCATGCAGGTGACCCTGATCCCGACTCATGACTCAGAAGTGATGAGGGAATGGTACCAGGAGACCCATGAGAAACAGCAGGACCTCAACATCATGGTTTTAGCAAGCAGCAGCACAGTGGTTATGCAAGATGAATCCTTCCCTGCATGCAAGATCGAACTGTAACAACCAAGGTCAGCCACACCACAGGATTTGAACTCTGTTTCCAGAAATTCTTCGATTTGAAACCACCTTTTCTAAAAAAAAAGAAAAAAGTCAATTCATCTAAATAAGTCGCTGAACTGTTACCTGCCAAACATTATACTGTGTCATGGTGATACAAGTCACTAATATTTCTCAGTTTTTGCTGATTGCTAAGGGAAGCAGCAGTCTTCCCACACTAGGGTTCAAGTTACTGCAAAATTACCTACCCCAGTTCATCTCTGCTGAACATTTGGAAACCATGCACTAGCAAACCCAACTGACTTCTGCTAAGGTAGAGGCATTTGTCTTAGAGAGAAAGAGAGAGAGAGAGAGTGCGCGTGCACAAAAGAGAGGGAACACAGGACAGAGAGATAGAGAGAGAGAGAATGAGAAGGAAAAAGGAATGCAAGAGAAGGAGATGTAATGGTAGAGAGTGCTGGTGAGATACCAGAGAGAAAGAGAGCAGGGTGGGGCAGGGAGGAGAAAATAACCAACAGTCACGTCTGCATTTTCTGTCTATTCTGTTGTCTGCAAAGTTTGCAACTTGTGTCAGTCTGAGTCATCAAAAAGGGTCTTAATTTCCTAAAACAAGTTGGCTGGAAGAAAACAGAAAAGAACAACTCTTGTTATGAGGGCATGTGAGATTTTTCACGCCTTAATTAAGCTCCTTCAGTTTGAAGGCTGCACACTGACATAGTGTAGTGAGTGTAGACTGGACATACAAGTGGTTTGAACCCCATTCAGAACTCTCAGACTCTTCAAACACACAAGTAGATTGATCTAAGGCATGTTCCCAGCATCTGTGCACACAGTTAGTCCACTCTGAGTCAATTAACCTGCATGCGGAGACACCCAAGTCCACCCCAATTAACAAGCAAATACCAAAGCAGTTGGGAGTACATAGGTAGACAATTTGCCTTAGGAAGTGACTTGAATGTACAAAGATACTTGATGCACTTATTTTTTAATGTGAGACAGCAAGTTTATAAAACATCCGTGTAGGATTATAGATACTCCAGTTACAGGAGCATGTGTGTGCATGTGGGAGGGGTACTTGGAGCTTACCTGATTGGTGCAACAGTCTGATGCTGAGCATTGTGTGTTGAATACCACCTCAGGCCCCTCAGCCAAACAAGTTGAGCCTGTCTTAGCTTCTTTGCTACTGCAAGTTCAAGACTGAAACGGCTTCTATGATCAGAACTGGGAAAACTGAATCTTAATGGTGGAAGAGGTTCTCAGCAACTGTACAGTATTTAGCTTCCTTTGTCTTACAGTGGCTTTTTTTTTTTAAATTTTCCATTAATTTCAGCATAATTATGGGAACAAGTGTACAGAAGAATTTTTTTTTTTAAGACGTGGGAACTTTTCATAGATGAACTTTTTAACAGATGTTTTCATTTACAGGAAAATGCGCAGAAAATTTTCAAGTGACAGTCCTTTTTTTTTTTTTTTTTAAGTGTTTTGTAAGACAAAAAAAATGAGTAGTGTTTTTTGAAGTTCTGGTGAAAACTGAAGTCTGATATTGCAGTAATAATATTTATTAAAAGTCCATCCTACCAGGAATAGTGATAACTCCTACCCCTTGAGTCCCATAACAAAAATCTGAGTATGTGCTATTTGAGAGTGGGGGAGAATGGCTAAACTTTTCTAAGCCATCACAAGTACATCAGTGGTATCCTGCATACTTCTTTCAAGATCTTCAACCATGAGGTAAAAGAACCAAGACAAGTTCAAAGGACCCTAGCAAAAAATTTGCTTTGGGATTTTCTTTTTTGGGGAAAAAAAATTCATTGAAAGCAAATGAATTTCCAGCTCCTACGGTTTATTATGTAGAGTTCAGAGATCATGTTCATCATTGTTATCACTGAACTATGAACCTGGGAAGCCAGTTCATGATTAAAACTGACGTCAAGTTTCAAGTTGCAGATCAACGCACCCAGTGTTCAGATGTGGCAAACTTCGGTGACAGCTATTCTGGGCTCTGTCGCGTTGCATCTCCTGCAGACTCTAAGACCTACGGAGTAGTCAACAATCACCTCGTTTTATTTTCTATGTAGTTATTTATTTCAGAATTAACATTTTAGTTTATTTTTGTCTGATAAGTGTGTGTTTTGCACTGCTAACTACTATGAGGGTTTAAACAATGCTTCTTCTGGGTCCCTTCACTGAGGACCAAATGCAGTCTTACTTAATGCTGTGAATTACATTTTTCAATGTTTAATTTTTTAAAAAAAATTAATCTATTTTTTTTAGGCTTCTCTAGAAATGCAACTTTTATTTATTACCCTATTTCTTGGAAGTCCTTAAGAACAACACATTGATTAAGGGTACAAAAAGTGAACACATGTTAGGAAACTCATTGACAGAAATGGATTTCAATGAGTATAAACTCATCTACTTCAAAGGTGTTTTAAGAGCCAACCTATGATACTCAAGATAATTCTTAATAACTAGTTGTTAAGTTGGTTCACAAAATGCATTGGAAGAGAAACAGACTTCCAGCCTTCTTGCCAAATTCAGACCTCTGGTTGATTTTTCTTTGATAGAAGATGGAATTGTTTTCCAATTTCCCACATTAGTTTACAATGTACATAATTTTGCTTTAAGAAAAAAACCAAACATTTTAGGAGAATTATAGCCAGTCTTCAAATATAACCATTCTATCCCACTCTTTTTCTTTCTTTTTTTGCTTTGGAATTTAGTGGAAAAAAATACACAAAAGCTGTCACTGATCAGCTGGCTCTTTAAATAGATAAGTACCTTTCTCCATCCATTATTCTCAGTGATGACCACAGAGCCCAAGTATCACAGGAAAACCAATATTTACATTATAGGTTGCTCCTGTCCTTCCAGACACCTTTCCTACCTGTGTGACTAACCTAATTTTGCTAGTTCCATAAATATACAATTAGTTTAGAAACAGCCATCACAATGTACCATGTACATTCATGGTGAGAGCTAAAGATTGACACAGACTTCTAGGAGCTTTATTCATACTGATTATGTAATCCAGTTGTATAGATTGAATATTTGAGTGGAAGGAATTTACATTGTTTAAATGATGGGATTCCATCGAGATATAGCACTCATGATCATGACCTTTTTGGTAGTATTCTTAAAATTCTACAGAGACTAAATGTTAGAGATGATTCTCCATTTTCAATTTTAACTAATTCTATCCCTTTTCTCAAAACCCAATCCTTGTGCATGCTTTTCTCAGTCTTGTGGTGGGACTGGATACAATGACTGACCTTCCCTTTTCTCCCCTCCCCCAACCCTTAAATGCCATTTCCCATGGAGTTCAAAAAAAATTTTTTTTCTTAACCTTACATATCATAGTGAATGGTTTCCCCAGTGTATATGAATGTTTTAAGTGTCTCCAATAGCTTACACAGTTTAGGAGCTTTCCAATACTCATTTAATAAGGTTTAATCATTTGCTAATGGAAATTTTACCACATCTCATTTTCCCTGTTACCAAATTTCAGCTCTCAGGAGCTGTTCTGCAATTCTGAAATTGCTTTTCTTGCCTCTTTAGTCACCTGTCACAGGAGGTTCTTGCTCAGTAATGATATGGTGAGTTAGATTAATAACTTTTTTTTTTTGCACTTCAGATTTAGAAGAAACGATCCTGTTTCCATTTGAAAGGAACTGTAAAGCTTTTTATCATTTAACCAACTGAACAACACACCAAAAGCAGCCTAGGGATGAGCACTTCTTTGAAGGCGATTAGGTTATTCACCTGGTATTAAAACTATTTACTATGAAAAAAAAAAAATCTGTGACTTTATTCATTTTAAAAGGCAGCATCAAAAACTGAAAAGGAAGGGAAAAATAAACAGCTTCTCTGTACTCATTTGGCGCTCCTCCCCAAAAAAGGAGCCATTGAGATGGGGCCTCTGGAGACCAGGCTGCCCCGCAGAGGGCCCCGCGGCCCTTCCCCTGGGAGGGTGGGGCCTGGGCCCTGCCGAGAAGCACCTCCCACTCCTCTCTCTCGTCCTGAATGGTGTTTGTGTCGGTCCGCAGCTGTGTATGGTATTACGTCTTATAATCCTGCATCACTTCTATCCTATCCAGTCATATCTAATGTAGAAAATTAGTTTCCAGTGAAAGTAATATGTAGTGCTTTTATGATATTTGTGTGCAATATCCCCTCTTCCATTGAGGATATTTGATGTAAAAGAAAAAAGAAACTCAGTTCCACAATAAAAATACAAAAGTGGGTGTGTGTGCTGTGTTGTCTTTGGTTGTGTATTGCTCTTGGGTGCGTTGGAGAGTTGGGAGCTGCTGCCCACAGAGGTGTGCGTGTGTAGGGGGTTCTTTCACGAGGGTGATTATATTCTTTGCAGAGTGGGTTCCCTGGTTTCTGGTAAACTTCTGAGAGGGCCCTGCTCCTATTTTTTACAACTGCTGTTACTGCTGCTGCTAAGTCACTTCAGTCGTGTCCAACTCTGTGCGACCCCATAGACGGCAGCCCACCAGGCTCCATCCCTGGGATTCTCCAGGCAAGAACACTGGAGTGGGTTGCCATTTCCTTCTCCAGTGCATGAAAGTGAAAAGTGAACGTGAAGTTGCTCAGTCGTGTCTGACTCTTAGCGACCCCATGGACTGTAGCCTACCAGGCTCCTCCATCCATGGGATTTTCCAGGCAAGAGTACTGGAGTAGGGTGCCATTGCCTTCTCCAACAACTGCTGTTGAGTTATCTTTTATAGCTAAGCCCGAGAGGACCTTGGGGTCTAAGGACAGAAACTGGAAGATCAGATAGAGTTAAAATTATTGCTTACAAAGAAAAAGTAAATAGAGCAGTGTAACTGAAGGAAGATATTGAGAGGGTTTCCTACTAAATTATAAACCCCCAAACCAAGTTCTCATCCTAGATTTGCCATACCTGGCTGTGAGTGTGACCTCAGTCATTAATCTGTCCTGAATTTCCTTCCTTACCTGGAAAAAATGAGAAGATTTGACAAGATGGTCAAACTGGATGATTCCTCCAAGGGCTGACTTTCTGGAGCTCTACAAAGCCATCACACTCCGTCATTATATCTTCGCTTGTTGCTCAGTTACAGAATAAACCCTGTATAACTAACATAATATGCTGTGGATTAGATTCACACCTTGGAACTAGAAATTGTTTAGGAAAAGTGATGATAATAATAAAAAGGAAGAATTCCCTTTAATCATTCAATGATGATTATACCTTTACTCCATACTCAGCAGTGGGTAAGACTGGGGGGGTTTGTTTAAAGGTGAGCAAAACTAAGTCCTGCCCTAACTGGTCTCAGTGATGGGGACTCCCCAAATCCAAGGATGAGTGTAGGTGACACAGGAAAACCACCAGATGTTAGGCTAAACTGAGGCCAGGTGCATGTGCATCATTGTTTTAGACAAAGCAAACTCCAAGCAGGGGTAACCGCTCAGAGGAAGGCTCATGAGATGTTGGGAAGCACAGACTGCCCAGAATGGCAGGATGCAGGGTGGGAGGCCCCAGCACCTCAACTCCCTCCACAGAAGACATGCCCACAGAGTGACATGCCAGTACTTGGTCCTGTCTGTCTTCAGAGATGGTCCTTTGGCCTCAAATGCCCACTGCAGCCTGTCTGGAGTCATAATGATGTTCCTTTGTCACAAATAACTCCTTATAACCTTATACTGTGCCTCCAAGTCATGGGGCTGGTAGATGGGTCCCATTAGAAGTTGCTGTATGCCAGAAGGCATTCTGAAATCCTTCCAGAAATTAAAGGGTTAAGCACGTGAGTGCTCAGGGTGGGAAATCATGACCAAGCGATTTTAATTACATCTGTTAGATTAAACAAAGATAAGTTTTCTATTCTACTGCCAAACAGCTCGGTTCCAGGAAGTCTTTCTGGCCTGAACTTAAGAGTGACCAAGCAACCCGGTTTGCTCAGGACTGCCCTGCTTTAAGCACAGGAAGTCCTGAGTTCCAAGAGACCCCTCAGTCCCAGAGAAGCCCCCAGTGCTGGCCATGTGTTTCTGTGCCGCCCCTCCGCCCCCACCAGGCCAGCTGGTCCTGTTCTAGCATACCTTGAAGGGAGCTTTTCTTCAGTTTCTGTTTCCCTATTTTGCAGGCAAATTAACAAAGTTGTGTTACAGGACTAAGACTACATTTTCTTTCTCTTTATAAATGTATTGCTCATTCTAGATGCTTCTCTGTCCTTATAATCAGTCATCTTTCAACACACTCTTGACTCATGAATTCTTGGCCTCTTGCGTAATCCTGGATCCCACCATTTCCTCTTTGATCTTACACTGTACCTCTTGGCAGTTCACTGGAGCCACACAGGCAGAGTGTTTTGGTGAGTCAGTTCCTTCATATGAGCTGCTGCTGCTGAATCCCTCAGCCATGTCTGACTATGCAGTCCTTTGGACTGTAGCCCGCCAGGTTTCTCTGTCCATGGGATTTTTCAGGCAAGAATACTGGAGTGGGTTGCCATTTCCTCCTCCAGGGGATCTTCCCCACCCAGGGATCGAACCTCTGTCTCTCATGTCTCCTGCACTGCGGGTGCGTTCTTTTACTCGCCGAACCATGTAAGCAGTTCTGGCTAATTGTCTGGGGGTTACCAGCAATGTTTCACAGATGGTGGCACATCATCATAAGGCATGAAAAATAGGCACAGTTCTATTTCACAGCTTCGACTGTGCCCCACTCAAACCAATCATGCACGCTACTTTTAAATGCAGTCTCATGGATTTAAACACTGTGTGTCAACTGATGGCTTTTATAATTTCTATCTCTAGTCTGTACTTCCCTGATCTCCAAACTCATACATACAGCTGCCAATTAAAAGCTCCATTCTGATGTCCAGTAGGGTCTTTAAAATATCCCAAATCAAATTTAACATGCTCCCAAATACATTTCCAGTCTCCCCAAACTGCTTCTCCTCCTAGGCTTTTCCACCTCAGGAAATGGCACACACTTCATTCCAGTTGCTCAGGTCAAAAATCCTGACCCGTTAGCAATTCTGTGGGCTCTGCCTTCAAGACACGTCCAATCTAACCCCTTCTCACATTCGCTGTCGCCCCCCTTGTCCAGGCCAGTCATTTCTCCCCTGGATGACTGGTTTCCTGCTTCCTATTTTTGCCCTCCAAGCCTATGCTTTTCATTGTACCTAAAGTCGAGTAATCCTCTAAGAATGCTAGGTTATATCATGCCATCCAGTGCACAAAACCTTCAAATTTTTGTGGTTTTCATCTTGGAGTTAAAGGCAAGGTCCTTACTAGTGGGCAGCGGGCCTTCACCACCCATCCCTTCATTTACCCCTGGTCTCCCTGGCCTCATCTCCCTTGGCTCCCCCACTTCCACAGTCTGCTCCAGCCATACAGGCCTTGCTCTTCCTCATGCACTCTAGGCACGCTTCTCTCCAGGGTCTTTGTCTACTACGCTTTTCCCCAGCAGACTCCAAGATCCTCAATCTCATCTGCATGGGTCTTTTCAAATGTCATCTTCTCAAAAAGGCCTTCCATCACCACTCTACATTAGCCTGCAAGCTCCGCCACTTAACCTGAACTCTCTTTCCCTCTTCCTTGCTTTCTCTGTATCACCACGTGGCATATACACTCATTATCTGTCTCCTTCCGAAGACTAGAAACACAAGGGAAGGGATCTTAGTCTGTTTTGTTCCCTTCTATATCCTCAGTGACTACTTTAGCCATTCCTGACACACACTAGATGCTCAATAGATATTTGCGGAAAGGCTGAATGAAAGAAGAAACAAGTTTCCGCTCAGCACAGTGATTATATGGGGTGGCTGTATGAAAGGGGTTTGGAATTAGACAAACTTGGTTCAAACACTGTCCTTGCCCCTTGGTAATTGTGCGGCCCTAGGCAAGTCATATTAGTCAGTTTCTTCCTTTGCAAAATGAGGGTGATAATCTCTGCCTTGCAGGATTATATAAGGATTAGAGAGGACTTAATTAGGTAGGAACAGGCATCCACAAGGAGTTATTAAGTACAATTTGTGTAATCAAGATGGGTACAGGACTGCTTGTGACTCAGAGCCTGGAGAACAGTGACAGTGACAGGTGATCACCTGAGGAAACGAGCGTTCTTGCTTATTCCACACACAATCTTAGGCACATTAACCTCAGCATTTTAAGAACTAAAATGTTGAACTCTGCAGAGACGAAGCATCCTGGAAACCAAAACACAAAGCAAGTTCTCTTACCACTGGGTATATCAGAGGATATAATGTCCCTTTTATAAATCCTTTCTAAACCTTTCCCTAAGTCCTCAATCTACCATTTAAACTCATAATGGAATTTATTTTCAGATGCTTTTTGTAAGGATAAATCACTTTATAAACATGTCCAGCTTAGATCTGTAATTCTCATGTTTATGCATAATAAATACACAACCTAAGAGTTTTAAACTAAGATCCCAGTGATAACTGTTCCAATCTCAGGGGGTACTGTCACCATCCTTAGTCTGGACTGCCTTGGTACTATACAGGTAATAACATCCTCAGGGCAGCCTGCAGTATAAGCAAAAGGCCAAATCAATGGGGAAAGAAAAGGTTATTCTTAAGTGAAGAAGCTGTTATTTGGAATAAAAGGTGATTTTCCTGACATCACTTTGCTTGCTGAAAAGCACTCTTCTTCATGTTTCCTAAAGTAAGATTCAAAACTTATCATTTTCAGTTTGAAAAGTTCATCTTTGAAGGTTATTAACAACTTCTGAATGAAAAGAAAATCACTCCACACTTTCTTTTATGATTCACTGAAACCAAAGCTTGCTTGAACCCATTTCCAAACTCATCCCCTTCTCAGCCACGCAACTGGTGGCAGTGGTGTCAGGTTCTGCTGACTCCGGAGAGGAAGCAGCTTCAGGGAACTCAAGACTCCTAGTTCCAGGTACAGACCCCCAGAAAACAAAATCATATAAATCACAGACAACCTAAGGACTGGGAGAAAATATTCACACATGATGCAACCAACAAGGAATTAATTTCCAATATACAACAGTTCGTACAGCTCAATAACAAAAATCCAAACAACCCAATCAAAAAATGGGCAGAAGGCCTAAATAGATATTTCTGCAATACAGATGGCCAATAGGCACATGACAAGATGTTCAACATCGCTAATTATTAGAGAAATGAAAATAAAAACTACAATCAGGTATCATCTCACACCACTCAGAATGGCCACCATCAAAATGTCTACACAATAAATGCTAGAGGGGTTGTGGAGAAAAAGGAACCTTCCTATCCTATACTGTTGATGGGGATGTAAATTGGTGTAGCCACTATGGAGAATAGGGTGGAGGCTCCTTAAAAAACTGAAGTTACCCTATTATCCCAGCAATCCCACTCCTGGACATATATCCAGCAAAAGTCAAATTCGAAAAGATATATGCAACCCAATGTTCACAGCAGTACCTACAACAGCCAAGACATGGAAGCAACCTATATGTCCACTGACAGATGAATGGATAAAGATGGGGTAAATACACACACCATGGAATATTGCTCAGCCATAAAAGAGAATGAATAATGCCATCTGCAGCAACCTGGACGGACCTAGAGATTGTCATATTAAGTAACTCAGAGGAAGACAGATACTGTACGATATCACTTATATGTGGGATCTTTATGTGGAATCTTTTTTAAAATTTAATTGGATGCTAATTATAATATTGTATTGGTTTTGAATCTTAAATATGATACAAATGAACTTATTAGCAAAACAGAAACAGACTCACAGACATAGAAAACAAACTGATGGTTACCAAAGGGGAAAAAGAGGTAGGGGGATAAATTAGGAGTTTGCCATTAGCAGATACAAATTACTATATATAAAATAAACAACAAGGTCCCACTGTATAGTACAGGGAACTATATTCAATATCTTATAATGAATTAGTAATGAAAAAGAATATACATATATACATATGCTGCTATATATATTAAAAAATATAAATACATATATACATATACACATATACATACATACATATATAAATACATATATACATTACATATGCTGATATTATATATATATATATATATATATAAACTGAATCACTTTGCTGTACACCCAAAACTAACATGACATTGTAAATTACCATTTATCCTTGCCCATATGGACTTTTATCTGAAGGGATAATGGCCCCACCCTCTATCACTGCATATTTTATACTCATATACAGTTAGACGAGACAAATAATGATTTTTTTAGCCTAAGAAACATCATTTGTAAATGAACCATTTACACAAACATTATTCTTGGGTCTCATCTATGTCACTGCAAAAATTCCTGTGGATGCCCAGCTTGCATACCCCAGGGCAGTGTTTGTAACCTTGACATTACTGACATTGTGGCCTGGACAGTTCTTGTTATGGCAGCTGGCCCTGTGTGCTGTAATAAGCTTTAGCAGTGTAGTGTCCCTAGACTCAGTAATATGCTATCAATACTTCATTCAGCGTGAAAAAATAACTTTGATAAACTAGTTTGATTACTTTTAAAATTGACAAGATACACCAATTTGAATGCAGAGTTCCAAAGAATAGCAAGGAGAGATAAGAAAGCCTTCCTCAGTGATCAATGCAAAGAAATAGAGGAAAACATCACAATGAGAAAGACTAGAGATCTCTTCAAGAAAATTAGAGATACCAAGGGAACATTTCATACAAAGATGGGCACAATACAGGACAGAAATGATATGGACCTAACAGAAGCAGAAGATATTAAGAGGTGGCAACAATACACAGAACTATACAAAAAAGACCTTCATGACCTAGATAATCACGATAATGTGATCACTCATCTAGAGCCAGACATCCTGGAATGCAAAGTCAAGTGGGCCTTACGAAGCATCACTATGAACAAAGCTAGTGGAATTCCAGTTGAGCTATTTCAAATCCTAAAAGATGATGCTATGAAAGTGCTGCACTCAATATGCCAGCAAATCTGGGAAACTCAGCAGTAACAGTTTCCAGGACTGGAAAAGGTCAGTTTTCATTCCAATCCCAAAGAAAAGCAATGCCAAAGAATGCTCAAACTACCGCACAATTCTACTCACCTCACACCCTAGCAAAGTAATGCTCAAAATTCTCCAAGCCAGTCTTCAACAGTATGTGAACTGACAACTTCCAGATGTTCAAGCTGGTTTTAGAAAAGACAGAGGAACCAGAGATCAAACTGCCAACATCCATTGGATCATTGAAAAAGAAAGTTCCAGAAAAACATCTACTTCTGCTTTATTGATTACGCCAAAGCCTTTGACTGTGTGGATCACAACAAACGGTGGAAAATTCTGAAAGAGATGGGAATAACAGACCACCTTACCTGCATCCTGAGAAATCTGTATGCAGGTCAAGAAGCAACAGTTAGAAATGGACATCGAACAACAGACTGGTTCCAAATTGGGAAAGAAGTACGTCAAGGCCATATACTGTCACCTTGCTTATTTAACTTATATGCAGAGTATATCATGCGAAATGCTGGGATGGATGAAGCAAAAGCTGGAATCAAGATTGCCAGGAGAAATATCAATAACCTCACATATGCAGATGACACCACCCTTAAGGCAGAAAGCAAAGAAGAACTAAAGAGCCTCTTGATAAAAGTGAAGGAGAGTGAAAAATTTGGCTTAAAACTCAACATTCAGAAAAAACTAAGATCATGGCATCCAGTCCCATCACTTCATGGAAAACAGATGGGGCAACAATGGAAACAGTGACAGACTTTATTTCTGGGGGCTCCAAAATCACTGCAGATGGTTAGTGCAGCCATGAAAATAAAAGATGTTTGCTTCTTGGAATAAAAGCTATGACTAACCTACACAACATATTAAAAAGCAGAGACATTACTTTGCCAAGAAAGGTCTGTCTAGTCGAGGCTATGGTTTTTCCAGTAGTCATGTATGGATGTGAGAGTTGGACTATAAAGAAAGCTGAGCACAGAAGAACTGATGCTTTTGAATTGTGGTGTTGGAAAAGACTCTTGAGAGTCCCTTGGACCTCAAGAAGATCCAACCAGTCCATCCTAAAGGAAATCAGTCCTGAATATTCATTGGAATGACTGATGCCAAAGCTGAAACTCTAAGACTTTGGCCCCTGATGTGTAGAACTGACTCACTTGAAAAGACCCTGATGCTGGGAAAGATTGAAGGTGGCAGAAGGGGACAACAGAGGATGAGATGGTTGGATGGTATCACTGACTTGATGGACATGCATTTGAACAAGCTCCAGGAGTTGGTGATGGACAGGGAAGCCTGGTGTACTGCAGTCCATGGGGTCGCAAAAAGTCAGACACGACTGTGCGACTGAAGTGAAAATTGACAAATTTCCTATATGCATATCTGATATCCACAGCCAGCCAGGAATAATGAAGACAAAATGCAAAGTTTGGTGTCAAGACAACACATCCCTAAGGAGAGGAGACTAAGGTATTTGTACCTCATCATTGCTTCTTCTTACTCCAACAATCTGCCTTTTTCTTGTATTTTTTCTTCTTTATTCTTGCTTATGGGCACGGTAGGCAGGTGCAGGGTAGGTGTGGGCTGTTCATTTCAGTCCAGTTTAAACTAACTTCTGTTGAACATCTGCTTTACATGACTCCACAGAGAAGATGAAGACCATATCTGCCCCAGGACAGCATGAGCCAGACCTATGTGACTAAGCACAAAGCAGATGATGGTGATTTCCCTTCATTAGAGCTTTCCTAACTCTGGGCTTGAAGTGCTCTTCCTGTGAACACCCACAGCACTCTGTTTCTAATGATACTTACTAGTTTATCAAGGGCAGGGCTTTTTCAACCTCTCCCTTATTATGACAAGCAGAAGATCCAAGATACATCAAAAGGCACTTTTGCTCAGTAAACCAACCACCATCATAAATAAAGCATGATAGGGCCTCTGTGCTGGCCTCCTCTGTTATTTGAGGGTAGAGTCCAATGCTGACTCATCTGTGAAGACTCCATGGCTCTCACTTATGATGCCCAGCACACAGCATGTGCCACACAAATGCTTGTGCAGGAAAGCCATGTCAGAACAGAGACAGACTGCCCACTATAGTCACCGAGCCTCTATGGGGGAGGTCAGGGGCGCTAAACAGAGCAGACGGCAGAGGGTCACTGCAGCTGAGATGCAGCACAATGAAAGCCAAATCCTCAGGGTCTAATGAGCCAACAGTGAACCAGGAAGTGGAGATACTCTTTTAAGAAGTTTGAAGACAAAAGGAAGAATGACAGGGTGGTAGCTTTGACTGATGGCAGGATAACGGCTTTTTAGTTTCTGGAAGGGAAGGAAGTCCTGGATAAGACTGTACACTTGCAGAAATAAGGGAGCTGTGAGGTTGTACTATGTGACCTATGTCTTCTTGATAAAGTAGGAGGCAAGAACATCTGCTCACAGTTCTGGGGGAGGCGGGGGGGGAGGCGGCAAGGGTCTAGGGTTTAAGCAGACCCAGTTGAAAATCTACTGAGGTAAAAATGAGAGTTAGTAAGAGAAATGAAAAGACTACTGAGCTGAGAGGACACCTGTAAAGCTGTAGAGAAACCAGTCAGGTTGATCTCACAATTCTGTATACCAAACTTAGTAGGTCAGAAGCAGACAGAAAACAAACGGCGTTTGTCCGTCTCCTGTGGCTGTTGCAACAAAGGACTACAGACTGAGTGACTTAACAGAACAGAACAGTACTGGAGGCTTGAAGTCCACAAGCAATGTGACTAGGGCGCGGCTCTCTCTGACGGCTCCAGAAGCCACGCCTCCCTCGCCTCTTCCGGCTTCCGGCGCTGGACCGCCATTCTCCGCTTGTGGGGGTTGCCACTCCTTTCGTGCCGCCATCTTCTTCCTTGGTGTCTTTACCCGGCCTTCCTTCTGAGTCTATCTTCTGTCCAAAATTCTTTTTATTATTTTAACTTGAATATCCTTGTGACCCTATTTCTAATTAAGGGCCTTCCCTGGTGGCTCAGAGGTTAAAGCGTCTGCCTGCATTGCAGGCGACCTGGGTTCGATCCCTGGGTCGGGAAGATCCCCTGGAGAAGGAAATGGCAACTCACTCCAGTGTTCTTGCCTGGAGAATCCCATGGACAGAGGAGCCTGGTGGGCTACAGTCCATGGGGTTGCAAAGAGATGGACACGATTGAGTGACTTCACTCACTCACTCACTCTAAGGCACTTGGGTCAGGGTTTCAACATATTTTTCACTAGTGGTAGTGGTGGGGCCACAATTCAACCCCATAACATGTGGCTCCAAGGATAGAGATCTGTGCATGGCAAATGGGCCTGGATAAAGGGAGAGAGAAGAAATGATAGAGATGCATCAACATGATGGCCAATCCAGGGACCCAGATTGGAGGGAGGGCAAGCAAGGTGTGAATTCTGGAGATCCAGGTGGTGATCAGTGACAGCGTAAAGGGTTTGCAGGTAGGAAGTAAGTACAAGGAAGAGCTTGTTCAGCAGGAGTCACATGATCAAAGGGAGATGGGCCCTCCAGCTCTAAGATCTTGGATCAGTGATAGGCTGGCAGGCAGGCTCTGACTACCAGGACGGCTCTGACTACCGGGACGTGGTTTCTTGTACACTGGAAGTAAAGTGCGACAGGGACAGGGATAGAGAAGAAGGAAAATGGAGGCAAAACTATGAGCTGAAGTTATCAACCAGATGCTTCATGTCTCTTGATAAAGTAACAGAGTGGCTGAAAAAGTCCCCTGAATCGGAATGTCAGCACTGACTTTGGGCCATGATCCTCTACCTGAGCAAGACTCAGGCCCTGTGTCGGATACTGACTGCAGGTGTGTATGGAGGGAACACGTGCGAGCTTGACCCCACATTAGTTAGTTTGTAAATGAGTAGTTTTCTCATTCAAAAATGGGCTAATAGTACTTCCCTCACAGGCCTGCTGGAGTTGGTGCTCTGGGCCTCCTTGACAGATGTTTGTTGTGGTGGTGGTTGTTTTTATTACCCTAAATGCCCCAGTCTGATGGAGGAAGATTGAAAATACGTTGCTCCAAATCATCATAGCTATGTCGTTGTTTAGTCACCAAGTCGAGTCCAACTCTTTGTGACCCCAGGCCTCAGCAGCTATAAAGACGATGAAATCCCCTACCTCTCCCTTCCCTTACTCTGAAGACAAAGAATACACCACATGATCCTAGAACATTTATTTCCACAGGTTATTGATAAAAGAGCACAATCCTGTATAAAAGTATACAGTACACACGAGGGCAAAATTACATAGCAAGCCACGGCTGCACTGACACCTTCCACAGGGAAACCCCAGGGAGGAACTTTCCACCTCCTGACAGTTTTATAATCATTTGCATTTCCAATGCACTGCAAGCCCCATCCCACCTTTCATTTTCTCCAGCCTCTAACTGAAATGTGTGTTCCTAAGTTGTGCAAGTATGTACAGAAGACTCACTCTACCTACTGGATGGGAAGTTGAGACAACACGTTGTAAGTCACCCCAATGTTGTGGGAAGCCTAGCTAGGGAGGCTGCAGAGCCAGGCCTAGCTCTCTCTTCCAAAGTTTTTACATGCCATTGGGGTCTCTGAAATTCAAAGCCAGAAGGTCTTGTGTCTGCTCCTGTACTGAACTTCTCCCAGTTCAGGTGTGGGAAGGGCAAGCTCAGGAAGACAGCTTGTGCTTAAGGAGACCAGGGAGGGAGATCTCAATGCATGCAGGCGGCATCGGTGGGGGACAGAGAAACCTTCAAAAGCTTGTGTTTGAGACTGGGTTCTTCAGTCACATCTTCTCCCACTGTCATCGCTAAGTATCAGGGTCTTTCAAGGCTCAAAATTGACCCCTGTCTCCCAGGAACTCCACAACAAGCCTCAAGAGCCCTTAGATAAGGTACTTAGCTGTGGCTTCAGTCTGGCCACTTGCTACTTTGGTGGTTCCACAGCCTCCCTGGCATCTGGGTGGGTGATTACATGGCTTGATGTGTGAACAACGTGGCTTCAGTACCATGGGGGTGTGCTTTAAGAACGGGAGACAGCGGACGGAGGACACTGAGGCTGCTGTCGCCACGAATCCTGAGGTGGTCTGGGAGGTCCCATAGGGTCTGGTTAGGCGGCTGCCTTTGCTGCCCTTCGAGCCTCGTGCTCGAGCCTGGCCTTCTCTCTCATCTCCTTTTCTCTCTGAATCAGATTTACCAGCTCCAGATGCCACTCCTGCAGCTTCTGTTCATAGGTGGCGATATCCTCTGCTTCACAGGTGGGGAGCTGCTCCTTCACAAGCTGGGTGGTCAGGGTCAGAAGGCTTTCGGACTCAACTCTGCCCAGAGCCTGCAGCTTAGAGTGTAAGGCCTATTGGAACAAAGGGCAAAAACAAAACAAAAACAAGGAGATGTGTAAGGGGCAGGAAGGTGAAAAATACAAAGAGGAAAAGAGAAGAGATTAAGTCATTGCAAAATCTGCACATATTCTGCTCACAGGACAAGGTACTTTACTGGAAGCCTGTCACGCTGCCTCTCATCCAGGCACTGATAGCTTCTGCTCTTTGCTTTCAGCGTAGCAATTCTGCTAAGATGCCCCACATGTGATTTCTTCCCCTTCACTCACACATAGTAAATGGAAGGACTCCATATGCTGTGATTCTCTGTATAATTTGTTTCAAACCACAAAGACTGCACAAGTATAATGAACCTCCATTTCCTTTCTCACCAAGTAGCAAACCCCATGAACAAAGGACCCTAAGATGCAAACAAAATGGTAGAAGCAGCTGATAAAATGGAGTGACCCCTTCCATAGCTTTTCCTTTAGAATAACTGGGATAAATGTTTGCCTAACCAGTTTTCCTTTCAACAGATGGAAGTCATGTCAAGGCTTTCTTACTAATGGCATACTAAACAGCTCCCATGAGTGCTTTCACTATTATAAGCCTCCCCGTGCTGTGCTTCATGAAAGGTCGGCCTTGACACTCTGACTGCTTATGGCTCCATCTGAAATGGCAGCTCGATTTGGTCGGCATTGTAATATTTCTGGAGGAGTAAAGTACTAAAACCACTAATCTACTTAAGTGCTTCAAGATGCAGATCAGAGACCCACTTATGGCCCCAGATTTAGCATATACCACATACCCCATGTTCCACAAAATAAATGCGATTTACTGGCGTTATGTGATGAGGCCTGCTCTAACAGCAGGGACTGAAAGGAAGGGTCCATGGGCTTCAAGCAGCAGCCAAAGGCCTCATGTGATGGTTCAGTCATATAAAAATAAGCCCCAAATTACCTGGGACTAATAAAAATCAGGCACCAGGAAGAAAAGAAAGTGTCTAACACACAGCAAGCAGTCAAGAAATACTGGTCTCTTTTCTTTTTGTGAATTAAAAAAGAAGGACTGTGGATGAGCAAGGGCTAAGAATTTAATGCAGGCACAGATTTCTATTTTCTGAAATTAAAGACATAAGAAACAAGGAAAAGGTTCTAAGTTTTAGGAGTGGGCAATATGAATATGGTAAATGATAACCTATGGGGCTAAGCAGAGTTTTTTGCTTTTTAGCTTTTCTAAACCTGCAAAGTTAGGCAAAGTTAAGAGGAAACAACAAGTATGTAAATTCTTAACATAGCCGCTAATTCTCTGTGTACCCTGAAAACACTGATTAACCTTCCTTTTTCAGTTTTTAAATTATAAAGGAGGGGAGTTGAGAAATGACCTTAGAGAAGACTGGAGAAAACAGCCAAAAGTACTAGAATCCTTCTTAGAACAGGCGGAAATAGATTTCCCAAAGCTGGTTCCATTCCTGCAAAGATTTAAATGTGGCAGCCTGACAAAGTATATATCCCTCTGGACCAAAAGGACACCACCTTGGGTCAGCGCGGAGGGAGGGGAGGTTTTCTGCTTCACATGATGAATTCTCCTTCAGGCAGCACAGTTTTTTTGCTTTGCTCTAGACAGACGAGAAACACAGCAAGGAAGAGGCCAGGGGTTTAAACTCTGAACATGGCTCTTCCTCCCTGACTCTAACCACAGAGCATTTTGAGACACACAGTTGAAGGCTACTAACAGCAGCCTGAGTGCCAGCGCTCCTGCAAAACAGCAGTGGGAACCTGCTAATACTGTCCATGGAGCCCAGAGGACTTTCCAGGGGCCTTAGTGCATGCCACAAAGCCGAGCAAGAGACGATACCTGCATTTCATCTCCAGCATACTCAAATGAGGCTTTGGGGTTTCTACCTGGGTTTCTGGAGATCGAGAGGGTTCAATCTCCAGCTCCTCTTCACCCAGGGCTGTAGTCAGGTGCTTGCTATGGGAAGGAAGGCTATTACCCACCCATCAGAGATGAGTGGTAGGTAATGACATGCTCCCTTAGGGAACAAAACTGTGACCGATTCGCTCAAATACAAAAAGGGGTATAAAAATTCCATTTGTTTCAGACCACTTCCTGTGTAAAGAGATAAAAGTATCATTTTTGATGAAGTTTTCAGTGCCCTTCTGTACAACACTGATGCATGAAATGACTGCTTGTCTGTCACCACGGCAGAGAAGCACATTTAACACACAGCTGAGGGGACTCGATTCTGCCCTAACTCACCTCATACCGTTCCAGGTATCGGGGAAGCTTGGACCGCTCGGTTTCCTCCACGTCCAGCTGCTCCAACAGTTCCTCGGACACCGGGCTCTCCTCACCTCCTTGGGGCTGCTCCTCTGGAGACTCCTGGGCCGGAGCAGTCAGAGCCTTCAGTGCCCTGTCCAGCACATCCAGCTGTGGAGCAGAAAGGGGCAGAAACTAAATACCCTGTGGCCCTGAGAGCACTAGGGAGGGAAGCTGGAGAAGGGAAAGGGAGGGAAGCCTGGGACCTAAAAAATCGTGAGAAGAGTTCTCTTACTAAATTACAGAAACAGAAATGGTTATGTAATTTTACAGTAGGAACACCTTGTCACATGGCATGGAACACTTAGTACAAAACAAATGGAACAATAAGCAAACTCAGAATCATCTATGTAAGTGAGTGGCTTTTGATTTCACTTTTAATCAGCCAGGTAGGAATCCAGGAATTATGCCCAATGGGTGATGAAGTAACACCCCTTCCATGTCTTTCTTCCTTAATTGGTTTGGAATTGCAAGAATGGGAAAGAAAAAACACTACAGACCACAACCAACAACGGGCCATTCTGAAAGTATGATAAAGCCTCTGAATCTAGGCGGGAGCCTCCTTCAGAGAAAAATTCGACTCACAGGACATTCAGAGATTACGGATCAGCCAATCTATGTAAGCTGCTGACAAAGACCAGACAGCATATATGGAATTTATTGTAACAAGGGATTTCTGTGACTTAAAAAGTAAGTAAATTATGAAACAGAAGGTTTCTTTTTTGTTTTGACCCCCTCCCCATTTTGGGGCAACCTCCTTTGAGGAGGGCCTGATCATCAAAGATGGGACAGAAACAGCCTCAAGGCCAGCATTAACACCTGTATGATACTGATGAATTCTTTCCACATCAACTAAGAACAAAAAATCCAGAAAAGACTCCAAGGCTCTGTAATGCCACTAATACATTATAGCCAAACCTGACACATATCACATTCAATGCTGACATCTGAATCACATTTTTATGAAGTCAGAACACAAAGAATGCAAGTCTGGCTCAAACTGCAGTAAGTATTTCCCTGGCAGAGCATTTATGTCTAATTTTGTGCTTCAATCACTAGTACTGACTATAGTAGGGTTAAAACATGAATATATATTCAGAAACGTGTATGCTTTGGTATAAATGTCTCGCAGAGAACATAATGACTCACTAGACATCAGTATAAGGAGCCAGCAGAGGAACCAGACTTCTGTATCCTGAGACCAAAATGGAAGCCATGGGGTGAGACTGAGTGATCGCGTCAAGGCAAAACAAACAGCTCAAAGTCAACTTTCGCACTCTGTTAACAAAATAACTGATGTCCTTTGAGGCCTGACTCTGGCTACAAAAGATGCTTGAACAGGAGCGAGCACCATGGCTCCCTACTGGGCGTAAGCTTGCCACATGCTTTCCCATGGCTTGAGCTAAGTCTAGGAACTTTGCAGAATGAAGAGCCCGTGGTGACCAAGGAGGATGAACTTTGAGGCTGATGGGAGGACAGGGTCCTAGTCTGGACAAACCGAAAGCCTTAGAACTCTGAAAGGGACAGCTGGTCCAGACCTCCTCCGCAGCATGCATTCACCACAGAATGATTTAATGGGGAGAAAGAAAGATGGCGCCACGTCTACTTCCTAAACTCATTTCTTGAGAGTTTAGGAAAACTCTGACAGGTAGTCAGCCTCTCGGGACTACACAAAGATACAGAAATGCCAAAAGTAAAAAATAAAATCTGCATGTCTCTTGAGCTTCTACTGAGATTTTACTTTGGTGGTGGTAGTGGTGGAGGGCAATAAACACTATTTTATTGAACTCAGTTTGAATTTCTTGGGAGAACAGTTTTCCTCCCAGACAGTGAACTATAAAATCAACATTAATCTTATTTTCTAGTGCTTGTCAGTAACACTGGGAATGTTTATGGTTTTTTCATTCCTTTTCAACTGAGTAAATACATGAATCTATAGAGATAAAGAAGGTGGGGCTGGGGGAGACAATGAAAACAAATCCAAAGCTTGACTTATAAGGGACAAGAGATGCTAAATCCCCCAGAATCAGGGCTGGGTAACTTACCGCTTCTCTACACAGCTTCCCATCCTCTGGGGAGGAGGCCACCTTCTCCATCACTTGAAGGGCTCTGTCGAGGTAGCCCGGCCGCCACAGAAGGGGCATGTTATGGTATACAGCCCGCAGCCCCTGCTGCAACTCCACCTTCCCTGTGGCCAAAAAGAACAATGAAGAAGGCTTAGCCGTGGCTTCCCACTATGTCTGAGACTGAGGACTTGAAGACCCAAGTGAATACTTAGCTGGCAGCTCGAGAAATGGAGGATCATTTCAAATGTCTACCAAGACTCATCCCATCCAGTGAATAAGGACATTTCAGATGGACGATGAAAAACGTGGTAAAAGTCAAGGTACACACTTTTCAATATAAACTTGTATGGACTTAGTTTTCTTTTTTTACTTTTTCATTTGGACTGCTGGAGACTATCGTGAGGGCTGAGGGAAATTTACAGAGGTCACTCTATCTGCCTCTAAGTAGGGTGCGTGCGTGCACTGTAGGTCACTTCAGTTGTGTCCAACTCTGCGCGACCCCATGGACTGTAGCCCACCAGGCTCCTCTGTTCATGGGATTCTCCAGACAAGAACACTGGCGTGGGTTGTCATGCCCTTCTCCAGGGGATCTGCCCAACCCAGGGAATGAACCCATGTCTCTTACATCTCTGGCACTGGCAGGTAGGTTCCTGAATGCTAGCGCCACCTGGGAAGCCCGCCTCTAAGTGGAGCTACCCTTATAAAACAAATCAAACAACTGAAATACTACTTTTGTTTCAAGACAAAATGTTGCTCCATGAAAGAAATTTTACAACTTTCTTACACTGAAAAATTCTGTCAACATCTGACAGGCTTTCCTTGCCAGGAAATGTTTGGCATTTTTCACAATGCTCCGAAACAGTCCACTGACTGTCCTTATGGAAAAAAAGAAGAAAATCTCACTTTACTCTTTCAGTTGAGCTGCATCAGCATTTTAACTATACAGTCCTCGTCATCCTTGGGGGTCTCAGGACATGAGTGTTTCTCTTGGAAACTCGAACAATCATAACCAGAGCTGAAGATATGGCTGGCTGACAGCAGGGTCCCCCAGTGAGGAGGGGGGCTGTCTTGGGATTCCTGGGGGAATAGAGATGTTCTCTGAACTAACAACCAAAGTCACCTTGAGCTGCCAGGTCTTAAATCTACCTTCACTTATCTTTCCTGGGAAGGAGGATTTGGGAAAGCTGTAGTGGAACATAAACAGACAAAGCTCATCAGGTGACAGCTAATTTTAGACTTTTAAGATACTTGGGGCCGGCTGCAGTCACGTTCCAGGAAGCTGCTTATGTCGGAGGTAAATGAGGCTACATCGAAGGGAATCTGATCTGAATCTGATGCTGCCAGATTCAAAGCACTCAGGCCTCTGCTCAGAATCAGGAACAACAAAGTACATTTTCTTGGCCCTGACAACTTCCTGGACAGTTCATGCAGTGAAACAGTCCTGAGTGCTCCTCTGAAGGTAAATGCAAAAACTTGTAATACTGGAAGTAGATGGTAAGAGAAAATGATTTTTCTTTTAGTTTCTACAATATATTTTATAATATTTTATAAAATACATTTTAATCTCCAAATCATATAAGGAACACCTATGCCTCAACAAAAAACTAATAAACTGATTTAAAAACAGACTAAGAACTTGAATAGACATTTTTCCAAAGAAGACACACAATAGCCAATGGACATGTGACAAGATGAGCAATGTCATCAACCAACAGAACCAAAATCAAAAGCACAATATCATCTCACACTCGACAGGATGGCTATTATCAAAGAAACAAAACACAAGTGTTGGTGAGAGTATGGAGAAACTGGAACCTTTGTGCATTATTGGTGGGAATGCAAAATAGCACCAACTGCCATGCAAAACGATAGGAGTGTCCTCAGAAAAATCAATAAACTGCCATATGAGCCAGCAACTGCACTCTTGGGTATTTACCCAAAAGAACTGAAATCAAGATCTTGAAGAGATCCCATGATCATTGGAAAAAGTGATTTTTAAAAAGCGTGGTCAACTCTTTTGCTAATCTGAGAGCCACCCAATGAACTCCTCTGAGTCTGTTTCTACCAGAATCAGCACCCGAGAATGCCACACTACATTTCGTTGGTGAAGATAACTCCAAAAGCAGTCAAACTGCTGTAACTTAGATGATTTTCAGAAAACAAAGGTAAAAGGCAGACACAGTATATGATTAGAAGAAGGTACTTTCCCAAATACCTATCTGCTTAGGAGAGAGTAAATGGAAGGCTAATGAAATAATATGAATTTAATTAACTCTGTAAATCAGGACACATCTGATGCACACTTAGGTTGAATGTTATGTGCTCAGATTTGCTGAGAGCGAAGGCCACTCCTCAAAAGGCCCTGCCCTCCTGACTGATTCAATGCAGTCGGGGCTCTAAAGCAAAGCCCGCCGCCCTGTGCGTGGCACAGTCACACTGCACTAGCGAGTCCCTCTGTGTGCTCCCAAAGGGCCACTGGATGTGCTCTCTGCATTCCTCTTCCCTCACCTGAAAACAATACCCACAATATGCATTCAATATTTTTCCTTCTGGACTTGGGTTTAAAAAGACAGGAAGATCTTTTTAATAGGGAAAGAGTCTACTGGCTGGTTCTCCTAAATGAGGACCAGAACTTTCCTTTCTTTATCCCTTCTTCACACTGCTTACCACTGAATATAATCAAGAGCCACCAGAACTAGTTCTCACCTTGCCAGTGGTGAAACGTTTTTAAATCCCACTTTGTCATCTTACCTAATAACTATAAGGCCATCAAAGTCCAGTTTTATGTCTAAAAATGAAAGCTGTACTGGAATTTAACAAGTCTAAATCAAATTATAATTTTATTATAATTAAGAAGTATAATTTTATTATATTAAGACATAAAAGAAGGAATCAGTTCCTATTCGTAAAGAACAATGTTAGTAAGGACCTCCAGCTTACCAAGAAGTGCATAGCCGTACAACTGGGAACTCAACCCCACTGAGTTCTTCTGCTTCAGGCCTGGGAGTAACAGGGAGGCACCGAAGTTCCTCTCCTCTTCCCACTGAAACCAAATACAGATGATCATGGTATAGCCAAGCAATGTTTACTGTATGCAAAAATATGACACAGAGGGAAAAAGAATATGCTCTATCATTAGGTAAAAGAAACAAAATATTCATACTAAAGCTACATGATAATTCTGACTTTGTAAAGAAAAGATATGTTTGATGAAAAATGCAGAACAGAAACACCCAATATGTTAACAGATTTCTAGGCAGTGAAATTACAAGCAATTTTGGTTTTCCTTTTTGTACTTTCCATTCCTTTCTGAATCTGGGGCAGTGAATAACAGCTCCTTTTACAATCAGAAAAGCAAAACAAAAATAAAGAGCCTATTCTGGATCAACACTGCCTCAAGGCAACCAATAAAGATTACCCATGCTGTCGGCTCTGTACTCACACTGCTATGACACGACAGAGCAGGCTTTCTGAATTTTAAACAATTCAGCAATAAGACTCCTTCTACTTCATAGTGTTCAAGTAAATACAACTATTAGACTGCTTTTAGATAGATTAATCCCTCTTAAAAATAAATTAGGCAACCAGAAACACTTAGTGATCACTTCTTTCAACCCAGGGTGCAACATTACACTTCAATAAAGTTGAAGCCTTTTGAGACATGGGAAAACGAACGGGAGGCAAAAACACAAGCATTGCTGAGGCTGCTGCAGATGAGCAATAGCAGTGACAGGGCTCACTGTGATCGCAGGCCCGAGGAGCACCTTGGCAACTCCCCGGACAATGAGGGGCCTGATCATCTCAGTGCCAGCACTGTAGGAGCACACAGCAGCCTGAGTCTTTGTTCTGGCTTAGAAATACAGAACGCAAAGCTCAGGTGGCCCTGCACTGGTCAGAGAATGAGCAAGGTGTGCAAGCTACACCTGCAGCCAGGTGTGAGTGGGGCACCCCTGGTGTTAATGGGCACCAAAACCTCTTTCTTGGGAATGACCTTTGTGCAATGCAAGTGCAATTTCTTAAGGTTTTACTAAATCTTTGAAACAAGCAAAGACCTTGGGAGAAAAACAAAGCCTCCCCAAGCGCTTCTGCAGCACACAGAAGTTAAGAGAGTTGGTAATTAAGGAGGTCATTTCACTTTCAAAAGCAAATCACTCACAGCTTTGATTTCCCTCCACATAAACTGAAAAGGGGCTCAGGGAATAATAAATATGGAACCTTAAAGATGTTTTCCTTTTTTTTTTTTTTAAAGGAAAAACATGATCCATAGTATCAGGATGCAACAGGAGCTGAAGGCCAAATGAACAGCATCCTTGCCCTGCTAGAACCAATTGGGGGTGATGATGGCGGCTGCAATGGTGATGCTTCCAAAAGGACTTTGACAGAGGTGAATGAAAACAAACGAATGTGTTAGACATTTTCTGATGATTGTCTGCAAATAACTCAATTACTGCTGTTTATATGAAAGGCCACTGATGTGTTAATATAAAATATTAGGTCTCTTCCAAGCCTTCTACCATATGTACTGTTATGGACTAAAACAGGAGCTATTTTCAAGGTTTCCTCATTTCATGCTTCTGCTTCTCCCATTAATACAAAGCAAACCCTCCTTCTCTCCCTCCCTCTTGTACTCCCCTTCACAGTCAGACATCTGCTCGCTGTCTCCTTTTGCACTTCTGACTCACTCCATAATACACTTCAACTTGGCTTCTGGCTCCATTATTATGTGGCTCTCACACCACTAAGTTAAATGCTCTTCATAAAAGTCCTCATCTCACCCACCTTCTCAGGAGCATTCTACATGCAGACCATCTTCCCATGGTGTTTGTCCCAACACAGTCTTGATTCTCCTTTTGGCTATGGCTCTTGTGTAGACATTTATATATGGATTTGTAAGTTACATCTCCAGTCCAGATTTTTCCATTCAGATGCCAATTTCCCTTGGGAAATCTGACTGTCTCAAAGGTATCTCAAAATGTAACACATTCAGAGCCAAATGAGTAGTTTTCCTTATCAAATGAAGCTTTTCCCCAGAGTGCCTTTTGCAAACACCCAGTGACTCTTTGGGGCCTCCCTGGTGGCTCAGACGGTAAAGAGTCTGCCTGCAATGCGGGAGACCTGGCCTCGATCCCTGGCTCAGGAAGATCTCCTGGAGGAGCAACTGGCAACCCCCTCTAGCATTCTTGCCTGGAAAATCCCATGGATAAGAGGAGCTTGGCGAGCTAGAGTCCATGGGGTCACAAAGAGTTGGACCCGACTGAGCATTTAACACACACAAGTCAGAAACTGAGGTCAGCTTTCACCCTTACCTCTACATCTATTTCCCTCCCCAACATGTTCTTTGCCTCCTAGATACAGAAATCAACTACTCTAGCTCCCAGCACGTTCTGGTCCCCACACTACCAGCATCTCTTGCTCAGACAACTACGATAGTTGTGGCTAAGACTGGATGGGGGCCAGGGTGGCTGTGGTCAGAGTACTTAGATCAGAGCACAAAACTGATCATGTTACCCCAGCTGCTTCAAACTTTTCAGTGGTTTCTTGCTATGTTTAAGATGCAGACGAAACAGCTTTGCATGACCCACGTTCTCTAACTTTTATCTCATCCTACAATCTTCTCTGTGGCAGTTACTCTATCTTTCTAACCTCCTACCTTCTATCCCCTTTCTGCTGACCACGTTCTTTCTGCTTCAGGGCTTTTGCATGTGACACTTCCTTGTTTTGGATTGTTCTTCCCCTCTTCAGTCTGTTAATTCCTATTCATGCTCCAAATATTAACTAAAGAAATACTTCCTTAAGGAAGTCTTCCCTATCTTACGTTTAAAATAAAAACTCCCCACCATATAGTCTTTATAGTGCTCAGTATAGTCAAGTGTTTTATTTATTAAATTTTTCTTTTCTGCCATGCCGAAACAGGGACTAAACCTGGGCCATGGCAGTGAAAGCACTGAGTCCTAACCACTGGGCCACCAGGGAATTCCCTGTTTTGTTTTAAATGCCTATATTCTTCTTAGATTATAAGCAGGAAATGTTTGTTCACCATCGTAAAACGAGCATGTGAAACACAGGGAATACAGCAGTTGCTCAAAATATATTTAATGAACTAATGAATGTGAGGTATGCCGCAGGCTACGACATTCATTTCAGAAAAACAAAACACACCATAAATTTTTTACAGTGGGGGCTAGGCTAGATGATCTTTCCAGTTTCTACCCAAAGCAGTGTTTTCTGAGGTTACATTTGAAGTTAAGGGCAAAGTCTGTAGGGCCAAACTGCCTGAATTCACCACCTACGAGCTCAGCCACTATTAGGCAGTATCTCTGTGCCCTAATGTTCTCATCTGCATGGAGTTGAGAGGACTGAATGAAATGAATAAATCTAAAACACCAAGAACACAGGAAGTGTAAAGTAAGTGCTATTTAAGTATTAGCTACTGTTATTACTGCTGTTACTCTTAGGGGAGCAGTAAACAATTGGAGAAGGCAATGGCAACCCGCTCCAGTATTCTTGCCTGGAAAATCCCATGGACAGAGGAGCCTGGAGGGCTACAGTCCATGGGTCACACAGAGTCGGACACGACTTAGTGACTAAGCAACAACAATGAAGAGATGAAAACAAAATTTGGTATTCTGGACTGACCCAGAGCAACCTTAGGGAAATACTGACACAAAGTAAACCACCAGTATTTAATACCTGAAGCTGTGGTTAAAGCTAGCTGCCTCACTGCTTCATTGGCATGCCACGTCCAGCTCTCACTGATCATCAATTGCCCATTTCTGAATGTGTGAAGCGCACTCAGCATAGCTCATGTTTCAGAATGTACATAAGGACTTTCACTTGAGATTCTTCCAAGCGGAAGAACGTTCAATGCCAGTTTGTTAGAACCCAGGACCTAAAATGTATGGGTGAACACTCATTCCTGGTTGTGCAGGGTCACAGGGCTTCACAGCAGGTATCTTTTCCCAGATGCTGAGGGCAGGGCTTTCCTCTAGCCCCCACATCCCTACTGAGCAGCTGCTGCTTGCTTCTCTAAGGCTCTTAGTACTGTTTCAAGACAGGTCACTTACACTGAAGTCTGTCTTCTTTGCCAGGCACTGGTATAGAACATAGAGGGAGAGGAGTTGGGTGGAAGGAACTTCAAAAGCTTCTTGCATCATGATCTCAAAAACCACGGATAAGGCATCTGACAGGAAGACCAATGTAAAAATTAGGAAATTAGGTAACATCATCAAATCTATAATTTAACTATACACGCATGCATGCTAAGTCACTTTAATCGTGTCCAACTCTTTGTAACCCTATGGAATGTAGCCCGCCAGGCTCCTCTGTCCATGGGGTTCTCCAAGCAAAATATTCTCCAGGAGGGTTTTCATGCCCTCCTCCAGGGGATCTTCTTGACCTAGGGATCAAACCCACATTCCTTATGTCTCCTGCATTGGCAGGTGGGTTCTTTACCACTAGCACCACCATAAGCACTCAAAAAGTGAGGCATGATAGAAAAACACAAAGAATCATGAAGTTAAATGTGGGCTATGGTCCTAGTTCTTCTGTAAAGCTGGTCTTTCCCCTGTCTTTAGCTTCTATTGTACATACTGCTGGGTATTAAATCAGGTGCTATTGTACCACTGTTCTCAAGGACACAGAATAAACCACTTGATTTCTCAGTATCACCTTCATGATGATACAATACCATTTGTCCCAGAGACTTCGCAAGACTGTTGGACAGTCCAACAATACATATGAAAATGCCTCATAAACTGTGAAGCAAATTTAAGGTAGCATGTCCATCAGTTGGAAGAGCTAAGGCATACAGAAAGGAGGCAAATATATTTTCCAGGTCACCCTGGTAAGAAGAGATAGAGAAGGCTGGGTGAAATGCCCCACTGTATGTTCTGGAACTTTCTTTCTGTTTTGGAAAGAAAAGGACGAATGCTAAAGGTAATTTTAAATCCTAGATATTTCAAAGACAGAAAACTGATGACTACAAAAAGGACAATCAGGTTCAATTTAAAAGAGTTGAAAGAATGGAAAGGAAATGCGTATTCATAAGTTGTAAGTCCTTGAGTTTAACACAGAAGATTCTTGTTTCCACATGAATGCTGATCACAGGAGACCAGATCTTCAGCAAGATCTGATTTATTTCCCCTCAATATTGCACAATGTAAGCGAAGACAAGAAAATCAAGTTCAAATAATTTATTTCCCTTATTATTTGTTGTTAAATCAGAGATGTTAACATTGGTTTAAAATATAGTGCCTGCATATAATGTTTTCAGGAACAGCTGCTCTGTTAAATGGTTTTTACATATACTCATAAGAGTTAGCATTCATTTGTAGCTATTGCTAGCCAGCTGGTTTTCTATGTGTTGTCATGGTTCTAAATGAGGTCAAATGCAAGAATTTCTATATTCTTTTTGTAAATGGGTAAACTGAGATGGACAGGCAGACCAAGGAGTCACCCAGTAAGTCAGTAGCAAAAAAGAGCCTGAAAGAGATATAAACAAACAGTCCCCTACCCTACCAACAAACCAGTATTTTAAAAGAACAAGTTAAAGCTAAAAATACAGTTCAGAAAAATGTTTTGCCAACTGTTCAATACTGAATTCAAAATTACACATGAATAAATAAAATTCATCTCTAATTTATATTCATTTCAGTCAGCTTGGGAAGTGAAATTACATTGACCTATATAAGATTTCCTGTTCCTCCGTAATTATTTATGTACTTTGATATTTCCTATTTTAACAACAAAAGTATATTTTCTAATTTCTTGCCATAAACAATAATAATCTTCATCAGAACTTTATTTACAAAAATTCTCAACATTATTTACTCTGAATTTAGGGGGGAACCCCCAAACTCCTTTTACCCTTTCAACATTCCCTTTAACAAGAGAGAGGGGAGAAAATTGCTACTACATAATTTTCCAGTGATAAACTAGTAAGAATTTTAAAATCTGATGTTCACAGAGAATGGAAGATGAAACATGCAAAAGAGAATTATCTTTTAAAAATTAATTTTAGTTCAATTTAGGAAATGCATGTTTAAAATGGAATGAAAATGGACAAGGGACAATAAGCACTTAAAACAATAATATACAGCAAATATTTTTAGGCAGTCAACAACTCCAAGTCTTGTGAGAGAGAAGAGTAAGCAGGGAGGTCCTCGGTGCCCCGCCTAACCACTGCATCCCGATGCAATGGAAAAGGCTGAGGGACGAGGGATGTAATTCAATGACAGGAATCAAGGTGTCAAAAAGGAAAAATGACCACCAGTCCATATCTGTGTTCCTGCGGTAGTAACTACCCTAACACAGGCAAGGCTCAGAACCAAGCTTGAAGATGAAATGGTGGAAGGGGAAGCCAGAGTGTATCTTTACACAATGGCACCGCCTCCTCTTTCCTTCTTCACTGTCTGTGTAGCTGAGAGCACAAGCGTGCTCTACCACCCTTCCCCGTCCATGGAGACTGGCAGGGCTCCACCTGACTGCTCTGTAGGGTCTGCCACAATCCCCATCTTTCCTTGGTCCCCTCTTATTGTAGATGAAGGTAGGAGCCACTTCAGGTTAGTTCCACAGAGCCACAGGATTTTGGGGGCAAAGAAAACTCAAGAGATCACCGATGCACTTTCTTTGTTGTTGTTACTGTTCAGTCACTAAGTCCTGTCTGACTCAGCACGCCAGACTTCCCTGTCCTTCACCATCTCCTGGAGCTTGTTCAAGCTCATGTCCATTGAGTTGATGACGCTATCTAACCATCTCACCCTCTGTCTCCCCACTTTTCCTCCTGCCCTCAATCTTTCCCAGCATCAAGTTCTTTTCCAACGAGTCAGCTCTTTGCATCAGGGGGCCAAAGTACTGGAGCTTCAGCATCAGTCCGTCCAATGAATATTGAGGGTTGAGTCCTTTAGGATTGACTGGCTTGATCGCCTTGCAGTCCAAGGGACTCTCAAGACTCTTCTGCAGCACCACAGTTCAAAAGCATCCATTCTTCAGGGCATAGCCTTCTTTATGGTCTAAGTCTCACATTCATACATGACTACTGGAAAAACCGTAACTTTGACTAGATGGACCTTTATCAGCAAAGTAATGTCTCTGCTTTTTAATATGCTGTCTAGGTTTGTCACAGCTTTTCTTCCAAGGAGCAAGCATCTTTCAATGTCATGGCTGCAGTCACCATCTGCAGTGATTTTAGAGCCCTAGAAAATAAAATCTGTCACTGTTTCCATTTTTTCCTCATTTATTTGCCATGGAGTGATGGGACCAGATCCCATGATCTTAGTTTTCTGAATGTTGAATTTTAAGCCAGCTTTTCCACTTTCATCAAGAGGCTCTTTAGTTCCTCTTCACTTTCTGCCATCCATTAGGGTGGTATCATCTGCATATCTAAAGTTGTTGGTATTTCTCCCAGCAATCTTGATTCCAGCTTGTGATGCATCCAGCCCAGCATTTCGCATGATGTACTCTGCATATAAATTATATTTAACTTATATAGCAGGGTGACAATATACAGCCTTGTCATACTCCTTTCCCAATTTGGAACCAGTCTGTTGTTCCATGTCTGGTTCTAACTGTTGCGTCTTGACCTGCATACAGCCTTCTTAGGAGACAGGTAAGGTGGTCTGGTATTCCTATCTCTTGAAGAATTTTCCACAGTTTGTTGTGATCCACACAGTCAAAAGCTTTAGCATAGTCAATGAACAGAAATGTTTCTCTGGAATTCCCTTGCTTTTCCTATGATCCAACAAATGTTGGGAATTTGATCCCTGGTTCCTCTGCCTTTCTAAATCCAGCTTGGACATCTGGAAGATCTTGGTTCATGTTCTGCTGAAGCCTAGCTCGAAGGATTTTGAGCATGATCTTGCTAGCACGTGAGATGAGCACAACTGTATGGCAGTTTGAACACTGCACGTACATCAGAGACGGAAACAAAAGCCTAGGGAGGTAAAATGACTTCCCTTCACAGTGAGCATGCTACTCTCTCCAGTGTAAGATTTTATGCTTATACACCTCACATGCTGTAACAACTGTGATGTAATAAACAAAATTAGCAAATTGTGCTTAAAACAAAGTCAAGCTAATAGCTGAATTAATATAACCTTAACTAGCTGTGGAAGCTCTGACAGCTTTCTTGCATTAACTAAATTCACTGTCCTTTGCCCGAAGAGACATGAACAAATAAATGTGAGAAACTCAGAGGAAAGAAGACCCGGATAGGAGTCTCCTATCTGGCCACCTGATAAGGTCAATCAACTGTGCATCTATTTCTGACGGAAAGAGTGATGTACAGATGTCATTAAGAAATTTTTTAAAAAGTGCCTATATTTACTTCCCTTTGGGAACTGTAGATCCAGTATAAATGGACCTGGGTTTGATTTCATACCTTTGTAATTTTCTTTCTTTATGAAATGATCCATCAGTAAGTTAAATGTATAGTTATCTGGAAAAATACCATATTGGACCTGCAATGAAAATAAAAATAAAAATAAAATAAGAGAAAAAATTCATTAAGTTCAGTTTTATAATATATGCCTATGTATTATTCAGGAAAAAAAAATTTGTTCCCATTAGCTTTAAAATATCTATCATTTTACAGCACCTGTGACAGTGAAATAGCAGCTGTGACTCATGCAGTTTGGTAACTGGAACTGTTGGTCAGGGTGAGAAAGTTGTGAGTGGGTGTCTGATATAAGACAACCGATGTGAAAAATAAAGCTCAATTCTAACACTTCATCATAACTAAAAAAACCCCGAACCAAACCAAGAATATAAAAAACAACCACACTCCACTGGTTCAGTGATTCTTTTAAAAAAGTATGAATATCAACACAAAAATGGAGACCCAAGAGAAGGCACACATTAATCACACTATGCAGCATTTTCTGGTCCTTAGAGTGCTTTTCTTCCAACTTTACTAAAATATAATTCACATGTAACATTGTGTGATTTTAAGGTGTACAACATGATCATTTAACATGCATATATATTGCAAAATGATTACTATAATAAGGCTAGTTAACACATTCATTGCCTCACATAACGATCTTTTTTGGATGGCGGTGGTGATGAGAATATTTAAAATCTACTCTCTTGGCAACTTCCAAGAATATAATACAGTACTCTTAACTATAGTCATCACGCTATACATTAGGTCCTCAGAACTGACTCATCTTTGGAAGTTTGGATCCTCTGACCACCAGCTCCCCATTTCCACCCTCCCTCCCCAGACCCTGATAGCCATTATTCTACACTGTTTCTATGAGTTCTGCTTTTTCAGATTTCACACATAAGTGAGATCATGAGGTATTTGTCTTTCTTTAAATGACTTATTCTACTTTGCATAATGCTCTTAAGGTTTGTCCACGTCATCTCAAATGGCAGAAGTTCCTTTTGAATGGCTAAATATCCTACTGTATGTATATGTATAGGCTTCTCTGGTAGTTCAGATAGTAAAGAATCTGCCTGCAATGCAGGAGACCCAGGTTTGTCCCGCCTCCCCACCCCACACACATTTTCTTTATCCATTCACCTGTAAATGGACACTGAGGTTTCCATGGCTTGGCTGTTGTGAATTAATGCTTCAGTGAACATGGGGTTGCAGGTATCTCTTTGAGACAGTGATTTCACCTCCTTTGGATATATAACCAGAAGTGGATTTGCTGGATCATATGGTATTTCTATTTTTAATTTCTTGAGTGAGCTCCATACTATTTCCCATACTGGCTGTACCAATTTACATTCCCACCAACAGTGCATAAGGGACCCCTTTTTGCCCTCTTCTTGCCAGCACCTGTTATCTCTTGTCTCTGAGTTTTTAAAGACCCAAGAAACCTGAAATTTTAGTGCCTTCCTGTGTGATTTTCATGCACAATGAAGTCTGACTACTAATCATCTAAACTGTGGTTATATATTTATTTTAAATTCTTATTTCAGCAGGATTACCCACTCCCATCAACCACCAGAAACATCCAAGGAATTTTTTTTCCAATTACACCCATCCTCCTTGAGAAATTCTGATAATCCTAAACCCCAGTTGTCAATCTCTGCTGAACTGAGTCACTATTACTAGCAGACTGTACAGAATGCCTCAAATGTGCTGAAATACAAAAAAAAAAAAAAAAAAAAAAGACATTCAGAAGCTACTGTTTTAAAAGTTGCAGCCCATGGGCAGTGTTTAAATTTATCAAAGCAGTCATTCAATCTGCGATAATCCATAAGGCAGGGTAGAAACAAAATATTTTAGAAAGATAAATCATTAAAGCTGGAAGGAAACAAACTTAGGAATCAACTAGTCAGTGATTCTCAACCCTGGCTGCAAAAATCAACATGTAAGCTTTAAAAAGACACCAATGAGGTATGAATGGTCAGAGCACAGAGGATCAGGGGGCAGGGGCGGGGGCGGGGGGCAGTGAAACTACCTCATATGATACAATAATGGTAGACGTGGGTCATTATACCTTGTTCAAAGCCATAGAGTAAACCCTAATGTAAACACGGACTTTGCGTGAGTTGTGTTTCAATGCAGGTTCATCACTGTAATAAATGGCTCACTTGGATGCAGAATGCTGTTAACGGGGGAGGCATGTCCCCACAAGTGCGGGGACAGGGAACATATGGAAGATTTCTGTACCTTCTGTTCAATTTTGCTGTGAAACTAAAATTGCTCTAAAAAATAAAAAAAATTTTTTTTTTAAACCAATTTTAAAAAATGCCAATGCCTAGGCTCCAGAAAGACCAATTAAATTAGAATCCTGGGGGTGGAGAAAGCATCTATAATTTTTAAAAGCTTCTTACATGACTCTAATCGGCAGCCAAGGGTGGAAATCACTGATCTGGTAAACCTCACTTGACTTAGAGCTGAAAAAACTAAGACCCAAAAGAATAAAATTACTATTTGCCCAAAGTGAAACGGTTAGTTCATCAGTCGTGTATGACTCTCTGCTACCCCATGGACTGTAGCTCACCAGGCTCCTCGTCCATGGAAATCTCCAGGCAAGAATACTGCAGTGGGTAGCCATTCCCTTCTCCATGGGATCCTTCCCAATTCATGGATTGAACCCAGGTCTCCCGTACTGCAAGCAGATTCTTTACCATTTGAGACACCAGGGAAGCCCATTTGCCTAAAGTTAAGAACAAATGGTAGAATTTACGGTGTTATAGCTTAGGTCTTCTGACTCTCTGTCTGGTGTGTTTTTCACTAAAAGACTAGTAACAATAAAAACTAAGATAGAAATATTAGATTTATCAGTGAACCTGCTTATCTACTTTATCAAATTATAAGCTTCCCAAGGGAAAGGATAGGATGTTGCCCATTTTTGTGAAAATGCCATGCCCAGCACATCTCACATACAATCTGTCTGCAATGTATATCAAGTTAAACTGGTAATCAAGTAAGTCATAGGAACAAAGACTATGCAAATCAAATTCAGTATTTCTTTTTGAGTTAAAAAACAGAAGGTTCAATGACACTACAGATATAATACAGTTCCAGAGAAATATTATTAAAGTTTTGTTATAGGTCAAACCAGGATTGAAGCTTGAGATTCACCATAACAATGTCCTAACTTTTGTTTATTTTGTCCTTGTTTCATACTATGAGGGGAATGAAGAGTCAGGCTCTGGGTGAACTGTAACATTCAGAAAGGCCTAATTGCAGGGGCTTCCAGGGCTTAAGGGACTTAGGAAGACATGTTCTGAATAATCTAGGAAGTCTGTCTTTTCAAAAATGTGTAAGAGATATGAATGCTCTGGAGACTGTACTCTAGCAAAATGGTCGTGTCTTTTACCCTAAACGTCACCAAAGGAAAGTAGGCAAAAACCCCAAGACTCAGGGATCAAGAATGAAATGACCACCAACAGAGTTTCTGTGATTGGATTACTAACTTTTCCCTTTCACCTCTCCATTTTTAAATCACTATGCTTGGAAAAGCCACAGCTACAGGAATCTTTATTTTTAATGTGCTGATTAATTTAGAACAGCTCCATTCTAAAAGATTCAGTTCAGTTCAGTTTAGTTGCTCAGTTGTGTCCGACTCTTTGCGATCCCATGAATCGCAGCAGGCCAGGCCTCCCTGTTCATCACCAACTCCCAGAGTTCACTCAAACTCATGTCCAACGAGTCGGTGATGCCATCCAACCATCTCATCCTCTGTCGTCCCCTTCTCCTCCTGCCCTCAATCTCTTCCAGCATCAGAGTCGTTTCCAATGAGTCAACTCTTCACATGAGGTGGCCAAAGTACTGGAGTTTCAGCTTTAGCATCAGTCCTTCCAATGAACACACAGGACTGATCTCCTTTAGGATGGACTGGTTGGATCTCCTTGCAGTCCAAGGGACTCTCAAGAGTCTTCTCCAACACCACAGTTCAAAAGCATCAATTCTTCAGCACTCAGCTTTCTTCACAGTCCAATTCTCACATCTATACATGACCACTGGAAAAACCACAGCCTTGACTAGACGGACCTTTATTGGCAAAGTAATATCTCTGCTTTTGAATATGCTGTCTAGGTTGGTCATAACTTTCCTTTCAAGGAGTAAGCGTCTTTTTAATTTCACACCATCTGCAGTGATTTTGGAGCCCCCCAAAATAAAGTCTGACACTGTTTCCACTGTTTCCCCATCCATTTCCCATGAAGTGATGGGACAAGATGCCATGATCTTCGTTTTCTGAATGTTGAGCTTTAAGCCAACTTTTTCACTCTCCTCTTTCATCAAGAGGCTTTTTAGTTCCTCTTCACTTTCTGCCATAAGGGTGGTGTCATCTGCATATCTGAGGTTATTGAGATTTCTCCCGGCAATCTTGATTCCAGCTTGTGCTTCTTCCAGCCTAGCGTTTCTCATGATGTACTCTGCATAGAAGTTAAATAAGCAGGGTGACAATATACAGCCTTGACGTACTCCTTTTCGTATTTGGAACCAGTCTGTGGTTCCATGTCCAGTTCTAACTGTTGCTTCCTGACCTGCATATAGGTTTCTCAAGAGGCAGGTCAGGTGGTCTGGTATTCCCATCTCTTTCAGAATTTTCTACAGTTTATTGTGATCCACACAGTCAAAGGATTTGGCATAGTCAATAAAGCAGAAATAGATGTTTTTCTGGAACTCTCTTGCTTTTTCCATGATCCAACGGATGTTGGCAATTTGATCTCTGGTTCTTCTACCTTTTTTAAAACCAGCTTGAACATCAGGGAGTTCACAGTTCATGTATTGCTGAAGCCTGGCTTGGAGAATTTTGAACATTACTAGCATGTGAGTTGAGTGCAATTGTGCGGTAGTTTGAACATTCTTTGGCATTGCCTTTCTTTGGGATTGGAATGAAAACTGAACTTTTCCAGTCCTGTGGCCACTGCTGAGTTTTCCAAATTTCCTGGCATCTTGAGTGCAGTACTTTCACAGCATCATCTTTCAGGATTTGAAATAGCTCAACTGGAATTCCACAACCTCCACTAGCTTTGTTCAGTGATGCTTTCTAAGGCCCACCTGACTTCACATTCCAGGATGTCTGGCTCTAGGTGAGTGATCACACCATTGTGATTATCTTGGTCGTGAAGATCTTTTGTGTACAGTTCTTCTGTGTATTCTTGCCACCTCTTCTTAATATCTTCTGCTTCTGTTAGGGCCATACCATTTCTGCCCTTTATCGAGCCCATCTTTGCATGAAATGTTCCCTTAGTATCTCTAATTTTCTTGAAGAGATCTCTAGTCTTTCCCATTCTGTTATCTGAGGGCAAATAAATTTAAAAGCTATTTCTTGCACTATTCTCTGCTGTACTGTAATGGAACATGTAATGGTACAGACACCATCTTGCCTATACTGAGAATAAGCTGCAAATACCAGCAAATCACTCACCTTATTTACAAGGGTATATAAGGCTTTGTCTTGTGCACCATATTTCAGACACTGCCTAATCCAGGTGTGGATAGTCCAATCTCTCAGGTACCAGCAGTTGGGGCTGTGTCGAAATCTAAATAAAACATAAGAAGAGAAAAAACTGGTTTTAACTCTTAGATGTCAACGCCAAAATCCATCTTCCATCAGCAGGTCCCCCTCTGAGGAATTTACATATGATCATAAAAGTCAGGAAGGCCAACAGCTAATAAAACTTGAGGATAAAACTCATTAACAGCTGAAATGGGAAAAGAAGGCAAAATAACAGTAATAAAAATATTATAAAAATTTTACTCCTTATTTATATTCTCTAATTCAACATCTTATTTTAATATGAGATTTATGAAAAATGATTTCAGGAATATGCTATACTAGAAGACAGATATGGAAGTTCATTGGAAAGGGAAATGGCAACCCACTTGAGTATTCTTGCCTGGAGAATCTCATGGACTGAGGAGCCTGATGGGCTATGATCAGTCCGCGGGGTCACAGACAGTCGGACACAACTGTGTGACTGAATAACAAGAATGGAAGCTCATACTTTAGAGGTTTAAAACAGATGAAGCAAAAAATGAAAACTAGAACAGCATAGAAATTTTAGAGGAAAATCAGCTGTGAGTTACATTGCTATTTCTTGAGGCACTTAGGAGAGATTGGGACACTCTTCAGTGAATTGAAAGAAAAAAAAAAAAGAGAGCAAAATTTAGCATTCAGGCCCTCCAGGATCCATGATCACTCTGACTTTCACGCAGCTCCAACCCAGCGCGTCAGTCTACCTCCTCTTGCTTCCCTGCTGCTCCCCACATGGTTTTTAAAGGCCTAAGCTGTCCAAGCTGAGGTGTATATAGAACCAGTATTCCCACAAAGGAATGGACCTTGGAAGGGTATTCAAGTGCTAGTCTTGCCACGAGTTGGCACACATTGGCTGGAGCAGCTTTTGCTTGCTCCTGGGGTCTGTGCCACGAGGCTGAGTGACAGGGGAGGAGAGGGGTGACGGGCGGGAGGAGGCCACATAAAGGGCTGTGCTGTCCTCTAGCTGCTTATCTGTTTTGACCCAGACGGTTCCTCAAACATCATCTCACGTCAGCTCAAGTCTGCACCTTTTCTTTGAACCTTCAGGAAGTGTAAGCAGGTCAATCTCTGGACCCCACAAAACTAAAAAAGTCAATTTGCCTTCTTATTATAAAAACAAAAGGCAAGACAAAAACTTAAAGAATTCTGTGCCATATTTGAGAGCTGGGGCTACAGGCTAATACTGGGGGTTTGCAGAGGCCAGTTATTCAATCTGCCACCTGCTATTTCCTGCCATCTGGTATTGGGATAGTTTCCTGCTGACTAGGTTTTCTGCCAAAGTAAAAGCTGAGAGAAAGAGAGCAAGTGAGAAGTAGTACTTAATTTAGGCTGTTTATTAGTGATCTGTTGAGAGATCTGACAAAAATAACACTTGAAGATATTTTTTAGATTTAGTCATGCAGCCCTGTCTAATCTTTTGAATGCTTTACATTTGGCTGGAAAAAGTTTTTCTCACTTGATCTTTCCTTACCGAATTAACCCCTTTAAAAGCAGAAAGACAGAAATATGTCAAATTATGTTTAAGATGAGTGACCTGGCCAGAGAAAAGCCATTGTATAAGCGCCCTCCATATGGTCTAATGAGATCCTCTGCATAGAAATGAAAACGTATCTTTTAGTATTTCACGCTTTCCCTCACATTTTAACATCAGTAGCTGAGCTAATTGAGCTTCCTTCCTTGTTACTCTGAAAAATCTGAGATTTTATGTGTAACAACCAATTAAAAGCTAATTTTAGTAATATTATAATTTCTACAGTCAAGTGAAATACCAGCTGTATTGCCTAAAGATGGTGATGCTTCCTTGGTACCTGAAGGCTTCCTGGACAACACCCAGGGGGGCGGGGGTGACTGCCTTGCTCAACACTGATTCCTTGGTGCCTGACACATTTTGTGGCCCATGATAGGTTTTTAACAAATAATAAAAGAGCTTTAATCAACACTGATCATTATGCTAACTTCTATGGTATATTTTAGAATTATAAATTCCCTGTTTGGGCATCTATAATCTCATTACAAAAATAATGCCTTAGGAAGCATCACTACGAACAAAGCTAGTGGAGGTGATGGAATCCCAGCTGAGCTATTTCAAATCCTAAAAGACGATGCTGTGAAAGTGCTGCACTCAATAAGCCAGCAAATTTGGAAAACTCAGCAGTGGCCACAGGACTAGATAAGGTCAGTTTTTACTCCAATCCCAAAGAAAGGCAATGCCAAAGAATGTTCAAACTACCACACAATTGCACTCATCTCACACAGTAGCAAAATAATGCTCAAAATTCTCCAAGTTAGGCTTCAACAGTACATGAACTGAAAACTTCCAGATGTTGAAGCTGGATTTAGAAAAATCAGAGGAACCAGAGATCAAACTGCCACTGGATCACAGAAAAAGCAAGAGAATTCCAGAAAACATCTACTTCTGCTTTATTGACGACATTAAAGCCTTTGACTGTGTGGATCACAACAAACTATGGAAAATTCTTTAAGAGATGGGGATACCAGACCACCTTAACCACCTCCTGGAAAAAGTATATGCAGGTCAAGAAGCAACAGTTAGAACTGGACATGGAACCACAGACTGGTTCCAAATCGGGAAAGGAATATGTCAAGGCTGTATATTGTCACCTTGCTTATTTAACTTATATATAGAGTACATCATGCAAAATGCAGGCTGGATGAAGCACAAGCTGCAATCAAGATTGTTGGCAGAAATATCAATAAGCTCAGATATGCAGATGACAGCACCCTTAAGGCAAAAAGTGAAGAAGAACTAAAGAGCCTCTTGATGGTGAAAGAAGAGAGTGAAAAAGCTGGCTTAAAACTCAACATTCAGAAAAAACTAAGATCATGGCATCCGGTCCCATCACTCCATGGCAGATAGATGGGGAAACAATGGAAACAGTGACAGGCTTTATTTTCTTGGGCTCCACAATCACCACAGACACTTGCTCCTTGGAAGAAAAGCTATGACAAAACTGCAGAGCATATTAAAAAGCAGAGACATTACTTTGCCAACAAAGGGCTGTCTAGTCAAAGCTATGGTTTTTCCAGGAGTTATGTATGGATGTGAGTTGGACCATAAAGAAGGCTATGACCTGAAGAATTGATGCTTTTGAACTGTGGTGTTGGAGAAGAGTCTTGAGAGTCCCTTGGACTGCAAGGAGATCAAGTCAGTCAGTCCTAAAGGACTCAAGCCTGAATAGTCAATGGAAGGACTGATGCTGAAGCTCCAATACTTTGAAGTATGCGAAGAGCTGACTCATTAGAAAAGGCCCTGATCCTGGGAAAGACTGAGGGCAAGAGGAGAAGGGGATGACAGAGGATGAGATGGTTGGAGGCCATCACCGTCTCAATGGACATGGGTTTGAGTGGACTCCGAGAGTTGGTGATGGACAGGGAGGCCTGGTGTGCTGTGGTTTATGGGGTCACAAAGAGTTGGACTGAGCAACTGAACAACAGCAACAAAAATAACATACTGGGTTGGCAAAAGAAAGTTTGTTCAGGTTTTTCTGTACCACCTTTCACATTAATCCAAATGAACTTTTTGGCCGACCCCATATAAACCAGTTTAACAATAATACAAGGGGTGGGGACATGATGAATGCTAGGCAGAAAGGGTGCTGATATAATGAATGAAAGATAGAAAGGGTGCTGAGAGATGTTACAGATGTATTTGATCATAGTGGTTGCTACGTTTAGTCTATTTTTCCTTCAAAAACAAAAAATTGTCAATTACCTCCTTTACCCAAGACTGTTTAAATCTCATTTAAATCTAATCTTCTGCTCTAGGTTGTCTCCAGTTCAGTTCAGTTCAGTTCAGTCGCTCAGTCGTGTCCGACTCTTTGTGACCCCATGAATCACAGCACGCCAGGCCTCCATGTCCATCACCATCTCCCGGAGTTCACTCAGATTCATGTCCATCGAGTCGGTGATGCCATCCAGCCATCTCATCCTCTGTCGTCCCCTTCTCCTCCTGCCCCCAATCCCTCCCAGCATCAGAGTCTTTTCCAATGAGTCAACTCTTTGCATGAGGTGGCCAAAGTACTGGAACTTCAGCTTTAGCATCATTCCTTCCAAAGAAATCCCAGGGTTGATCTCCTTCAGAATGGACTGGTTGGATCTCCTTGCAGTCCAAGGGACTCTCAAGAGTTTTCTCCAACACCACAGTTCAAAAGCATCAATTCTTCGGCGCTCAGCCTTCTTCATAGTCCAACTCTCACATCTATACATGACTACTGGAAAAACCATAGCCTTGACCAGATGGACCTTAGTCGGCGAAGTAATGTCTCTGCTTTTGAATATGCTATCTAGGTTGATCATAGCTTTCCTTCCAAGGAGTAAGCGTCTTTTAATTTCATGGCTGCAGTCACCATCTACAGTGATTTTGGAGCCCAAAAAAATACAGTCTGACACTGTTTCCACACATATTTCCCATGAAGTGATGGGACCGGATGCCATGATCAAGTGACCACTAAAGTTATTTCTTTTCTTTCTGATGGACTTTAAAATAAGAGCACTGTGACCATACCCAACCAAACACCCTTTTCTTTTATTCACAATCAGTAGACCATTTTCAGGCTTTGAAAGAGTACCAAAGATTGACAGAATCTAGCTACAGACCTTCAAAGCTGAGATGAAAATTTGTGTACAGCCTTTCGCTAAGCCTCTGAAGCTAACTTTTAACACATGGATAAACAGAGAAGTCTTCTCAAATCTTTCGTCACACTTTACTTCTTAGAAGTCTAAACGGAAAGTTACTCAAGACCTCACATAGCTAATACTGGAAGATGTATCAACTCACATGGGTTGATACATAGGCTCACATGGGTCTTCACTAAGCTAACTCCCTTTCCCATCCTAGAGCAGGGCTACTTGGTGTGATCTCTGCTCTGTGAGACCTAATAATCCAGACACAGCTGTGACCAGGGCATTTTCAACTAAGTGACAACATGAAATCAATTTAGGAGTTAGAAGTAAACATATATTAGGCACACACATATTATGACATACGCTGCTCAAAGTGTAATTTCTACATTTCCTAGCCAGGCAACAAGTAAACTCCTTTTTAAGTCCTCATCAGCATTAAAAAAAAAAAAAAAGTACACAACTTATCCAACCGTCTAGAATACAAACCACTCAAGAGCACTGAGATGGGTCCAACTTTGGATGGTGAGTTTAAGAATTCTCTGTCAGTGACTCTTTAAGCAGTTCAGACAGAAACACTTAGGCTCTTTTCAGACCTGCCAGTGGTAATACGATAGCCAGGTAAGTCTCTGGAATGGGTACTCGCCTGGAACGACTGCAAACTGCCAGGCCAGCATGCTCCCTTTCAGCCAAGGGGCCAAGGGAAAGGCAAAGAGACAAGAACACAGCTAACACATTGATTTTCCAAATTGCCTGCAAACAGACTGGCTTTTGTCCTTGCCTGGTGGGACCACCAGCCTGGCAGATTACAGGCAGCCACTGCAGGAGTGCCCTCTGTGCCCCATGGCATCAGCTGTTTGCTCACCTCGACAGAAGCTTTATTATTGTCCATGCCAGCAGGCTGCCAAGCTAGGCAAACCGTGTGAGTGTGGAAAAGATAAACAGATGCAACCCAAATAACCCCAACAAGGCTGTGCTCACTAACAGAAGAGACCTTCTGAGCTTCCCAGTTATAAAACAGAAGGAAATTTGACAATTCTATGGATGTAAGTATTTTCTTGGAAGCAAGAAAGGACACAAAGAAAGAGAAGGAGAGGATGAAGCAAGCTCTCAAGCTCTGGCTCTATTAGTTCCCCAAGCTGGTATCCCATGGCTGAAGAGACATCTGTCCACAGTGCTAAGTGGGGTTTCCAGGTGAAGCCAGAACTTGCCCAGGCCAGTCAAACAGCAGGTACTGAGAAGCTTTCTGTCTTCAAAATCAAGCAACATTGTGGACTTTTCGGGGTATCTGCCATCACTACATTGCATTCAAGACTGATGTCACCAGGAAGGAAGGAGAGCAGAGCCACACTGCATGCATGACATGGGGCAAAAGTCTCTGCTGCCCTTTGAGACACCTTAGAAAGGGGGAGCAGTTCCGTAAGTGGAGTGGAGCGTGAAGAGAAACACACCAGGCACCTATTATGATTTACATGGGAGGGACTGCACTTTGTGTACAAGTCACACCGGATTTCCCATGTGTAACCAATTTCATTAAAAAAAAAAATGCCACAGACTTCCTTCTATGGGTTCAACTGAAGGTTACTGTTGGAGGCCTAAGCAGTGGCGCCTCAGCGCCTTCAGTATCACAGATAAAAGCGCTCCTGGCTGAGCAGGACTAATGTGCAGGTGCCAGAGCCTGGAGCTCAGCGGCCCCAGCATTCAGCTGCAGTGCTGGCTCTTCCATGTGAATGAGCAAGCTTTCCACATCATTTATCTGATTACGAGAGCCACCATCCTTAAACATACACATGCAGCTTTCCCTCCTCCCGAGTGAATTCTGTATCCTGTGGCAACAGGCTTCACAGATGGAGACCTCAGCCCCTGAGCTGGGTAGACATGGAGATTTAGCACTCCATGGGGGGGGGTGGGGCTGGCATAAAAGGAAGACAGGAAGAACACCGGGAAGAAAACACAGCTGGCTCCAGGGCTTGCAGTGTGGACTGGAAATCTGATCAATGACACACAGTATGTAACTATTGAAAGGTTTTGAGTGCTTCCCTGAACTAGAACCAACGAGTAAGAGAGTGTTCTGCGACTATTCAAACCAGAATCTGATTCAATCATGGCCATCCACTTTCTAATTCTACTAGGATAATTACTTTTTTTTGCATCCTGATGGAAATCCTGCTTTCATCAATTATTAGTTGGCCTCAAGTACCACAAATAAAACAAGTTTTGATGCAATAGTTTTCTAATGACTATTATATCTCTGTCAAATGTTTGCAAGGTTAATAGAGGAGTCTAATATAGGAACTGATAATAGAGACATCCATATTCTAGATTAAAACTACTTTCTTGCTTGAGATCCCAGATTCCTACTTTCATAGGGGAACTTCAGGCAGTTTTAACTTTCAAAAAGTGTCCTGACTGGGCATGAAGTGATGCATCAAGAGCAAGAATCCCCTCCAAAACATTCCCCTGGCAGATGCTCAATCAGTTGGGACTTGTACATTTTCAATGAATTTATTATCTACCTCTGAGGCAGATAAAAATGCCTTTTAAAAGAAGTTTTAACACTTTTTTTCTTTTTTAAGAAACAGGTTTATAGAGCTATAAAATACAAACAGTAAAATTCACTTTTCCACTGAAAATACACTATTTGTGACTTTTGACAAATGCATCCAGTTGCATAACCACCACCACGGTCACATTGTAAGAACAGTTTTATTACCCCGAAAAATTCTTAATGCCTCACTTAGAGTCAGCCTCTTTGGGGTTTGCTGGTTAATTTAGGCAAATTTTATATAGATACTTCCTAAACAGTTATTAATTTCTGACCCTAGAGTTATTAATTTTATGAGGAAAAGCAATCCCTGTTAGTTTGTAATTTACATTCTGCTAATTTCCAAAACAGAATTTGAAAAAATTAAAACTCAGTGTACAAGTAGTTTTTTCTGAGTCCTATACACACTCATTAGACATCTGATATCCCTGTTTGCCATTCTAAAAAGTAAGTGGATTTTTGGTAGAAAATAACACAAGCATAGACTTTTACACATGTGGAGTGCTAAATGCAGCACAATAACACTTTTTTAAAGTGGAGATGGATAACAGAAGGACTTGTTAGATATCAAAGCCGAAGTCTAAATTTGTCAGACCCAGAGCTTAAAAACAAGGTCACCCGATAATAATGAAATAACACTTCACATTGAGAAACTACTCTAGGAGAAATACTCTATTTTCCACATCCATGCAACGACAAATAGGACCTACATCCCCAAATGATTCTGTCTTCTCTCTGATCTGGCTGTTGTTTAGCCAGATTGACATCACCCTATATAAAAGACCTATTTTTCATTCACCACGTCAATATTTAGCAAGTAGCTACACGGTACCGCATGATTTGTACTTTATCCCTGCTGGTCCACCCAGTTTCCTCTAGTTTCAAACAATCTTAAGGATGACAGCTCTTCCTTTCTGATGTGCTTAGTTGCTCAGTCTGACGCTTTGCAACCCCACGGACTGCAGCCCGCCAGGCTCCTTTGTCCATGGGGATTCTCCAGGCAAGAATACTGGAGAGGGTTGCCATGCTTTCCTCCAGGGGATCCTCGCAACCCAGGGATCGAACCAGGGTCTCCCACATTGCAGGCAGATTCTTTACTGACTGGGCCACCAGAGAAGCCCTTTCAGATACAGAAAGAGAAAACCTATAGCCTGACTTTCCTTTGCTGCTCTTTCTCTCATGGTTTACAAAGCACAGGAGCCAGTCAGATGAAGCCAACTGCTCTTTGTCTGAAGCCTACTGTTTTTATCAGCCTCTAAAAGGTGATGAATATGGATAACAGGTGAGGATTATTTGCAGGGAGAACTGGAAAAGAAAAAAGTATTCACGGTGATTGCTGATGTGCCCTCCTGGCGAAGGTCCTAAAACCATTCAATGTCCGTCTTTGTGGCCAACAACTGACCTGTCAGTGAAATTGCAACCAGAAGTGTCTGGTGGGGCTTCTCCAGCCACTTGCAAGCTGGACACACAGATTAGCTTCACGCCTGAGACAGTGGAATGCAAGGTGAAGCTAAAGGCAGAGGGCCTTTCTCTTAGAACAGCAGGAAGCTGAAAAAATTGGATTTTGGACCAGTCCTATTTATGAAAACACACAAGAGTTGTGGGAACTGGCTTGAGTTGGACAGAGATATGGCAAGTATTTTTGGTTTTCAGTAGGAAATCTATGAGCCAGTTTTAAAAAGATGTCAACATTCCTGATGTCTTCTAAAGTTCTGGCTAGGAACTTCAGACATAACTTCTGCAAAATAGTGAATAATAAGATCACTAAAGACAGGAAAATCACATATATTAATTAACCAGGGGTAACCTGTATATCTGAAGAGTTCTGAGGGAGGGGGAGGTGCAGAAGCAAAAGGAGGAAAACAAACAAAAATATGGAATTTAGAATTTCTAGAGTATTTTAGGCTTAGTGAAGGTGTCAGGATTAAGTCTGCCACCAAAGAAATGAGCAGGCAGAGAGGCCTGACCCAGCGGACGGTGCACACCAGCATAAAAGCAGAGAAGAGTTAAGCTGATGTTGAGCAGATTTATACATCTTTTTGTGTGTGGGATTATGGATCTCTTTTGGGATATTTCTGATGGAAGAGAAGCTTACCACTAATCAGGGTATCTTAAGAATCATATCTGTATATATATTGTTTTTTAATAAAGAAGAAAAGCATCTCAGTGTTTTAAACATTTTGATTCTCTAACACATGGAAAAGTTAAATCTCAAAAGATTCTGTTTATAGGAAAAGGTAAGGCTGGATTTCCTTCCAGCTATACAACTCAAGTTCATAGCTAGTTTTTATTTCTGTAGCTCTACTGGTTTCAATATTAAACCTTTAAGCAAAGGCAGACGACAAGTTTTCTCTTTTTGTGTGTTCGACAACAGTAGGTGTTTGATGATTTAGCAATAGTGACTAGGCCTCTAGGACTATATAAATACCAATAATGTATGTTGAAACTCATGAGTAATATTTACATTTGAAACAATAATCCACCTCTTGTTTTGAAGTATTATCCTGCCTATAAACAGATGAAGCCAGGAGGAAATACTGCCTTTTTATTCAAGGCAGGAGGAGTTCAGAGATGGCAGAGAAGTGGAAAGAGAAGTGTGGTCATTCTGGAAAGCCACCTACTCCTCACTTCTGCCCCCTGCCGTCTCCTTGCAATAAGTTCAGGGAACAGACAAGCTGATGGGAGACTGAAACCAAAAACAGGAGAAAGAGAGAGAAAAAAAGAGAAAAAGAGTGTGTGTGAGTGTGAGTTTAATTGCTAAGTTGTGTCCGACTCTACGACCCTGTGGACTGTAGCCTGCCAGGCTCCTCTGTCCATGGGATTTCCTGGGCAAGAATTCTAGAGTGGATTGCCATTTCTTTCTCTAGGGGATCTTCCTGACCCAGAGATCGAACCCATATCTCCTGCATGGCAGATGGATTCTTTACCACTGAGCCAACGGGGAAGCCCAAAACAGGAGTTCAGTTCAGTTCAGTTGCTCAGTCGTGTCCGACTCTTTGCAACCCAGTGAATCGCAGCACGCCAGGCCTCCCTGTCCATCACCAACTCCCGGAGTTCACTCAGACTCACATCCATCGAGTCCGTGATGCCATCCAGCCATCTCATCCTCTGTGGTCCCCTTCTCCTCCTGCCCCCAATCCCTCCCAGCATCAGAGTCTTTTCCAATGAGTCAACTCTTTGCATGAGGTGGCCAAAGTACTGGAGTTTCAGCTTCAGCATCATTCCCTCCAAAGAAATCCCAAGGCTAATCTTCAGAATGGACTGGTTGGATCTCCTTGCACTCCAAGGGACTCTCAAGAGTCTTCTCCAACACCACAGTTCAAAAGCATTAATTCTTTGGCGCTCATCTTTCTTCACAGTCCAACTCTCACATCCATACATGACTACTGGAAAAACCATAGCCTTGACTAGACGGACCTTTGTTGGCAAAGTAATGTCTCTGCTTTTCAATATGCTATCTAGGTTGGTTATAACCTTCCTTCCAAGCAGTAAGCGTCTTTTAATTTCATGGCTGCATCACCATCTGCAGTGATTTTGGAGCTCAGAAAAATAAAACAGGAGTACACAGACTCAAAGACCTTCCCAACACACACACACACGTTCTAAATAAAAATCTTAAGACTCCTCTCAAGATTGGAAGAGACTCTGAAAGCCATCTAGGCTAAGTAAATTGGGGATGGGGAAGGAAGGAAAGTTCATATAGAATTAGAGAATCTAGGGATCTTTAATAACCCCTGTTCACTGAATTATTTATTGAGAAGTCACTACTTATCAAGTCCTGTACTGTGTAATGTGAATCTAGTCTAATTTCTCTACTTTATAGATGAGGAATCTCGGTGTCCAATGGGATGAAATGATTTTCCCAAGATAAGCCAGATAACTCCAGTTCTATAAACCAGGCTGTTTACTTACTATTCCACCACTGCCTTTCAATTCTTTTATTTGTGAGACATCTTTCAGAAACATCTCTGCAGTGTGACAAAGGTCTCTAACCTACTAAAAAAATAAAACATTTAGGCTCTGAAACAGTTCTGGAACTGCCCTGAACCAGCTGTCTAACTTTGTAAAGTCACTTGATCCTTGGGGTTTCAGTTCTTATGACTGTAAGATGAAGACACAGGATTATCTGGATCATGCATGAAGTCACATGTCTGCAGGGGCTAGTCAGTTATTATCAATATAAGTCCATGAAGAATCGTGTAAAACAATAGGCATAAAACTGCTTGTATTATTATCAAGCAAAGTAGCCTCCTAGTTGTACTGTTTTTGAAAACTGTATGAGCCAAGCAAAATACATTGGAACTCAACTAGGCCAGACCCCTGAAACTCCTTCCAGCTCTCATGTTTAGTGACTGAAGAATATGCCTAATCCACTTCCTAAAACATCATACTGTATTTACACATCTCTATTAACTGGAGAAATAGCCCTGATACAAAGAAGTGAACAGAGACTCAAAGATACAAGCTCCCATTCAGCCCACACCTGACTCTACTCCACTCGCCTCGCTCCCCTGCCAGGTGAGTGTCACTTCGCTCAGCGCTGGCAGGGTACAGACTATTATGGGGACTGCAGACCTTGCAAACTGGCATCTAAGCTTTCAAGATGAAAGGATACAATCACTAAATTAAAGTCAAGGTCCTTAAGAGTAGATTTTAACTGGAGATCACGTTTTGTAGGATAATAAAAATTTCAGCATTGAAATTTTTTTACTCAAGGATTTTTTTTACTCAAACGAATACTTCATTGTATTCAATTTATATTTAAGAGTCAGCCATTCAAAGTAACTTTTCTATAAATCACAAATTGTTTTCGTATGTTGCTACTTCCTTTCACTCCTTAAATTATTGCTAAGTATCATAAACATACAAATAGTTCACCGCCATAACTTATTTTTGGTTTCAAACCCCTGTTAAGTGGCAATTCTTAGAGCAGATATAGTTTTTCTCTTCAAAAAAGGGGGAGCGATTTGGGAGTGGTTACAGGGATATTAAGAAATTATTTGCCAGTTTCTGGAAACATAAAAGAACACAATCACTTTTTGCAGCAAAAAAAAAAAAGAAAGAAAAGAAAAAGAAATTTGAAAACAGAGGTTTAGATTTGTTAGTCCAACTGTTTTCTGGAAGCCTTAATCTACCAATTACTAAAACACCTTTATTTATATATGAATGAAAGAGAATAAAAGTGTCCCTTCTTTCTTGTGCTGCCAAACAATAAAAATCAGAATAACTGCATTTAATAAGCATCTCCTCTATTTAGCTCAAGCTAGCACTCCCATATATAGAACCAAACTTTTAAATAATGGAACATTTGAAACTGTACGAACACAAGACAATTCTTAGTATATAAGAATGACCAAATGCAACAAGATAACAATCATAAGAATGATTTCCAATTTTGAACAGGGAGAAGCTAATTTCTTGATAAAACTCCAAAAACAAACCATCCATACAACCACCACACTGCAGTTAAACAAAAGCTCTTATGCTGGCCCACAAGGAGGGAATGAACAATTTGAACAACATCTTTTATTGCCTGAGAAAATTTTTTAAAATGACTCAAAGTGCCAGGAGAGCTGTCTCAATCCAACTGCAGACAGCTTTTCAAAGTCCCTCTGCTTCTCTTAAGGATGAGTCATGAGAGGAGAGCGCATCTTGGCAAAGACACAGTCTTTCCTCTGGTTCCACTCACTCCCCCTCTTATTAAAAAAAAAAAGCTTTGATGGATAACAGTTAAATAGATTCCAGACAGGCTTAACTGGAGAAGTTTGAACACCAGGGAGGCAAAATATCATCGCAGAAGTCTCCATTGTTTGCCACTGTGAGCCACAGACTCGGGGAAGCATCTCCCGCATCCTAACAAGGGCTGGGTCCATTGATCATGTGCCAGATCGTGGCTGTTGTGCTTTGTGGGACAGGAGAGGGAAACAACCTATGAAAATATCTTTGCTTCCTAGCTTCCTAAACATCATTAGCTCATCTGCTGACAATTACAGTGAGCTGGCAGGGGCGGGAGCCTGTTGTTTACGAGTGTACATCAAATGCAAATTCACCTGCAGCAGCTGCAGGCGATCCATGGGGACATGGCTGCTACAGCGCATGCAGCCTTCAGTGAACAGGCGCAGCTTTTCTTTCACTAACTTTAGGCAAAAAGGCAAGGGAGCTGGTTAAAAAAAATAAGGAGAATAAGTAAGGAAAAGCTGAGTGTTAAACTAGGGAGAATAGTTTCGCTACTACACCTATATAGAATCACTTATTCCAACAGAATAGGGCATGTGGTGAGGGCAAAAATGCTCTCTTCTGCATCTGATCATTTACCAGCCTACAAAGAATCGAGATGCTCGGCTGGGCACTGAGGGACAAAGATAAGCAAAGAGACTTCTTGCCTTCAGAGAGGCTAGACTGGGATCACCAAAACCAAGCATCTTGTGAGCATCTAAAACAAGCATCGGAAGGCAATTTATAAGCATCATACTGGAATCCCTCATTTACATAACAATGATTATTTCACAACACATGGTACTCAATTTTCTGAAAATCGCCTCTCAATAGAAAAGTAAATTCAATGTTTCTCTCCTCTTCCCAATAGTCTTTTTTGTTTTCTTTGGATATATTTTAAAAATAAACATTACAGATATAAAGTTATACCTTCCTCCTTCTACTTTCCAGAGGAGGAAAGTTGGTGGACATCATTTTAAGGCATACTTTTATACCTTTATTAACTAGGGGTGTGCCCTGTGCTGAGTACTTTAGGGTGCATATGCCTTTTAACTCTGTATTCAAGGGTCTAATAGAGAACTCAGCCAAACCATAGTAGTATGTGTGGTATTCTGGGAGCAGGGTAGGGACAGAAACAATAAAAATTTCTGTTATCTGGAATGTGAGAGAGGCTCAGATACCACTTTACTGTGGAAACTAATCACCAACGCCACCAGGAAAATCCCTGACAAGGTAGGTGACTGCTCTCTGTATTTGACTGGAGCCCAGCCCTGCCTGACTCACTAAGAGTCAGTTTTGTCATCTGTAAAATAGAGGTGATAATGCCTTTATCACTGGTTTACTATGAAAATCAAAGGATAATTGGATTAAGTACGTTGACAACTTTTAATCCTTTTTGGAACCAAGCAGAGTAGAAATATGCTCACAAGCAAGAATTATTTTTGTCATAGTCTACTTGATATAACAGGTTATGCTCAAAATCCTTCAGGCCAGGCTTCAGCAGTATGTAAACCAAGAACTTCCAGTTGTACAAGCTGGATTTAGAAAAGGCAGCAGAACCAGAGATCAAAATCCCAACATTTGTCGGTTCATAGAAATATTAAGGGAATTCCAGAAAAACATCTACTTCTGCTTCATTGATTACGCTAAAGCCTTTGACTGTGTGGATCACAACAAACTGTGGAAAATTCTTCAAGAGCTGAGAATACCAGACCATCATACCTGTCTCCTGAGAAACTGGTATGTGGGTAAAGAACTAACAGTTAGAACCTTGCATGGAACAACCAGTCAGTTGTTCCCAGTTGCAACTGGGAAAGAAGCACAACAAGGTTATATATTGTCATCCTGCTTATTTAATTTATATGCAGAATACATCTTACAAAATGCTAGGCTGGATCAATCACAAGCTGGAATCAAGACTGCTGGGAGAAATAACAACCTCGGATATGCAGATGATACCACTCTAATGGTGTAGAGTGAAGAAGAACTAAAGAGCTTCTTGATGAGGCTCAAAGAGAAGAGTGAAAAAGCTGGCTTAAAATTCAACATTCAAAAAACTAAGCTCACAGCCTCCAGTCCCATCACGTCATGGCAAATAGATGAGAAAATGTCAGAGTAGTGACAGATTTTATTTTCTTGGGCTCCAAAATCATTGTAGATAGTTGACTGCAGTCATGTAATTAAAAGATGCTTGCTCCTTGGAAGAAAAGCTATGACAAACCTAGACAGCATATTAAAAAGCAGAGGCATTACTTTGTCAACAAAGGTCTATACAGTTAAAGTTACAGTTTTTCCAGCAGTCATGTATGGATGTGAGAGTTGGACCATAAAAAAGGCTGAGCACCAAAGAATTGGTGCTTTCTAATTGTGGTGCTGGAGAAAACTCTTGAGAGTTCTGTGGACTGCAAGGAGATCAAACCAGTCAATCCTAAAGGAAATCAGTCCTGAATATTCACTGGAAGGACTGATGCTTAAGCTGAAGCTCCAATACTCTGGCCACCTGGTGTGAAAAACTGACTCATTGGAAAAGATCTTGATGCTGGGAAAGACTGAAGGCAGGAGAAGAAGGGAACAACAGAGGACGAGATGGTTGGGAGGGCATCACCAACTCAATGGACATGAAATTGGGCAAGCTCTGAGAGATAGCGAAGGACAGGGAAGCCTGGCGTGCTGCAGCCTGTAGGGTTGCAAAGAGTCTGACATGACTTAGCAACTGACAACAAGCGCTTGATACCGGACTTGATGGCATTCTGTCTAGTGCTTCTTACTCATGCCTTAAATGTGGCCTTCCTGATGCAGAATGGCCTTTTGGTAGCAGTAGCAGGTAGTAGAAGAGACAAGATTAGGCAGCAGACAGTCCCCATTCCTGTGTTATAACCCCAGGAAACAAACTCTAAAACTTCAGGATTCTAATTTGTAAAACATGAATAAAAGTTGTACCCACTTCAGGTGAAACAACGCCTGCCTGAAATGAGGACTGAAGAGACAAGGCCTATGAACTGCTTAGTGCAATGGCTGCAACAGTGTTTCCAGACAGCCTGGACAGGGTGACCGACAGCAGGTCCACGCTGAGCGCCACCGAGTTAAACAGGAGCTCTCAGGACCAGTTCCCTCCACACAGGACGCAACCTGCACGGCGCTGGGCATGTGTGAGGCAAATACTCGACTGCTGCTAGCCAACAGGGATGGAACAGAGGAGGAAGGGCTGTCTCGGTGAGAGAGGGAAGGGTCCCTGACCCCTCACTTCTCTAGACACAGTCTCAGAGGAGGAGCTGAAAGGCGAACCCGGGGGGGAGAACAGAGAGGCTTTTCCAATCCCAAAGGCTCAAAGCCAACCAGAACAGGGTGTGCCGCTCAGTCCAATGACTAGTAGCAGTGTATCTGATGTTAATTATTACAGAAAAATGTCCAGGCAGAAAGAAGGGAGTCCGGGGTGACCTAATGAGGAGTTAGTTTACCTAATTAGCGCTCTCCGGACCTTGGACGGGTTTTCATGAGCTTGGCGAGGCAGGGTTACAGCACAATAGAGTTCCTGCTTGGAGTCCTCTGTCCATTCAGCGCCCAGCAACCTGTGGCTGGCGTCAACAACTGAGCAGCACAGACGCCTACTGAAGATACATGGAAACACGCAGAGGTGCAAGACCTGTGCGTGGGGCAGAATCTCAGGGGGAGCAAGCAGTATTTACATAGAACATGACACCCATCTACATCTAGGAAGTCGAAGGGGCAGCACGCGATGCATCTGCCACTGAGCAACTGCCTAACCCGAAACCTCGGCCCACAGCCCCACCTCCAAGCAGCCACGGGCCCTCTTTTGGTCCCCCCACAGGGTAAGACTGAAGGCTCCCATCCTGGCCCCAACCCAACGGCAACACCAGCCCTTTCCAACAAGCTGACAACAGACACATGACAATCAAGGGTCACTGAGTCAGTGGAATATCTGGAAAAAGCAAATACACAATAGTTTCTCCCACACAGGAAAAAAAAGAAATTGTGCATACAACTAGCTACTGTAACTGTGCTTCAGAATCCTGTGTTAAGCTCAAAACTTAGAAAGATGGGGCAAGCTGCTGTTATAGTAACCACAGAATTTCATCATTTCTAGGACTTTCCCATAATCCCACACAACCTTAGGAAAAGTCTGACTTGTTAGCAATATCTATGCTATATATTTACTATACTAACTTTATTTCTAGGAATGAATGCTTATAAAAGGCTACAACATACTAAAGCACTTGGTTTTTTGAGTATTCAGTTTTTGTTTTTAAATGAGTCACACTGAAGAGACACTTCCTTTTCCTGGATCAGTTTGTGCAAAATCTTTAACTGAGATGGATGATGAGAAGATGATAATGAACAACAGTGTTATTCATTAAAAAGTACTGAACACTTAGCATGTTCTAGGCATTATCCTAAGTACTTTATACACCTTTTCCTTTCTGCAGAGTAGGAACTCGGAACTACGAGGATAAATATCTTGCCTAAGAGCGTGTAGGGAACCCAACACAGGTGGTTTTTCCTGTAGTGTCTGAAACAGACTGCTGGTGGTTGCTAAGCATCAGATGTAGCCAGCTTTGCATTTAGAGGCTACTTTAAAAAAAGAAGTGTCACTCTGAGCACTAAATTTTAACTCGGCACAGCAGAAATGTAGGAATGAGGAAAACAGGTTCTTACCTTCCAATCTCATGTTTGGGGGAGGGTACCCCGGCAGCATTATTTTCTTGAGCCCCCACCCCCACCCCCGCCAAGGAATGCATAGGTCTTTTCCCTTACATTGGTCAGTTCTCTCAGAGAGGACTCTCCCAGTCTCCTCTCTGAGAGGCAAAATAAGCCTTGTATCCTCAAGTCCAGAGTCTTTCTGCCTCAACTCTCCAGAAAGAAAATCATCAATCTTTCGCTAGGCACTGAGAGAAACAATCTGGGCATTACACTGCTTCTTAGGAAAATGTCTAGCCAACCCAGCTGTCTTGGTTCTGTCCACATCTCTTCTTTAGAAGTATCTGCTGCTTTTTATTTGTGAGCCTTTCTAGCATCCTCTGGTATACACTGCCTTGCTTTTGGATTTCTTTTCCTGCCAGTTTAAGTTGTAGCTTTCTCTTTCTGCTAAGAAGTTCCTTATCTTCTGTTCACCTGTTTTCTAGCTTTCAAAATTTGGTCGCTGTTGCCTCCTCTCTCGTTCTGTTTATTCTGTAGGTTTTTGTCTTTTTTACCCTTTATTGTCATATTTGTGGAGGTTTTGGTAGGGAATAGGGTTAAGCACATATGTTCAATCTGTCACATTTTATCAGAAGACTTCTATAGGCTGTTTGAGCTCTCTGTGGCTGGCAATAGATCATATAACCTAAAAGTAATGATGATAAAGAAAATGTACTTAAAGCATTCAAATATATTTCATCTGTTTAAAAAAGAAGGGAACAAACATCTTGAGGAAGATACTTAACCTTTCTGATAACTCTTTAAACTCTAATATCCTTCAACAAAGGTCAAAAAGAAATCATAGTACTGTATCTGCTCAACCTAAACCATTTTATTGAAAACATTTGTGCACACATATTAAGACTTCTACATGGATGGTGCGCTGAGGGTTAACAGTATTGTTAAGGCACAATCCCTAAATATTACCTCTTTTTTTCCCTGGGGGGAGAAAGGATAATCACATGTTAATATTATTCAGGATTACTCTCAGCAATGAAAGACAGGTAAATCAAGCTTGGCAAATTCCTAGTTATAGAGGAGTACATTATATAATACTGCAGTAAGTTCTTAAAGCACACAACTTCAGCCATACTCATTGTACCCTGTCTGCTCTGATTTTTAAAAAAATAAAACATTTTACCTACATCTTGTGGTGCTGGAGAAGACTCCGGAGAGTCCCTTGGACAGCAAAGAGATCAAACCAGTCAATCCTAAAGGAAATCAACCCTGAATATTCATTGGAAGGACTGATGCTGAAGCTGAAGCTCCAATACTTCGGCCACCTGATGTGAAGAGCTGACTCACTGGAAAAGACCCTGATGCTGGGAAAGACCGTAGACTAAAGGAGAAGAGGGTGGCAGAGGATGAAATGGTTGGATAGCATCACTGATTCAGTGGACATGAATCTAAACAAATTCTGGGAGACAGTGGAGGACAGAGGAGCCTGGCGTGCTCCATGGTGTACAAAGAGTTGGATAGGACTCAGAGACTAAACAATAACAAAAGGGTCAAAAAGGGTCTTGAGAACTGGGGCCCACAAGATTATGAAACCAACCTAACCAGTATCTAACCTAGGCTGAAGGTCAGCAGAGCATCAAGGAACCTCTGTGGCAATGTCCTGGAGCACATCTGCAGAAAGCCTGGTAAACTGAGAACATACATCCCATCACAGCCTTGCTTCCTAGGAAATACAAGAACCATCTTCAAACTTATCATCTTTATAGACACAAAGCTGAACACCAGTCCCCTCTTCCTGAAACTCTATGTGTGGACACGACTGCTTTACACGGAGGGGCAGCCCAGTCTAACAAACAGAAACATGTCAGTGTTTAGTGAATTCAGTACCATACCAGAATAGGGAACAAGCAGCTCCTCCCGGGCACACTGTGGAGAACCGTTTGCATTACAGCATGGTAACACACATAATGCCACCTCTTCCTCTAGTAAATATGACTGAACTTTTCATTCTGTGCAAGGGCCACATGAGATGTGACATTACACACAAGCCGTGTCTTTAGGAATATTTTGTATTAACTCAAGGAATAAAAAAGACTCAAAGGGTTGAGTTAAAATTTCAACTTTAGTGAATTTAGGTTATTCAAAAGCCAGGACTGCTGTTTGATATGCTTTAATGATTTTTTGTTTTCTGGTTACCCTACTCTCTTCTTCAGTGAAGAACCTGCTGCCAAGAAATGTGAACATCACTTTTATTCACTGAATCAAAGAAATTTGCAGGATTTGGTGTAGAGAAGAGCTTGTCTTTCATGTCTAAATGGAATACATTTGTTGATATACATTCAATATACACATATATATCTGAAATAAGAGTAGAAGATGTGGGGAATTCCCTGGCTGTCCTGTGGTTAGGACTCTGCACTCTCATAGCTGAGGTCCTGGGTTCAATCCCTGGTCAGGGAACTAAAACCCTACAAGCTGTGCAGTGTGGCGACCCCACCCCAAAAATACTATTAATTAAAAAAAAAAATCAGTACCCAACATTTTTTGAACTCTTGTATTATTCCAGTGACTATATTGCTTTCTAAAGATTATTTCATTTATATATTAGAACAACTTGATATAAGGTAAGTATATTTTCCCCATCTTACAGATAAGTAACCTGATCATCAAAGGGTTAAATAACCTACCCAAGGAAACACAGTTAATATAAAACAAGGCCAGAATTTAAACCCAGACAGTCTGACTTCAGACCTCTTGACAACTGAGCATACTGCCTGGTACCATAACTAGGTGATTCTAGGGAATAAGTCTCTTTTAATTTTCTATCAATAATTGGAGCTTCTAAATGGTCCAGTCTGAGTATCAACAACAGAAAACTGAAAATGTTAGTCGCTCCATCATGTCAGACTCTTTGTGACCCCAATGACTGTAGCCCACCAGGCTCCTCTGTCCATAGAGTTCTTCAGGCAAGGATACTGGAGTGGGCTGCTGTAACCTTCTCCAAGGGATCTTCCCAACCCAGGGGTAGAACCTGGGTCTCCTGCATTGCAGGTGGATTCTTTTCCGGCTGAGCCACCATCTCTGGTGGCTATCAACAACAGAACAGGAGGTCTATTCTAATTAAGATTACCCTCCAGAAGGAGGAGGATTTGGCTAGAAAATCTGACTCCTTATTTCAGAAGTTAGAGATACAATCATTTGGTATGAATTGTACTGAATGAAAGCCACTGTTGTTTCCTGCTTCTGGAATGGTACATTATAAACTGATGCCTGGCAAGCCCCTCAATCCCAGCATTTCTACTCTTATTCACTAATGACAATCAAGCGTCACCATTTGCTATTATATCCCATCAATGACTATATGCATCTAATGGTAGCACAGACATGTATATCTGATAGATTCCATACATTATGGAACTACGTGTCTTATTTCCTTATAGGTTTATACATATATTCACACATAAGAAAATGCTATCAAATGGAATAATATGCATTTTATAGCTAAGAAGCAGAGCTATAGCCATTCCAAAAATGTAAATACCTAAAAGTATAAATAGAAGAATGAGTAAAATAAAACTTAAGAGGGGTGGTAGGTAGGAGAAAGGGCCCATGCTGACTCAGTGGCAAGGCATCCTGTAAGAAAAACAGAGAGCTGAAAAGGGGCTCTTCAAAGTATCCATCCAGTCCTTTCACTTTCTTTTTGGACCAGTTATGTAAACTTGGCCGAGATCTCTTTGACAATTTTATTATGTAAATTATATTAACTGAGCCTTAATGTACTACCCTCTTTCTCTTCTCCCCGCAGTCCCAATGCTAAGTCACTGCAGTGGGTGGAACTGCAGAAATATATGGGTGAGGTGGAGTGGAAACAATTCAGAGAAGCCTCACAAAGGAGAGGGAATTCTGCCATGGTCTATGACTCTAGGCATCTGTCTAAGAGAGCCTGAAAATGAGTCTATTACAAAGTTCATTTTCCCGTAATAATGCCCACCAGTTCTGTACTCAGCATCTATGCTGAGTATAGTATCAGATCTCAAGAACAAGATGAAGACACAAGACTTCTTAAAGTCTAATGCATTTATCCATCAATCATTAGAGGATGTTACTGTTCTTATAAGATACTGTAGTGTATTCCTGTACAGAACAACCAGACATGTCATTTTTGATAAGATTAGGATTAAAGGCAGTACCAAAGATAATTTCCAACAGAAATACAAATGTAAGAATAAATACAATATATATGCAATTATCTGTTATTTATATACCCATTGATAGGAAGGAGAATCACCCACGAGGTATCCCACAAGGTATCTAAACTTTGATTCTCTACCTCCTATCCAATTCTACTTATAATTGTAATGATTTTTGATGTAATCTTCATACAACTACACTCCACTATAAATAACTATACGCCTTTGGGAAAGTCTTTTATTCTTTTTGACATAGTTTCTAGCTCTGTAAATTAGATTATCTTGGACAGCTGAAATAAGACTATGAATCTCTAACATAAACCTGTCGTTGAAGGTCCACAACAGACTATTTCATTCTCCCTACATGAAAATGAATATAGACACCCCCTCCACACCCCTATGCTGATAAGTCTTTCTCTTCTCTCGCTATGGGCTGCTAGGGAGGAACTGACCACTATGCCTGCTACTTTCACCCATAATCCCAAATCAATTGAGTCAAATGAATAGTAGTTTCACTGCTTCCATGTAGATTCATGTGCATTCGTTTTATCCCAAGCTGTGGTGGGAAGAATAAAAACTAGATTTTTGTTGACACTCCAAACACAGCAGTGTTCCACTACTGTTGTTATTTATTCAGTGTGGATTGGAGTGCTGGTGGTAAGGAGAAGACATTTTAGAATTGTCTATCTCAGCTGAGATGGGATTTTGTGATTATTCAGAGTCACAGAATGCACTGCTTATCCACCCAAGGAGTTGGTCTACAAGGTCAAAGACTTGGAGAGTCCCTGCTATCATGGCACTTCAAAGATCAAAAGTCTACAACAAAGAGATGATATCAAAGAACTCTGACCTACTATACACACAATGAGTAACTAATAAGGCTCTATGGTATAGCACAGGGAACTCTACTCAATACTCAGTAGTGACCTACACAGGAAAAGAACCTAAAAAAAGAGTGGATGTATGTATAACTGATAAGCTGTGCTATACAGCAGAAATTAACACAACGCTGTAAATCAACTCTACTACAATAAAAATTAAAAGCAAAAGCAAAAACCAAACAAAAAACCCAAAGAACTCTGACCAGAGAAAATGCAAGGAAAGCCCATATATCTAAGAGAATGGACCTGCTGTTCTAAAATGCACCAATATTTACTGTGTGATATATAGAAGCCTATCATGTTTTCTTGTTTTTTTAAAAAAGGTTTAAAAAGCAAAGGGAGACAACAAATTTCTTGCTTTCTTTAATCTTAGTGAATATGAATCATTTCATCATCATGACTTCAATGACTCTCAAAGACCTCAGGTGAAAATGGACTATACAGCTCATGGAATTCTCCAGGCCAGAATCCCTTCTCCAGGGGATCTTCCCAACCCAGGGATGGAACCCAGGTCTCCTGCACTGCAGGCAGATTCTTTACTAGCTGAGCCACAAGGGAAGCCCTGACATAAATCATAGAAATTTTTGGATCTGTCTCAGAGTAACGGAAATAAAAGCAAAAATAAACAAATGGGGCCTAATTAAACTTCAAAGCTTTTGCATAGCAAATGAAACCATAAACAAAACCAAAAGTCAACCCACTGAATGGGAGAAAACAAGGCTGACAAGGGATTAATTTCCAAAATATACAAACAGCTCAAAAACAAGGGGTGGGGGCAGAAGACCTAAGGAGACACTTCTCCAAGACATATATTTCTTAGTAATATATCCAGTCTTCCATGCATTGATTTTTGTTTCCCCTACCGTTTTATTTCTTCTAACTACAGACATGTAATCGGAAGATAATCACACAAACTTTTCAGCTGCTGTATTCTGAATCAAACAAGGTTTCACTTAAAAAGTGTCTATTATGGACAGGAAAGTTTACCACAAAATAATCATTAAGGGAAGAAGGCTTCTTCTGCACCTTATACTTACAAACATTTTTTTTAAATCTGTTTTTCTTTTGTGCTGAAAATAGTACAGAGATAAAATGAATATCCATTGACAGAATGTAAAATCACTGCATAATAAAATATGTATCAGAATCTAGTTTAATAGGCAAGTAGTCAAAATGTTGTTACAAGTAATTGAGCAGTTCAAAATATACATGGAATACTGGGACTGTGTTTCCAGGGCAACAAAACGCCAAGTTTCATATTACCTTTTGCAATAATTAACTAAAGTATTTACATTTAAAGTGGCACCTTTCACATGCTTCTGTAGATTGCTACACTAGTGTAATTATAATGCTGATCAAGAAACTGTGCTTTAAAAAACTACCCACCTGCTACAGACTCGTTAAAAAAAAAAAAAAAGACCAAAAAAACTGTTAGTGTACTCCAGATGCTGGGATTGCATTTTTGTACTAGATCTTGAGAGTAGAGTAAGAGTGGAAAAACGGAAACACTTTCAGCAGCAGTAGCTGTGATATGCATATTCTATTTACCAGTATCAAGAGAACCGCTATAAAGCAATGTCTCTACCACAAAGCAAAACACGGAATAGTAATCACAGTTCTTGTCTGACTTCCTTCCTGACCACTGCCCATTACCCTACACTCCACCATGGCCTTTAGACAAGTATAACAGAGATTTCATTTGTAGGCTATTCCAGTCTGCCAGCAATGATTATTATATCGCTATACTGAAGACTCTAAGGTGAAGTCATGACAGCTGAAATAAGCCCACGGTAAAAGAGGAATGTCTGCCAAGAGCAGACATCAACAGTGGCAGGACCAGGGTAAGTTACCTGCCATATGTATAAATTCTTTGGCCAGCAAGTTCAAACATATACACTCATGCATGTTATACTCACTAACCTCTATTTGAGCAAAGTGGCATAATGGTTAAATGGCCAGGCTTCAACTTTCTGACCTGGGTTTGATCTCATTGCCAGCTATTTCCTCGATAGCTGTTGTGTGTTTTTAGGCAAGCTACTTAATTTCTTCTGATTTTCCTTTTTCTTACCTATAAAATGAGGAAAATAAAGACTATCCATTGAAAAGCTTGTAAAGAAGCTCAATTAGTAACATATGATCATGTGCTCAGCACATGAAGGAAGGCTGCTTTTATGATCTCTACTCTCTCCACTTTTATTCAACATAGTTTTGAAAGTTCTAGCCAAGGCAATCAGAGAAGAAATAAAAGAAACCCAAGTTGGAAAAAAAGAAGTAAAACAGTCTCTGTTTGCAGATGACCTGATACTATACACAGGAAATCCTACAGATGTTACCAGAAAACTACTAGTGCTCACCAGTGAATTTGGTAAAGTTGCAGGATACAAAATTAATACACAGAAAGTACTTGCATTGCTATACACTAACAATGAAAGATCAGAAAGATAAATTAAGGAAACAATCCCAATTACCACTGCATCAAAAAGAATAAAATACCTAGGGATAAATCTACTTATGAGACAAAAGACCTTTACTCTGAAACCTATAAGAAACTGAAGATGACACAAACCATGGGAGGATGTATCATTTTCTTGGACTGAAAGAATCAACACTGTCAAAATTACAATACTACCTAAGGCAACGTACAGATTCAATGCAATCTCTATCAAATTACCAATGGCATTTCTCACAGAAAAAGAGCAAAAACTTTTAAAATTTATATGGAAACACAAAGCAATCTTGAGAAAGAAAAATGGAACTGGACTCAGACTCCCTGACACCTCAGCTATATGACAAAAATATAGTAATGAAAACAGCATGGTACTGGCACAAGAAAACAGAAATAGAGATCAATGGAACGGGATAGGAAGCCCAGAAATAAATCCATACACCTGTGGCCAATTAATCTATGACAAGGAAGCAAAAATATACAATGGAGAAAAGACAGTCTCTTCAATAAGTGGTGCTGGGAAAACTGAACAGATACAAATAACATACTCAAACTAGAACAATCTCTAACATGATACACAAAAATAAACTCAAAAGGATCAAAGACCTAAATGTGAGGCTGGACACTACAAAACTCACAGAGGAAAATATCTTTTGACTTAAATCACAGTAATATCCTGTTTGATCCACGACCTAGAATAATACACATAAAAACCAAAATAAACAAATGAGATCTAGTTAAACTTAAAACCTTCTGCACAGCAAAGGAAACCGTCAACAAAAACGAAAAGACAACCCACAGAATAGGAGACATTTACAAAGTAACCAACAAGGGATTAATCTCCAAAATATACAAACAGCTCATGCAGCTCAATACAAAAAAAAAAACAAAAACACCACAACCCAATAAAAAAAAAAGGAAAGAAGATCTAAATAGACAGTTCTTCAAAGAAGACATACAGATGGCCAAAAAGCACATGAAAAGATGCTCAACAGCACCAATTATCAGAGAAATGCAAATCAAAACTACAATGAAGTATCACCCCACACATGATCGGAATGGCCATCACCAAAAAGTTTACAAATAATAAACACTGGAGAAGATGTGGAGAAAAGAGAACCCTCCTACACTGTTGGTAGGAATGTAAATTTGTACAGTCACTATGGAGAACAGTATGGAAGTTCCTTAAAAAGCTAAAAACAGAACTACTATATGACCTAGCAACCCCACTCCTGGGCATACATCCAGAGAAAGCCATAATCCGAAAAGATACACATACCCCAGTGTTCACTGCAGCAAAATTTACAGCAGCCAAGACAAAGAAGAAACCCATCGGGGAATGGATAAAGAAGATGTTGTACATAAAAGCAACTGAATATTACTTAACCATAAAAAAAGAAATAACATTCCATGCAGCAACATGGATGGACCTAGAAGTTAGTCAGACAACGGCAAAAACAAGGTAGGTGGCTGGCTTTGAGAAGAAAAAAATTATAAGATGGAATAGCAACTAGACTGAGGAGAGCTCAGAAATGAAATTCAGGGTACTTCTTTGGCTTCCCAGGTTGGCTCAGAGGTTGAAGTACCTGCCCGCAATGCGGGAGACCTGGGTTTGATCCCTGGGTTGGGAAGATCCCCTGGAGAAGGAAATGGCAACCCACTCCAGTATTCTTGCCTGGAGAATCCCATGGGTGGAGGAGCCTGGTGGGCTACAGTCCACGGGGTCGCAAAGAGTTGGACACGACTGAGCGACTTCACTTCACTTTGGGAGAACTGCAAAAAAATGACTCTCATCTTGCAGCTTAAGATCGTTGTAAGATTTCATGAAAGAAGAGGTGCAGATACTCATTTATTTAATAGGCAATTACTGAATACTTATTACATTGTAGAATACTTTTTAAGGTCCTTTGTTAATTATCAAGTTTTATTGGACAAGGTTTACTCAAAATGCAGACAATCTCAACAAATTGATAATATCACAAAGCTAGGTCCCGTGTGACCAGCGTGACCTGAGTGGCGCAAGCTAACTTCTACCAGTGGGCAAGTCAAGGGTTACTGCTGGCTGGAGTGATCTGAAAGGGCATCATGGAGTTTGGACGCTTGGGGTCTGGCAGACATTTAAAAGTGAATCCCTAGGGCAAGAGCAGGGTCCAATTTACAGATCAAATACAATCAATACTCATTAAGCAAAACTGAACGAGCCAGGAAAGTTAATTCCATAAATGTAGGCTTTATGTTAGGTATTAGTGATACCTGGCTGGAAAATTAGGTTGGAACCAAATTATACAAACAGTCTGGGCTATTTTTGAAATATGTGGCATGAAGAAGAGGAATGACCCTTAGGGGGTAGAAAGGCTAACTTCACATCTGTATATGACAGTAGATCTACTGATGACTATGAGAACATATGAGTCACAGAGTTTTATCACCTTAATAAAGTTTACTCGGACAGACACTTCATTGAGTCATAAAATAAGTGAATGATGACGTTCACATCTCTATTTTATAACTGGGAATTGCAAATCAAAGGAGCCATGAATACAGCATGTAAAACACAGCACTATTTAGTGTCTTAATTGGAAAAGAGGCCTGATTCGGTTATAAAAACTAAGAATATGACTTCAGGTAGACTATAATATTTATGAATGTAACTAAGGTCAAATATCTTATTTTAAACTAATGATTAGACTACTAAAGTGAAAGCAGGATTCTAATTTGAAATTTGTTAACAATATTTTCTCTTCTTTGAAAGTTGGCTATGAACAAAATTTGAATATAAACAGTAGAAATAGGAAACAGGTTAGAGCTTGGTTTAGGACGATATTCCACAGAACAAAGAGAAGAGGGCACAGAACATGAAGGGACAAGAGGCGCCGGTGAAGAAGCTAGAAAGTGAACCACAGACGTGAGGACGGTAAAAGTACACCATGAAGAACAGTAGAAGAGAGTGAAATTTTGAGAAAGGACACAGACCTACCTATTATTCTCACAGAGTTGAAAAGACATTGCAGCTAGAAAATTAGATATCCACAGTGCCGCCGCCTCCTCCTTGGGAGACCCACAGCTTCCTTTTCTGGCCTGCTCCTGACGTGACAGAGGGGAGCAGTATCAGCTTCTCTCGAGGACCCCGAGATGGAGTATACACATGGCTGCCCCAACAAAGAGGCTGAACAGCAACTTCCTGTGGCCTGGATTTGAACGAACGTCCCTAAAGTGGCACCATGTGTCTTCTCGTGTTCTATGAATCTGCTGCCCACTTAGCTCCTAGCTACAGGCAGAGAAATGACAAGGAAAATGTTACTGAACTACAGGAGAAGGAACTCCTACAGCAAAAAAGGAGTCAGAAATGTCCTATGTGTTACCATCAGGTTCATGAACCTTTCCTCACAGTAGAAAACATGCTGCAATTTAAGGCCAAAGGGCCCCCAGACCTTCTCAAAGCAGGGCTCAGAGCTCTAGGGAAAGCCATCTGGACACTGGTGTCCCTTTGTACCTACAAAATGCGTTAATGTCTCCAAAGTGTTTCTATACATATGAGCTGAGTGATTCCTACGTGACCTAAAAAAATTTTTTTGTACTCCTTAATTTTTACTGGAGTATAGTTGCTTTACATGACTTTGTCTTTAAAGATGAGAAAACTGAAGTCAGCAAGGCTAGCTGACCTGACAAGGATCAGAACATAAAAATCATTTTGATGGACCCACACGGAACTCGCAGTCCAGGGCTGTTAACCCACACCACTTCCCTAGACTGATATTCTGTTTCATAATGAAATTTATTTGTAATTGCCTGAATATATGTCTTTACTTGCTCAAACAATGGGTTCAGAGGAAGACAAAGTATCTGTAGTTCAGAGTTTTAAATGACATTAATTTGATTTTGGACTTTATTCAGCAAAACACTTATTGAGGCTCAACTATGTTCCAGGCACAGGTAAGTGCTGGGGATACAAAATCAAATAAGACAGAGTCATTATCCTTAAAAAGTTCACCTTAGATTGGTTTTTCTCCAGAAGCACAGTTTGTCCAAAGTCAAAAATGCCTGCAGTCAAAATCAAATGTACTACTGCCAAAGATGCAGATATCAAAACAAATTAAAAAGAATCTGTACTATATTGCAGTAATAAGATATCAAGATCTTAAAAAAAAAAAAAAAGGCACTCAGATGCCGCTCTCCAAATAAATATCCAGGTCAACCATGTGAATCACTACCAAGCACTTGGCCAAAAAGATCTACAGTAGAGCCCAAATGATTACACTCTGCAAAGAAAAGTAATACTTAGAAAAGAGAGAGGAAAAAAAATTACATAGAGGCATTAATAATTACTTTCACGGTGACTCCAACCTCAACTAACATGGGCATGTAAACTACCCTCAGGAGTTTCCCGACTTGTTTTTCAAGCCTATATTCAATTCAGAGTTAAATGTTCTTTTTACGTTGGAAAACGATCTAAAAGGAGCCTCTTAAAATGTAATAAAATTTTGGAATCATAAACATGACAGTTTATCACTGGACTATAACAGAAATAAAAATCATTCTTTCTTTCAATTTTCTCAAAGCCCAGAGGCTTACAGACACATCTACTAGCAAGTCAAAACAAATACTGGGCAACTTTTGCCTCTGTCCCTAAGAAGATTCTATTATTCTCTTTACCCCATGAGTGTTTCTGAACAGGAAGGCAAGTGTTTTGGCACCACTTTGGAAGGTGATATGAATACCGAGCCTGATATATGAGCGTGTACTTTCAGGAGGATGAGATACATCACCACAATTCCATGTTAATTTAAATTTAAACATGCCTGGATACTTGTGGAGCTAACAATGCTTTTATGAGATTAGGTGATATGGGAAATAAGTGTTCTTCCAGGCTGAGAGGAGGAATCAGAACTTCGAAAGATTTAGGATCAAGGTCACCTGCTGTCACTCACTAGCTGTCTGACCTTGGAGAAGATTCTCCCTTGGCTTACATCCTTTATCTACAAAAGAAGGGCAAAATCAGTATCTGTCCTCTCAATTTTACAGGCTCTCATATTAAGATGATAAACAAAAAATGAAGTAACAATGTACTTTTGCACAGATAAAAAGTAATTACTATTTGACCTTTATTTTGATGACCCACAATTTCACTCCAATTGATGGGTAGTCAAATGGACTTTTGAGAGGTTTATTCAGCTTCATCCCAATCTGACTGAGCATTCCTGAAGGCAGGGAGCGAGTGTGATCAGTCTCTGGCACTCCCACTTAAGGAAGCACGTTACTGAGAGATGTAACTAGCCAGCTCCGGAGCCAACAGCTCAGATGGGAAGGAGGAGACCGGAAGAAATACGCAGGTGCTTTCTTGCTAATTCTTTCACTGACTACATTATTTATATGGTGCAGTGCATTTCAACATTGTTACACACAGTTTTGTTTTGTAAAGTGGCCCAAAGGTGTAAACAGGGACTAAATCAGCCCTAACAACTGCGTAATCAAGTAAAAGGTTGCACCTTTCAGAAAAAGGTGCCTTTTCTCTAATTTAGCCACCTAGAAGAGGCAGTCTTTTTCTTATTTGCACAAAGATGCCCTAAATGCTCTTTGAGGTCCTGGTCACATGTCTGAGACTTTCAACCATCACTTGAGCCTCTCTACTAGGGAGAGGAAAGATGGAATTTATATTCAAATAAGGTCTTTCAAAGACACTTCAGTTGATAAGGTTGTTAAACATAGGAGAAAAGGGAATAATGGAGGCTGAACAGAAGTGGACAGAATTGTGGACTTTTAATTAAAACAAATGTGATGCTAATGGATAAAAAGGTGGATCAGTGGAACAACAGAGAAAGTTTAGACACAGAGCCAAACCGAAATAAGAAATTAGCGCATGATAAGGCAGCATTTTATATCAGTAGGCAAAAAAAAAAAAAAAAGGATTATTCAATAAATGGCATTAGGTTAACTAGGAAGCCATTTGCTTTAAGCATGTGTGGGGGCCCATGTTTGTATGAATCCGTACCTCACACAATTAAACCAAAATAAACTCCAGATGAATTATATATTTACACATGAAAAACAAAAGCATACACTCACTGATGGAAAATATGGAAAAATTTCTTGGGACAGAGTGCCACTCTTAGTCTGATGCAAAAGTCATAAAAACAAATGAATTACATAAAAAATTAAAATGTCTACATAGCAGAAACTATCATAAAATAAAGCAATTAAAAAACAAACCCAAAAAGTAATAAGAAAAATATTAATCAATTCAAGGTCATTCCCTAACATCAAGAGGTCCTACAGATCAATAAGAGACCAACAACTCAGCAGAAAGACAGGATAAAACGTAAGTTTACAGAAATATGAACACTTACGCATTTAAGAATAAATAGGTCAACTTCACCAATATTAAAAAAAAAAAGCAAAATAAAACTACATTGAGAAGCTATGTATCTGTTCAAAATGTTAACTTATAATTTAAAATCTTCTTAAGAAGAAAATTCCAGACCCAGATGACTTCACTGGTGAATACTTTCAAATGTGGAAGAAATAATATAAATCTTATACAAAAATTTCAGACAATAAAAGGAGAAAATACTTTCCAATACATTTTATGACATCATCTAATCCTGATGCTAAAACCACACAAAGATGTTACAAGCAAAGAAATTTAGACCAGTATTACTGACAACAAAGACACAAATGTGTCTACCAAATATTAATAAACTAAGTACATATTGAGACAACAGATTCTTGGTTATTTATCTTAAGAATGCTAGGTGGATTAACATTTAAAAAAGAATCAGAGTAATTCATACTATAACAGAATGGAGAAGACAATCCATATGACAGCCTCTGTATTTGTAGAAACAGTACTGGAAAAGACCCGGATGCTGGGAAAAACTGAAGCCAAGAAGAGAAGAGGGCGACGGAGGATGAGATGGGTGGATGGTATCACTGACTCAAGGGACATGAGTTTGAGCAAACTTAGGCAGACAGTGATGGACAGAGAAGCCTGGCGTGCTGCAGTTCATGGGGCCGCAGAGCCAGACACAACTCTGTGACTGAACAACAACCAGCATATTGCTGATCCACAGATTTAACAAAATGCCGATCAGAATTTCAGCAGGAATTCTGTGTAACAGAAACTGACAATCCAATTCTAGTATATGGAAAGTAAAGAACCTAAATAACCATAATAATATTGAAAAAAGAACAAAGTTGAAGGACTCACAGTACCTGGCTTCAGGACACGTAATTAAGAATGTGATATTAGCATCTGTGTCAATTAGACATATCAATGGAAAAGAAGAGAGAAAACAGAAAAATTCATATGGAAAAAAATGAATGCTTACACTTATCTCATACCATACAAAGAATCAGTCAGAGATATAAAATTAAATTGAGACTACAATTTAAAATTGCAATGTTTTTAAGAAGAAAACAGAAGAGTATCTATGACAAGGGACAGGCAACACTACTTAGAGCTCAGAAAACAATAACCATGGGAGACTGCCAAATTAGATCTCATCAAAATTAAGAACGTCTGTTCATCGAAACTCACCTTTAAGAAATTAAAGAGAAAAGCTTATACTAGGAGAAAATATCTGCAAAACATCTCCAATAACTAATAATGAGAATCGGATTATTTACTGTTGGAAGGGAGCTACAAAATAAGGTGAAGGATAAGACCAAAATGAAAGCTGAATTGTTAAGACTTGGATAGATTGATTTTCTAGCTATGACCACGGAGAATCCCTGGGTACAATGACACTCCAGTAGCAACGAGCACAGGTGACATCCAGATATTGACTTCTGAATACCACTCTACTCTAAAAAGAACCAGGACTCTGGCAAATTGGCTAATTCCAGGAGAGGGGCAGGTAAAGTATAAGATGAGACTACAATATCTTCCTGTGCTAGTAAATAAGAAAATGCTCAAAGAACGACAGAGAAGTTAACAAAACAACCAAGAGAGATGGTCTCCTACTGACCAAATCTGGGACAATCTGGCAATCAAAATATTACTAAGTAATGGATCAGGACTGAGTAAAATACAATCAAGAGGCTTTATGATAGAAATAAATGAATACATACATAAGCGAAGGGAAAGGACAAGTTCTTTCTTACAATAGAATGCTAACTAAAATACAGACAGAAAGATGCAATTAGAAAATCATCAAGGCTTCCCTAGCGCGCAGTGGCAGACAATCTGCCTGCCAATGCAGGAGACAAGTTCAGTTCCTGATCTGGGAAAATCCCACGTGCTGCAGAGCAAGTAAGCCCATGTGCCACAACTATCGAGCCTGTGCTCCAGAGCCCGGGAATTGCAACTATTGAGCCCACCTGCTACAACTACGGAAGTCTCTGCGCCCTAGAGCCTGTGCTCTGAAACAAGAGAAGCCACCACAATGAGAAGCCCACACACCACAACTAGAGAGCAGCCCCTGCTCGCCGTAACGAGAAAAGAGGCCCGCACAGCAACGAAGACCCAGCCCAGTCATAAATAAATAAATAAAATTATTTTTAAAGTTTACTGAAAGAGAAGTGCTAAATAAAGGAAGCCATATTCCATGTTATCGTATCTGTAAAATTAACACAAGTCCAATCAAACTACTGAAATCCCGAGCAGAAGACCACGCCATCCTCACTTTCACCTCATGCTGCCAATCTGCTCCCTACGGTGCTACACAGCTTTCAGCTCTCACTAGTCGTCAGTCAGGTCCCACTGATCTTGGTCTCTGACACAATTAATAGTGTTAAAACTCTTCATTTTCACGTTTGGTAAGTGTGAGAATATGCAGCATTTTAATCTGCAACAGAATTAATAATGAGTGAGCACCTTTTCATATCTTTATGCCCACTCCGACTTTTCAGTCTGTGAATTGGTGATTAAAATCCTCTACCCATTTCTCTATTATCATCGATCTATAGATGTATTCTCATCTTTGCCAGTTACACACATCGGGAGTTTTTCCCTTGTCTTTGGCTTGTCTTTTAATTTGCTAACGGTATCTCTTGTGATATAGAACTTTACAACTTTAATTCATTAAAATTCATCAATCTCTTATCAGTATTTTTGTCTTATTCAAAAAGTCATACAAATATTAATATATTCCTATACTTTTTTATAGAAGCTTTATATTTTGCTTTTTCCATTTAAGTTCTAAACTAGCTTTAAAAAAATGTGTGTGCACTTATGTTTTGAGATTAACTTTTTTTCATATAATCAATTGTTCAAATGCCATTTGTTAACTAGTCTTTCTCCTGTGATACATATAAAACACCTGAAGTTTCCATGTGTACAAATACATTTCTGGGCTCTCTATTCTGTTGTACCAGTCTGTTTATCTAAGTCTAATCCAACATTTCATTCTTATTTACGGTAGCTTCCTACTAATTCTTGTTACCTACCTTGAAGAGCAATCATTTTATCTTAAATCTCCTTAAAATTGTCTTAGTATTTTTGGCCCTTTACTCTTTCACTGAATTTTAGGATCTTCTCAGGTTCCAAAAAAATTTTTGCTGAGATTTTAGTTGGAATTACACTGAATTTATAGCTGAAAGCTGAGTTAGTGTTAAGTATTTTAAAACAAATTAAATGGAAAGGTGTAACAAAGTGTGGTAGGAAGCACATTAATAAGTGAGTGATTTTTTTTTCCCATAAAAACTGAAAAAAGTATGTAGTTTTTTCATAAGCAAAATATACTTTCAAAAATATGGCAAAATTTTCATGTTCTAATCTATCCTGTAAGGCCACAGGGGTTAGCCTGGTTTTCCATATAATAACAGACTACATAAAGAGAAACCCTTAAGTTTCTATTGCTGGGGCGGGGGGGGGGGGGACAAATAAAACAAAATAGAGAATGGAGAATGCTGACAACATGAAGCACTTCAATCCATTCTGAGCTGTTCTTGTGTACTACAGGTGTCAGAGCTAACATCACTGGCAGCAGTCCTCAGTTTCTATTCCACTGTTTAATGTTTCTCTGTCATGTTCCCAGCCTTCAGAACAGAGTTCTCTTTTTATGTCTAATCTGCATCTCGATTGGCGATTCAATAACATCTTATCGGAGATCAGTTTTGGTGCATGTTGTCCCTAATGGGAAATCACTGTCTTTGGGCGGCTCCTCGTCGCCACAGATGGGAAGCAGGTGACCTTCTGCTGCCCCCTTCTGGTTTCAGTTGCTGTAAAGCTTAAGTAACATGGGTGTATATATATATATATGAGCCCTTCCTATTTTAGGGTCAGAGAGCTTTCCAAAAAATGTGATGTCTTTTCCATCTGGGTGTTTAACTACTCCGGTTTGTTCACAGATGCTTCTGTAAGCATCTACTCCTCCCGATCCCTGAGCCATGATGATCTTTTTACCTTGATGTCCTTGGGGGTGGCAGTGGTGAAGATGGAGGGAGAATACTGACCTTAGAAATCTAAACTAGAGTCAAAGTACATTTTCCCTAAGGAGAGACGTATGGGAGAGAGACAGTCCCTGTTCTTCAAGATGTTGCAATTGAGTAAAACCAACACTAAAGCCTAGTTAATTGAAATCAACCTTCTCTGTTCCAAGATTGTTCTAAAGACCTCATAATGTATTCACTTCTTCATGTCTCATATACTTATCTTAAATCACAAGCACTATTTTAATCCCCATTTTGTGGACAAAGAAACTGAGGGACAGAGAATGTAAGTCACCAAATCATACAGTTCATAGACAGCTGTATTCAAATTCAGACAGACTGGCTCCAGAGAGGTCATGTTCTTACCTAATACATTATACTGTTTCTGAAGTAAAGAAAAATAAGAACATATCTTTGATTAGTCAGAAGAAAAAACTAAATAAGCACTCCTGAAGAGATAAAAGAACATTCTATAGAAGGGGTCAGAGAAATCACCATCAAACGATGAAGATCAGAGCAAGTTTATGGATGCAGCAGAATTTAGGACAGATCTTAACAGACAGGCTGTATTCTATTGCAGGATGAGAAGGAGAAGGGAGGGAAAAACAGGGGCAAAGACAACAGAGTAGAGGGCACACTCAGAAAGCAGCAGTCCATCATGGCTGAGTCTAAAAACACCGTGAAGAGTGCCACTGGTTACTACCCGCTATTAAGTCAGCAAATGGAGGGTTACAACAATCTATATGTACAAGTTCCACAAAGTTCTCATTTTAACAAATAATTGCGGTGTCCTTCCCATCAAAACTCTGCCTGGGCTTTTAAGTTTCCCCTCCAAGCAGCATCCGTCGTGGAGCTAGCTGTGAAACAGTCAGCATGCAATACATACAGTGTTCATGTGCTGTGGTGGCTAGGTGTTGGAAGACCTGGTTTAAGTCCCAGCTTTGCCCACCATGAGCTACAAAACTAGTGATACATTTGTCTTAATATCAGCACTTATATTTAAAAAGAACATTTCAAAATAGACTCTTGCCTGGTTGAAAAAAAATAACAAACATAACAGGAAATCTGGCATGGAAACGACAGGAGCCAAGAGCACTAAAGAGAATGCACATCAAATACGCCTAGTTTCTCAATGTGCTCTTGTCTACACCCACAGGATCTGGAAATACTTGGGAATTCATTTGCTACTGACCTCAAAATTCATGATGCAATCAACTGAAACCTCTGTTGTCAAAAATCTCTTCCTGAAGCTTCTGTTTATCTACTCTTCTCTCCCTTAAATACTGCACCAGCTCCTGAAAAGATCTTAATTATCTTTAAATCAAACCTCAATACAAAACCATACCAAAGTCTCTTTGTTTAATAAATGAAATCTGTTCAGTTTTCTCTCTGTCCTATAGCTTTAATTCCTGGCACCATAATTATGACTTCATAGCTAATGAAAATAACCAGTAAACAGATTTTTAGCTAAAAGGACTCTACACTGTAGAAAAAACTTTGGATATATCTTGTTATAGGAATATAGGAGATTTTAGGTTTAATTTGCAGAGGTTGCTGCAGCTATTGGAATAGATCAACTTTAGCCCTCTCTTTCTAAATTCCACGTATACACAAGGCATTTCTGTGGGCCTTTCAGACAAAAATGATAGGAAAACGTCAAATATATACAGTACAGAAATTAGTTCCCTGGAAAACAAAAGAGTGAATACCTTACTTTCATACCAAGAAATGTGCCAATGGTACTTACGGTAAGATGGTAAATGAAGAAGCCTGCCTCCCAAATCTGGAGGAGAACGAGTGATTCCCTATCCTTTCTGTTTTACATCTGTTAGCTGTTCTTTTGATATTCCTGGTTAAAGTATTTGAACTTCAGTTCAACTGTTTAAATAAATAAGGCTCTGAATGAGAAACTAAACAAAAGCTATAACTTTACACTTTCAAAGGCAGGTCTGGCTCAGTCTCTGTGGCTCAGTCATCATCCTAAAGGATGATGCTGTGAAAGTGCTGCACTCAATATGTCAGCAAATTTGGAAAACTCAGTGGTGGCCACAGGACTGGAAAAGGTCAGTTTTCATTCGAATCTCAAAGCAACGCAAGGCCAAAGAATGCTCAAACTACCACATAATTACACTCATCTTACATGCTAGCAGAGTAATGCTCAAAATTCTTCAAGCCAGGCTTCAACAGTAAGTGAACTGAGAACTTCCAGATGTTCAAACTGGATTTAGAAAAGGCAGAGGGACCAGCAATCAAATTGCCAACATCTGCTGGATCATAGAAAAAGCAAGAGAGTTCCAGAAAAACTTCTGGAACTGCTTCTGAATCTACTTCTGCTTTATTGATTACACCAAAGCCTTTGACTGTGTGGATCACAACAAACTGGAAAATTCTTCAAGAGATGGGAATACCAGACCACTTGACTTGCCTCCTGAGAAACCTGTATGCAGGTAAAGAAGCAACAGTTAGAACTGGACATGGAACAACAGACTGGTTGCAAACAGGGAGAGGAGTCCATCAAGGCTGTATACTGTCATCCTCTTTATTTAACTTATATGCAGAGTACATCATATGCCAGGTTGGATAAAGCACAAGCTGGAATCAAGAGTGCCGGGAGAAATATCAGTGACCTCAGATATGCAGATGACACCACCCTTATGGCAGAAAGTGAAGAGGATCTAAAGGGCCTCTTGACAAAAGTGAAAGAAGACAGTGAAAAAGCTAGCTTAAAACTCAACGTTCAAAAAACGAAGATCATAGCATTCAGTCCCATGACTTCTTGGGAAATAGATGTAGAAACAATGGAAACAGTAACAGACTTATTTCTTGGGCTCCAAACCACTGCAAATGGTGACTGCAGCCGTGAAATTAAAAGATGCTTGCTCCCTGGAGGAAAATCTATGACAAAACTAGAGAGAGTATTCAAAAGCAGAGACGTTACTTTGCCAACAAAGGTGCATCTAGTCAAAGCTATGGTTTTTCCAGTAGTCATGTACAGATGTGAGAGTTGGACCATAAAGAAAGCTGAGCACCGAAGAATTGATGCTTTTGAACTGCAGTGTTGGAGAAGGCTCTTGATCAAACCAGTCAATCCTAAAGGAAATCAGTCCTGAATATTTATTGGAAGGACTGATGCTGAAGCTGAAACCCCAACACTCTGGCCACCTGATGCGAAGAAATGACTCACTATAAAAGACCCTGATGCTAGGAAAGACTGAAGGCAGGAGGAGAAGGGGACGACAGAAGATAAGATGGTTGGATGGCATCACTGACTCAATGGACATGAGTTGGAGCAAACTCTGGGAGTTGGTGAAGGACAGGGAAGCCTGGCATGCTGCTGTCTATGGGGTCGCAAAGAGTTAGACACGACTGAGCGACTGAAGTGAACTGATACTTTCAAAGTCTGAAGCTCCTGATAATAAAATACTAACGTCTACATCTCTATGGGCTTCCCTGGTGGCTCAGAGGGTGAAGTGTCTGCCTGCAGGAGACCTGGGTTCAAGCCCCGGGTTGGGAAGATCCCCTGGAGAAGGAAATGGCAACCCACTCCAGTAGTCTTGTCTGGGAAATTCCACAGACAGAGGAGCCTGGTAGGCTACAGACCATGGGACTGCAAAGAGTCACATACGACTGAGCAACTTCTACATCTCTGCATCAGTGAGACTGAGAAACACAGGTTTCAGATATGTTAAGGTCCCTTGAGAGGGATCCAGGATCATTTGCTCATCTAGGAAGCTGATGTCCAGGTAATTCATTAATTCCAAGTTACCGATCAACCCAGGAAACAGGTCCTGAAAATACAGGTCCTGATCCTTTCCTCCCACTGTGATTCCTTCAGGGTCTTTTCAGCACTTTTTTCCTCATGACTATGTATTTTAACTGGTGAACCTCTGCATATGCTTGGTTTTTCTGGGTTTAGTTAAATTCAGGTCACTTTGTTAAGAGGTATTTAGTATTCACTGTATATTCTGGTTTATTACCTAAACTGCTTCAGGAAAAGAACTAGCACAAAGAGGCATGGTAGTCTAGCTGATGAGCCCCTGAACTTGAAGTCCGGCCTTCATCCACAACTAGAACTCGGATCTGTCACACAGCAACAAGTGGTTAGTCTTCCTAAGTCTTAACTTCACAGACTCTGGGAGTTAGCAGGACTTTAGCGAGCACCTAGTCTTTCCTGGTGCCAGGCTATCAGGCAGGCCCTAAGGCAGGTATGTTTTGCAGTTGTTCTTTCTCTGAAGGTCTATGGTCAGTAGGTATAAGATGTGACGCAGCAAACCTGGAAATACATATGTGAACAATGAAGAGGCCAAAGAAAAACCCACCCCCTTGGCTGTCTTCTAAATGTACTTCCAATACTTTGTACAATACTGGTACAATCAATGTACCAGACATTTCCTCATTAACTGAGGTTCAATTTCAGTTCATTTTTGACCCTCCTTGTTTTCTAACTTTATATTCATCCTATCACCAATTCTATTGACTTTTCCTTCTTATGAGCAAAATATCTCTCTTCATTTCCACTGTCAACTACTACAAGACAGGCCTTTTATCACCTTAAGTGAAGTTGCTCAGTCATGTCCGACTCTTTGCGACCCCGTGAACTGTAGCCCACCAGGCTCCTCCATCCATGGCATTTTCTAGGCAAGAGTACTGGAGTGGGTTGCCATTTCCTTCTCCAGGGGATCTTCCCAACCCAGTGATCGAACCCGGGTCTCCCGCATTGTGGGCAGACGCTTTACGGTCTGAGCCATCAGGGAATCCCCTTTATCACCTTAAGTATAGACAATAAATTTCCCTCCAACATTTAATCTCCTTCAGTCCAAAATTTACTGTTACTAATGTTCTTGAAATACTTTTATGATACATACTGCTCAGGAATCTACTGACAACTAACAATCTTGCAGAAGTGTTAGCTGTTCAGTTGTGTCCAACTGTCTGTGACCCTATGGACTGCAGCCTACCAAGCTCCTCTATCCGTGGAATTCTTCAGGCCAGGATATCAGAGTGGGTTACCATTCCCTTTTCCAGGGGATCTTCCTAACCCAGGGATTGAACCTGGGTTTCTTGCATTGCAGGCAGATTCTCTACCATCTGAGTCATCAGGGAAGGCCCCAAAAATATGCTCCTCTGTCCATGGAACTCTCCAGGCAGGAATACTGGAATGGGTTACCATTCCCTTCTTCAGGGGATCCTCCAGTCACAGGGATCTAACCAGGTCTCCTGCATTGCTGGCAGATTCTTTATTGTCTGAGCCTCCAGGGAATAATCTTGAGGCTCTTTTTAAAAGTACTTTTTGAAAAACTAATATACACAGGCCTTGATGGACATAATCTGTTTGTAACAGGTATTATTCCAAATGTATGCAGTGTGTCAGGAGTTCTGAGAAGTGAAATTATTGGTCAAAGGATATGTGTGTTCATAATTTTGATAGTGAAAGTTGCTCAGTCATGTCCAACTCTTTGTGACCCCATGGACTCTGCAACCCCATGGACACTCCATGGAATTCTCCAGGCCAGAATACTGGAGTGGGTAGCCTTTCCCTTCTCCGGGGCATCCTCCCGATCCAGGAATCGAAACAGGGTCTCCTGCATTGCAGTGGATTCTTTACCAACTGAGCTGTCAGGGAATGTTGCCCAAGTTCTCTCTACAGAAGTTGTACCAGTTTACATATCTACAAGCAATGTATGATGCTGCCAGCATGCTGCTCTCTCTATAACCTGCCTTACTCCGGGTAGGCCCCTGTAAATCCCCATAAAGTTAGTTCTCGCCCCACTCTATTTTATCTAGTTATCCCCAGCCAATTTATAAACTTTCTGATTGTAGTGATTCATATCCTTCCTTTGAACATACCAAGTTCTGGCAAATTAAAAAGTACTTCTCTTAAACGTTCTATTGGCTTCAGAACTTCCTTTATAAACAGAGACGAGAATCATTTGTCTTACAGACTCGAAATCCGAAATTCTGTCAGGACAGTTTAAATTTGTCTTCAATGGAAAAAGAGTGATTACTGACTTTCACAAAAGCAATCTCACTTCATACCATTATAATCTTCCTGCTATCTTATTTCTGTCTTGTTTCTAAATATATACTGGGCTTCCCTGGTGGTTCAGTAGGTAAAGAATCTGTCTGCAATGCAGTAGACTACCTGCAGTGCAGGAGACCCAGATTTGATCCCCGGGAAGATCCCCTGGAGAAGGAAATGGCAACCCACTCCAGTATTCTTGCCTAAAAAATCCCATGGACAGAGGAGCCTGGTGGGCTACAGTCCATGGTGTCGCAAGAGTCGGACATGACTTAGCAACTAAACCATCACCATATACTAGGCATTCAAGACATATTTCTGGAATTGATTTTGCTAATTTCCTTATTATTAATAAAATATTTATGTGTGTATGTGTGCACATACACAGACACACACTGTGATTCTGAAATTGATAAGGAATGCAAAAGACTAGGTAAAACGACTTTGAAGAAAGAAAAGAACCAAGTTGGAAGCCTTACATTACCTAATTTTAAGACTGACTATAAAAGACAGCCATGAAGACAGGGTAGTACTGGCATCAAGGGAGACAACGGAGACACATCCCTGGCACTCTATGGCTAGGACTCCGTGCTTCCACTGCAAGGGGCAAGCGTTCTATCCTTAGTCAGGGAAATCCCACATGCTGTACAGAGCAGCCAAAGGGGGAGAAAAGACAGGAAACGCAACAGAGATCAAAGGAACAAAACAGCACAGAAAGAGACTCACTCATCTATACTCAACCGATTTTTGACAAAGATTCAAAGATAGTTCAATGCAGAAAGAATAGTCTTCAACAAATGGTTCTGACAGGACTAGGTATTCTTATGCCAAAAATTTAACTTGGACCCTTACCTCATACCATATAAAAAAATGTAATAACTTAAAATGGATCACAGATCTAATCGTGGAACCTAAAACTATAAAACTTCTCAAACAAAACACAACAGAAAAATCTCTGTGATGTTGGGTGAAGCAAAGATTTCTCATTTGACACCAAAGGCACAATTTAGAAAAGAAAAAACTATTAATAACAAACTGGACTTCCATCAAAAATAAAAACTGCTCTTTGAAAAATACTGTTAGTGAATAAAAAGATAAAAAGTTCTCAAAATTCAATAATAAGAAAACAAATGATTCAATAAAAGACGCGACCAACAGATACTTCACCAAGGAGTTGTAAGGACTGAAGATAAGCACATGAAAAGATGCTCAATAGCAGGCAAATATTTACACAAATTAAAATCACAGTGACAGTGAGATACCATTAAACAACACATGCTAGCACGGTCAACTCTGCTGGCAAAAATATGGAGGCCCTGGAATTGCTGTTGGGATTGGACAATGGTATGAACACTCTGGAATGTACACCTACCACATGCTCCAGCCTTCCACATAGATAGATATTTACCCCAAAGAAATGAAAGCATATGTCTCTACAAAGACCTGTCCACAGATGTCGGCAGCAGCAGGGACTGCTTTGGACTCCGACGTTAAGGGTCTCCAGGGACCCATTCATTACCACAGAGAAATCAGAGAGCAATGTGTGAGATCACTCTGGGCAAACTGGGTGGAACGTTAGAACCAAAGCCAGGAAAACACCCTTGAAGGTTACCTCTACAGTCCTATTACCAGGCTCCAGGCTGAAATAACAAGATCAGTATAGGGAAAGAAGTGGAAAGTTAGGAGTGGAGTCTCCACGAGACTTTGGCAAGGTGTGGACGATGCTCCTGACAATCTGGTATCCTCTCATGTAGAGCCATTAACAGTTAACACTCTCCCAGGCCTGCGGTAAGGATGAGCAAATAAGAACTGCAAAAAGCACTTGGCAATTTAAAGTATGAAACTGTTTATAAAAAATGCTCTAAGACTCATTTACTGCCCCTTGGGCTCTTTGCTCTTTCCTTAATAATGTTCAAACATGATGAGATCTGGCAGTATGCTAACAGAAAGATTTTAAATTTCCTTTTAGTGCTATAAAACACAATCTCTATGCCCTCAAAGAAAAATGACTACTGCTTAACTCATGACAGTGTTCCCTCCTAATAAACTCTCCCATTCCCTTCTTTCTACAGGCAGAAATGGATTCTTACAACATAAGCCTGGGGTAGTGTACTCACCTTCTAAGGAACCATGTGGATATTTTTGCTTATTGAAAAATGAAGCTATTTTGGTCCTTCCTTTCCAAGGCTGGCTGCCAACCTGGGACCTGGAGACGTGCAGGCTGCCATCTGCCTCACCCCAGCTGTTCCTGACCTGCCATCCGTCTCCAACTGGGGACGCCTGGTATATGCCAGGTCAGTTAAGCCATGGATGAAAGATGCCTGAGGCCCAGGTACAGCGTGGATGAAAATGTTGGCAGCACACTGCCTGCCACGCAACCTTGATTTCCTCTCATTAATGGGTGGCACGCCACTCTCCATGACAACAGAGAGAGCTGCATTCTGAGAAAAACAGACCTTCTCATGGAGCTCTGCAAAGATCTTTTCTTATTGTGTGACAATTAATGTGGCATTCCCGACATTTTTGCTAAAACCTGAAAGGCTACCTTTTTAAAAAATGTATTCTTAAAATAGAAAACGCTAAGTAAATGTTAGAAATTTCTATCACTTATCCTTCAGGACTGACCATTTATGTTGCAGATTAAATGATCAGTTTAGATTATTGATGCATGAACAGTAAAAGAAGCAAGTTTAATTTCATGCATTTCTAAACTGCCACCGTGCTAAAATGATTTGAAAGTCTAAATATGCCTTTAAAAACGCGATTTGCAAACATCCTCAGTGAAGAGGAGGATGTCTCACAGAAAGAAGGAACTTTTATGGCTTGGCTCTGCATTCTGCTAATGTAGTAATCAAATACTAATACAGCCAGTGTTAAAGCTTGTTATAAACCGTGAAAGCAACACCTTTTACTGGTGCCACAATTTCACCGATGACATGCAGTTTTACCTCCTGAAAGGGAGACTCAAGAGCTTGCCTGAGGGCTCGCCCGTCTGCACGTGGGCATCACGCACTAACCTGGAGAGTCTTGAGGGTAGAATTGCTCATCAGGTGGCCCAGGAAAGACACACCGCCTCACCACTCTGGTTTCCATGGATTCACTCTGCCTCAGTTTTCTTAAAAATAAATTGTAGCCCCATCTGAAATCCTTATCGATTCTTGCGCTGGGAAAGCACTGCCTTGGTTTTTCTAGCCCTGTCCCGCTGTTGACATTTCACCCTTGTGGTTTTCCTTTTTACTGCAGGACAGACATGGCTTACCTGCACACCTTCTATGCTGAGTGTGCTCAGTGCATCTCCATGCCTTAGTCTCTTGAGTTAGTAACATCAAGAGGCAGATCAGATTCTTAGCAGCACTATAAATTAATAGTAAAGCAAAAGGTAGGAAGCCCTTTTTCTTCAAAAGCCAATGAGAGCGCATGTGGGCAAAAAGCAAAAATCAATGTTTTGCCCAAGGAGGGGGGGAAATTCGCTGAATTCCTTTTACTGACATGGGACATGTAAAATTGTGCTTAACAAATGTAGAGCATGGATCAGCAGTCACCTTCTCATGCTCACCAGCACTGAGCAGCCTCCTCCTCTCAGCTGTCCTGGGCTGGGCTGTGCTTACCTTTCTCTTCCAGGCCGCCCACCTCTGCTGCTACTGTGGGCGGAACACTGCTGCTCCTCTACAACCTGGGGCTGGAGTGGGGCAAGAAGTGATGACACTACAGTCAGGCAGAGGTGTTCCTGCCCAAGCCCATCCTAGCACTGCTCGGACAGCATCTCAGGGCCTCCCCAAACCTCATGTTTCACCAAACCTCTTCTACTCCAGTGGGGAGACAAGAGACTGCCTGTATCTAAACTTGACACATATCCCACCCATATGCCTAACTCTGGAGGCTTAACCTAAAATAAGAGACGAAAGGCTTCTTCTCAACAGGGGCTTCCCTGGTGGCTCAGTAGTAAAGAATATGCCTGTCAATGCAGGAGACAGGAGTTTGATCTGGATCTGGGAAGATCCCACATGGTATGAAGCAACTACTAAGCCTGTGCTCTGGAGCCTGTGAGCCACACTACTGAGTGCGTGTGCCGCAACGACCAAAGTCCTCGTGCCTAGAGCCTGTGCTCTGCAACGAGAGAAGCCACCGCAACGAGAAGCCTGCACACTGTAACTAGAGTAGCCCCCGCTCGCCGCAACTAGAGAAAGCCTGAGTGTAACAACAAAGACCCAGCACAGCCAAAAAATAAATAGAATTATTAAAAAAAAAAAAAAACTAGAAAACTTCAAAAGGCCTAGGGGAAGAAGCAGGAATAAATCCAAGTAAAAGGTCTTCACAGTGAGGTTTGTAACAATTTTTTGCAGCATGAACTCTCAGGCAGTCTGATGGCACCTTCTCATGTTTTAAACACAGGATTACCAAGGAAACCACTTATAGTGAAACAAAATTATCAAAACATCAAAAAGTCCCTGAGATATGGTCACATGTGCTTCTCCATTAATAAAGGAAATAACACTAGCCAGCAACAGTTTAATTATAAATGTAAGTTCTAGGCAGTGATGAGCATAATTTGTCAAGATTCTGGCAACAAATCCAGTGAGATATAAGAAAATCAATATAAAAAGATATTAAAAAAATCTTTATTGATGAGAAATACACTGCCAACAGTACTGTAGTCTGCTGTCAATATTCACAATGGAAGGCAATGCTAAATATTACTGGAAGGTGAGTGAAAATAAAAATGTAATTTTATTCTCATCTAGGTTCACAGACCTCCCCCTTGAATTCTCTCCCGCCAACATGATCCATAAAGCAGCTGGAGGCACAGCTTCTCTGGCTGAAGCAGCAGCCGAGGGCTGGGGGCAGAGCTGCCTGGCCTGTCCCTCACAGCCTATTGCTCTCCCAGCCTTGCACTGAGGCCCCTGTGAGGGACCAGCTCGAGGGCTCCTTGGAGGACAGTTTGCAAGCCACTCATGAAGGGATTTATTACTCAGCGTGCTGAGAATATCCTGCAACAGCAGGCCTGTGCCTACTGTCCTAACCTCCCAGCCACAGTATACACAGTTTATGAAATCCCCAGCTCAAGTCCTTCTTATCTTGATTTATTTTGCTTTTTACTTTTTTATTCTCTTATTTTAATCATGTTTATTTTGCACAGCCCAACAGTTCTTAGCAGTTTTTGTTCTCTTGCTTCTTAGCTTTCATATTTTATTTACTTCAATTTAGCTTTTTCTCACTATTTTACTCATGGGTTTGTTGTAGAGTATTAATCAAGTTTTTTTGAAAAAAATTTCTTTATTCTCCACCTATACGGCTCCTAGAATTAACTGACTTAATCATCTTTAGTTCACATTATTCTTTTGTTTAAAGCATGATTTCTCTTTCCTTTGTATTTGCATTTATGTACAAGTAGCAGTGCAGAAGTTGGTCAAAAGGTTGTGGGTCCTCAGAGAGGAGGCTTAGGGCCCAAACAGGGGTGGCTGAATGTTTGCTCTCCCTCCTGCTATCTGGGGCTTCCCTCATAGCTCAGTTGGTCAAGGATCTGCCTGCAATACAGGAGTCGCCAGTTTGATTCCTGGATCAGGAAGATCCGCTGGAGAAGGGACAGGCTACCTGCTCCAGTGTTCTTGGGCTTCCCTTGTGGCTCAGCTGGTAAAGAATCTGCCTGTAATGTGGGAGACCCAGGTTTGATCCCTGGGTTGGGAAGATCCCCTGGAGAAGGGAAAGGCTACCCACTCCAATATCCTGGCCTGGAGAATTCCATGGACTGTATAGCCCACGGGGTGGCAAAGAGTCAGACAGGACTGAGCAACTTTCACTTTCATGCAGTCTAAACAGCAGCCTCTGTATTTCTCCTTAAAAGATGCTTGGGACTCTTTAATGTTGATGCCCCCAAACTTTTAAACCTGTGTACTTCAGGAGAGTCAAAGGCTGAGTCTCTGCTGGGATGAGAGGATGGTTAACACACTGGCATGTGTCAGGAACACCCTGAACTGTGGGGCTTGGAACTGCTTACTTGTACATCTGACTTAATGGCAGATGCGCAACCAGTTCTCCATGGACCACTCCAGGTTTTCAAACTTCTCCTCTTCTCTCAGACTTCATGTCATCACCGGGAAGATCTGACCACCAAAGATGTGGGGATGCAGCCATTACACTCTGCTCACAGAGCCTGGTCTCTACAGGCCGAGGCAGGAAACGATTTGCACCAGTGGCAGAGGTGGCAGCCAGCCTTCCCCTCAAGGAGGATACTTCCTGGGAAATGAGAAATCCCCCAGGCCAGTGAGCAAGAGAGTGTTAGTTGCAGGATTAATAACTTGCTCCTATGTTTCCATATCCTCCACTGTTTACTCCAAGATGACACCAGTGTGAAAATGCTAGGCACTTCTACCATGCATGCTGAAGACTGCTGGAAATCCCACAGGCTCTTGGAGTCCTCAGGATTAACACTCCTGATTTCAATTAAAGGAGAAAAACCCCAAGAGTTCATAACTTGACCTGTAACTCTGCTGAGGCATTATTATATTTTGTATATCCTCTAAGGCTGGAAAGCAGATGATACTTAGCTGATGAACAAACACTGGCCAACCTCCATCATCTAAAGCCGACACACCTTTATGGTGCTGTACCAAGTCTCACACACAGACAATAATATCATCAAGTCACAAGGATGTTTCTTTAAAAAAAAAAAAAAGCTGAGTAAAATAGAGGCAATGGGAGGAGAAAGAACAGAAATAAAAGAGTGATTAAATCATGGTGAGAACCCTAGTTTTGATTAAGCAAAGGATGGAATGTCAAATTAAACAATGGCTTAGATTTAAGATGGACAAGAACAAGAGTATCCTATATGACCTAACTAAAAATAGGAAATAGAGATTTTGTGACTTTCAATAAGACTCCAGGTTTCACAAAACTGGACATGATACGAAGAATTAATCACAGAAGGCCTTTCAGGAGGACTGAAATTTCTCAGTTAAACTTTAATTATGAAGACAAAAACAGTGTCTAACTTATTCATCACTACATGCCTAGAACTTTGGATAAACTCTGGGCACATGATGGGTGCTAAGTAAATACATGCTGAAATGAGTTCTATGCTTCAGAGGTAGAGGTAAACTTGGGACATATTTCTTCTAAGACCATGGCACTATGTCCTGAATGGAATTCTAAAAATGGTTCCTATTTATAAATTGGAACTATTTTTGCATTTTCCCATGAACAAAGCAAACAAAGGTGCTAGCCCAAATGCACCTTTCACCATACGCAAAATCAACTACCAAAGGAGCCCTACAGTGTCAAAGATCCACTAAAGAAAGGAGATTCCTTGCTCTCACCAAGGAAGTCACTTGTGTTTACCTTAATGAAGGGGAGGAAAAAAGTATTAGTCACTCAGTCATGTCTCTTTGTAATCCCATGGACTTTAGCCACCAGGTTCCTCTGTCCTTGGAATTCTCCAGGCAAGAACATTGGAGTGGGTTGCATTTCCTTCTCCAGGGGATCTTTCTGACCCTGGGATCAAACCCAGGTCTACTGCAAGGTGGGCAGATTTACAATCAGAGACACCAGGGAAGCCCAGAAAGGGTAGGAGGGCGCTTGCAATTATGATTTCAGGGGCTAGAATGTAAACTTAGGACACTGAAAGGCAATCTGAGATTTAAAATATTTTTTTTAAGATTAGGAATCTCATCTACTTGAGATTTATATTTAAATAGAAAACACCAAAATGATGGTAGAATCTACCCAATTCAGAAAGAAAACAAAAAGAAGTCTCATTGCTAGTTAGCAATATCACATATGAAAAAACTGGAAACATTTTCACTAATCTAAAGAAGGCTTTAAAAAATATACTCAGATGGAAATAACTGAAAACTCTCTTGATCAAAACAGTGTTAAAATCAAATGGAACTTCTAATGCAACGCTTACTGTAAACATTTTAAATTTCAGTCCGAATCTTTTCTTGCTACCTAGGAATTGGAACAAATCATAAATTAGGCTTTTAAAATCACAATAAGGAATTATATGAAAAGTCAGTTAGTTGTAAGGCATCACTTCGACAGTTATTTGATAGATGAAAAATCAACTACAAGAATAAATCATAATTTATTTGATCAATCTTTTACATAATGAGCTCTAGGTTATTCCAGTTTTTAGTGGTATAGATTGTACACAGGGGTGAGTATAACTGAGGTTCAGTGTTATTGTTCCCAGTTGTGAGAAAGAATGAAGCAAACGCAGCAATGTAGAAAAAGTTTTGGAATAGTGTAAGTTGAAAATAGTGCTTAAATAGGTCCCATTTATTTTTGTTTTTATTTCCATTATTCTAAGAGATGGATTAAAAAAAAAATTGTGATGTCAGAGACTGTTCTGCCTATGTTTTCCTCTAGGAGTTTTACAGTATCCAGTCTCATATTTAGGCCTTTCATGTATTTTGAGCTTATTTTTGTGTATGGTATTAAAGAATAATCTTTAAAAAAATCTTTAAAAAGTTTCATTTTTAACATGCAGCTGTCCAGTTTTCCCAGCACCATTTATTGAAGAGATCATCTCTCCAACATTGGGTAGTCTTGCCTCCTTTGTCATAGATTAATTGACCATAGGTGCATGGGTTTATTTCTGAGTTTTCTACTCTGTTCCATTGATCTATATTTTTATTTTTGTGCCAGTACCATACTGTTTTGATGACTGTAGCTTTGTAGTATAGTCTGAAGCCAAGAGCCTGATTCCTCCAGTTGCATTTTTCCTTCTCAAGATTGCTTTGGCTATTCAGCGTCTTTTGTGTCACCATACAAATTTTAAACTCAAAAGCTTTTGTATAGCGAAGGAAACAATAAACAAAACAGAAAGACAACCCACAGATTGGGAGAAAATATTTGCAAATGATGTGACTGACAAGGGATTAGTCTCTAAAATTTACAAAGAGCTCATGATGCTTAACAGCATCAAAACAACCCAATCAAAAAATGGGCAGAAGACCTTAACAGACATTTCTCTAAAGAAGACATACCTAAGGTCAAGAGATACACGAAAAGATGCTCAACACTGCTAATTATTAGACAAATGCAAAATCAAAACTACCTTACACCAGCCAGAATGGCCATCATCAAAAAATCCACAAATAAGAAATGCTGGAGAGGGTGTGAAGAGAAGAGAACCCTCCTACACTGTGGGTAGAAATGTACATTGGTACAGCCACCATGGAGAGCAGAACGGAGGCTCCTTAAAAAACTAAAACTGAGCTACTGCATGAATCTGCAATCCTCCTGGCATATATCTGGAGGAAAACATGATCCAAAAAGAGACATACACCCCAATGTTCACTGCAGTGCTGTTTACAACAGTGAAGACATAGAAGTCACCTAAATGTCCATCAACAGAGGAATGGATAAAGAAGGCGTGGTACATATATACAATGGAATGTTACTCAGCCATTAAAAAGAAGAAAAGAATGCCATGTGCAGCAACGTGGATGGACAAGAGATTGTCATACGGAGTGAAGTAAGTCAGACAGGGAAGGAGAAATACCATCTGAATTTCTTATATGTGGAATCTAAAAAGAAATGATACAAATGACCTTATCTACAAAACAAAAGGAGACTTACAGACTTAGAAAATGAACTTATGGCTGCCAGAGATAAGGGACAGTTAGGGAGTTTGGGATGTACACGTACACACTGCTATAGTTAAAATAGATAACCAACAAGGATAAACTGCATAGCTCATGGAACGCTGCTCAATGCTATGTGGCAGCCTGGATGGGAAGGGGGTTTGGGGTAGAATGGATAAATGTATATGTACAGCTGAGTCCCTCTGCTGTTCACCTGAAACTATCACAACACTGTTAATCAGCTATACCCCACTATAAAATAAAGTCTAAAATTAAAAAAAAAAAAAGAAAATAGGTGCTGAATGGGGCTTAAAAAGTATATTTCCAGCTAAATAAAAAAGGGAGAGAAGAGATGGACATATTTTTTTCTCCTATCAGTAACAAAAATTCAGTAGTATGAAAATACCTCTATTGGGCAAGCTTTGGCAAAAGTTATTGAAACTAAATATGTATGTATGTCAATATATATGTATCATTACATCTACATATATATATTAAATATACATACTATGAGAACTGTGTGCAAAATTACTTATGTAAAAATTACTAATGGCTGTGTTGTACATCATACAAAAAGTAAAAACAACACAAAGGCCCTACAGTAGGGAACTGGTTTAAATAACATACTCAGGACTTTCCTGGTAGTACGGTGGATAAGAATCCAGCTCCAGTGTAGAGGTTACGAGTTCAATTCTGTCCAGGAAAATTCCACATGCCTCAGAGCAACAAAGCCCGTGCACCACAACCAGCAGAGCCTGCACACTCCAGGGCCCACAAGCCACAGCTTCGGAGCCCGCATGCCTAGAGCCTGTGCTCCACAAGAGAAGTCATCACAGCGAGAAGCCTGCATACCAGAATAAAGAGCAGCCCTCACTCACCACAACTAAAGAAAGCCTACACACAGCAGTGAAGACCAAGCACAGCCAAAAATAAATAAATAACGTGACATATTCACAGTATGGAATATGATGCAGTTACAAAAAAAATGACAAGGCTCTCTGCATACCGATATGGAAAGATCACCAAAGCACAAACTTTAAAAGCAAGATACTGAAAATGATATACAGTACTTATGAACTTTCGTTATTAAAAAGGGATGTGAAACGAGAATATACAGTCAAACGAAATGAAAAACTTACTTGTAAAGGTAATACTCTGCATGGTCTATCTCTTCTCGAGATGAAATGTTGTCCACAAACTGAAAGACAGAAAAAGAAACCTTTGGTTACATACAAATTATGTCATATATTGAGCCTAAGTCACATACTGACCTTAAAGATAAACCAGTCGTTTTATTAGGACAGGGTTCACGTAGTGTGGCTCCACCCTTCATACCACTTTATCCTACTACCAGCAAAGAATCTACAATCGCCTCTCTTTTTCTATATGTAGAACACCCTTGGTTAGAAAAACTGTTTGAAAACTAAACACAAACCCCGCTCCAAACAAGAAAGGGCTCTTCTTACTCTATAATTAGTCACTGTATTTTCCCTTATCTTTAAATCCTGATACTTTCTCTGTTTTCCAAGTTCCAAATACATGGAAACACACCTTCATCAGAAGAGGAAGACTCTAATGGCTGAAAAAACATGACCCAAAAGAGGAAAATCTGAATTTAGAGAACTTGGGCTTATATCCATTTTTTCTATCTGATTTGGTTCTGCTACAGACCAGTCAACTTGTTACTGTCTACCAACCAAGTCTCCTTTTGACCCACAAAATACCCCAGTATGCTCCTTAACTCTAAATCTGAGAAAGAGAAAAGACTCTTCTGGGGATGAAGTGAAGTGAAGTGTAGTCGCTCAGTCGAGTCCGACTCTTTGCGACCCCATGGACTATAGCCTACCGGGCTCCTCCATCCTTGGGGTTTTCCAGGCAAAAGTACTGGAATGGGTTGCCATTTCCTTCTCCAGGGGATCTTCCCAACCCAGGGATCAAACCCAGGTCTCCTGCATTGCAAGCAGACGCTTTACTGCCTGAGCCACCAGGGAAGCCTGGGGATGAATTCTACTCTAAAAGACTCAGAGGCAAAAAGGATGAAGTAGGAAATAATGGATGTAGTGAATAAAGTAAAGACTTCAGGAGGATGGAGAGGAGAGTAAAGAGGGGAGACTTCTGAGTCTTCTTTGGAGGACTTAATAGATTTGATTTAGAAATCTTATTCAGGGGCAGATAAAATATGGTTCAAACAGGACCCGAGATTGAAAACTAGCTCTCCTGATGGCATGCTGTGTGGCATAAACAGATGACAGAGTCTCTCTGGAACTTAGCTGCTCGTCTGCATACACAGAATAAAGGCTCCTGCACTGAAGAGTGTGAAGCTCCAACGAGAAAATGTATGTGAAAGCTCTTACATGAACGCTCTTTACACTCTGAAGTGCAGCCTAAACAAACAGCAGGCATTACGGCTACAGAGATTTTATCCATCATACAAGGGATGAACCAGTGGTCTTCCAGCTCCTCTCCAACATGAAAATTACTAGGTTATGATCAAGCTAAACAGTTTGCCCACTAAAAGGAAAGTATCAAGGAGCAGAAAAAAGCACTGAGACTAAAAGGGATGATGGTTTCTTTCTTTTTCCTCTCATGGATTTAACAATCTTTTCAATTTTATGGTGTCATTAATTTCTAGAAATAGTTTTCACAACTTAGATCTCAGTTTAGCATCACATAAGCCTTGTGAGGAAGATACTACTGTCTCCATACTGAATGAGCAAATTGAGAGAGGGCCCAGTTGCCCAATGTCACAAAGGAAATTCATGAAGACAAGATCAGGTCTATTTCTGGGAGGCAACAGAAAAGAACTCTGATGCCACAGAGATCTGGGTTTAAAGCCCAATTTTTCCACCTATGAACTATGTAAAATTGGGAGAGTCATCATTCTCAGCCTTACATGCAAAATGGAGATAACAATGCTTATCTTATATGGCTGCTATGAGAATAGTGGGATAATGTTAAGAAACCAGTACAACAGCTGGCACAGAAGCTCGTCATAATGGTCAAGGGATCAATTTCTATTCTTGATTCTTAGTCTAAGATCATTCTCCCATCTAATGTTCTGTAGCAGCCTAAAATTAAAGTCTTTTACAGACTTTCTCAATTACCAAATTTACTTCCAATATTAACAAGTGAATACTACCACTCTGAAAAGTGTATCAACTTTGAAAAAAATGATGGTATCATATCATATCCTGGAAAAATTAAGTTAGATAAACAACACTGATCACTGACATCAGAGTCTGGTAAATTTATTACCTTTTGTTCCTGTCAAAGAAATTTACTACTTCATCATAAAATATCTATTAGTAATTATAAAAACATATGATACTCTGGAAAAATATTTCCTATAAAAGATGGTCTTTATTTACACAGCCTCATCTATATAAATAGTCTTTCTTGCTTTCTTTCTCCTTCCTTGAAAATATAAGTAAGTTTTCTTACCCGTGATATTGTTAAAGAACTAACAGGCAGCTTTCTCTCATACGTTTTATCCATCAAAGATGCTAGATCAGCTGTGAAGACAAAGAAGCAAAAAGAACCTTGTTAACTATATGTATTTCTAAAGAAAAATCTAACAGACGCAGCTCCTGCCAGATGGCTGTCAACATTATGGAGTCAGTACTAAAAGGGATGCTCTTTTTAAAAACTATTCTTAATAAATTAAAGAGAATAAAGAAATATTAGTATAATTTTAAGTATTTACTTGATTGGAGAAAGGATTGTTTTAAAAACCCCAGCATAGATTTAGCTTTTTAAAAATGGACCCATAAAATATCTCTGGAAGAAGACACAAGAAAGGGTTATTATTGACAGACTCCAGGGAAAGGAATTAGACGGTAGTGGCCAAGAAAAGGAGATTCTTCAATGCTTACACATTTGTTCCTTCTGCATTTTGAACCAGATAAATAAACTGATATTAGCTGTTCAAAAATGTTTTCAGCTGGAATTTATGAAATGACTTTTACACGTCCCCTGGACAAATCAGACGGCAAGACACTCTGGCTACAATGAGTGACTTTCAGCCTCAACTCTTCCTATTCTGGTTCCTTTCACCAGCATACCCACACACACACTCGGTACTCCTGAGATTACACTGTTATCTCAGAGTCCAAAAAGGTCTAGAATAACAGGCAACATACTCTCCAAAATAATCACTTCATGTCTTCTCGCTGCTTCTAGAACTTAACAGTGTGTGTGCTCCTTCCCCTTCTCCTCTCACTCTCAGCTCACGGTTTGTGTCTTATTTCCCTAAGTATAAAACAGAAGCAATCATGGGAACCCAATGCTATCAGGCCTATCAGGCTACCAGCATCTGTGTCTATAGACTCTGCCTCCACTTTGGTGACTGCAGCCATGAAATTAAAAGACACTAACTCCTTGGAAGAAAAGTTATGACCAACCTAGATAGCATATTCAAAAGCAGAGACATTACTTTGCTGACTAAGGTCCATCTAGTCAAGGCTATGGTTTTTCCAGTGGTCATGTATGGATGTGAGAGTTGGACTGTGAAGAAAGCTGAGTGCTGAAGAATTGATGCTTTTGAACTGTGGTGTTGGAGAAGACTCTTGAGAGTCCCTTGGACTGCAAGGAGATACAACCAATCCATTCTGAAGGAGATCAGCCCTGGGATTTCTTTGGAAGGAATGATGCTAAAGCTGAAACTCCAGTACTTTGGCCACCTCATGTGAAGAGTTGACTCATTGGAAAAGACTCTGATGCTGGGAGGGATTGGGGGCAGGAGGAGAAGGGGACGACCGAGGATGAGATGCCTGGATGGCATCAGATCTGACTTGATGGACATGAGTCTGAGTGAACTCCAGGAGTTGGTGATGGACAGGGAGGCCTGGCGTGCTGCGATTCATGGGGTCGCAAAGAGTCGGACACGACTGAGCGACTGAACTGACTGACTGACTAAAACAAAGGATGTAGTTCATTAAACAAACAAAAACCAAAAACGGCAAAAGTTCCCTGTGACCTCTTCCTGTCTCTCTCCAGCTGCTTCTCTGCTCTGCTGCCAAGGAGTCTTCCCCAATACAACTGTCACCACTTCCCTAGTTCCATCCTCTCTTGAACCCACTCAAATCAGACTTTTTCCTCACTCTACTGACATCAAAGTCCACCTCCACTTTGTTAAATCCAGTGGTTAATTCTCATCCTCATCTTAGCTGACCCCTGACCTTTCTCTAACAACAGTTGACCATTCTATCCTTCATAAAAGGTTCTCTTTCTCTTTCTTGGGTTCCTTTACAGGATCTCCTCCTCTTGATTTCTTGATGCTAACGTGCCCTGAGGAGCAGACTCTACACCATCTGCTCGCTCCCTGGGTATCTCATTCTCTCCCTCCCCATAGCTTTAATCACCATCCACCGACCACTGACTGCACACGTATATGCCTACCCTGACTTCTGCCTGTGACTCCAGACTTTTATTTCCAACTGCATAGGTGACATTTCAGTGTGGTATCTTAACATTACTTGTCTTAATTCTCCAACCTTCCACTCCAAACCTACTTTCCTCCAAGCCTTTCCCATGTCAATAAATGGCCGCATGTTAACTGGCTTACTCAGGCCAAAAACTAGGGCATCACTGCTGATTCCATTCTTTTTCATACTCTGTAACCACGTACCAGCAAACCATATAAGTGTTAGATTGGAAAGTTATACGTTTCTCCATTTCCACAGCTAACCTCTCACTTCCTGACCAGTCACCTTAATCACTGTCCCCACACCTACAACCTCATCTCCACATGGCAGTCTGACTGAGCCTCTTAAAAGATAAGTCAGATCCTGTTATTTTGTCTCAGCCAGCCAACAGTTTCCTATCACACTTGGAATAAAATCCAGAGGGGCTTCCCTGGTGGTCCAGAGGCTAAGAGTCCATGCTGCCGATGGAGGCAGCCTGGGTTCAATTCCTGGTCAGGGAAATAGATCCCACATGCTGCAACTAAGAATTTACAAGCTACAACTAAAGATCCCACATGCTGCAACTAAAAAGATTCCAAGTGCCTGTCACAGCCAAACAAATGAATACTAAAACAAAATAATAAAATAAAGTCCAGAATGTTTCCTGTGATCTACAAATGCCCCACACTGGTCTATGTTTGTTGTTGTTGGGTTTTTTTGGTTTGCTTTTTTCTTTTATACTTAGAAGTAAAAACCATGAAGGCTAGGACTTACAATTCACTGACATATTCTCAGTTCCTGCAAGAGTTCTATAAAAGGCACTCAATATATCTAAGTAAATAAATAAAAGGAATAAAGCAAGGCAGTAAGAAAGGGAGGAAAGAAAGAGAGGAAGAAAAAAGAAGCAGTTATCCCTTGGTGCCCTCATGGATTGGTTTCAGTTCCCACTGCAGGTACCAAAACGTGCAGATGCTCAAGTCCCACCGCTGGCTCTCTGCATCTGAGGATTTACCCAGCTGCATCTTGTAAAGCAGCACTAAAAACAATCCACGTGTAAGTGAACCTGCACAGTTCAAACCCATGCTGTTCACGAGTCAACTCTAAAACTTGGAGTTCCAAGTATTTTTTTCCTCCCTGGTGAAAGAAATTAACATTAAGCAAAAAGGCAACAGGGAATCACTTGCTAAGTATTTGTTGAAGACCTATTGCACTTAACCAATATTTTTCTCTTTTCTTTCCCTGGGGTAATGCTCTCAATGACTCTAGCTACTAGGGGAAAGGAACTCTGCAAAACCACCAAAACCTGATATGATGTAAAGTTACTAATTTTTCTTATGACTATCTTAAAGGGGTCGATACCATGTGATTTAAAAATTTTAAAACACCAATACACACAAAGAAGTCCCTAAAACCTCTTCACACTAAGGCAAATTAATATTGTTAAATCTAACTGTTCACAGAATGACATTAAGCAGCATTCCCAAGACACCAAATCTTTATGATCTCTTCATAATCAAGGCTCTTATGTTGAGATGATAGGCAATATAAAGAATCAACTCCCTTTACTCAAAATTTAAGTTTTAACCAAAAAATGCAGGATTTGGATCTACTGGCCAAATTAAAATGACCTCCATTTCTTCGTGGGTTTCATATAATGCACAGTATGCAGCTAAACACTTGGACTTAGTTGGCTTCTGTAGTATAGAGTCAAGATTCCACTTTAATCTTTTACACCAAGATATCTTCAGCCAAGTGAAATCAACTGGGGCCTCAAAAAAGGCAACAGCTGTAGAGCCAGCATCTGATGAATATCTGCATGCTGTAAGTCACAGAAAGGTTTACTGCTAAATATAATATGCACCAATCACCTCTTATGATAGCAGTGCGTGATGGATGGAGCAGAAAACCGCACGGAGCAGGGATGTCACAGAAGCCGGGCAGCTGCGGCCTGCAGCGGGGCAGCGCCACAGGCTTCTGGACCACGGGCGCGACAGTCACAGCCACACGCCACAGTTCAGCGAGGGGCCAGCAGATGCCCAGGTTTTATTCAAAGGGATGTGCCAAAGAAGATGCCTTCTTGCCTGTCACTCAGCTCCTTAGGAATACACATTGCAGTGGACAGTTGAGGTCAACAAAGACTCTAAAGGAAAATGGGTCTGAAATTTGAACAAAACTTAAAGCTAGCTGTATAGACAATGTGGAAATATGTCCAGAAAATGAAATTTATGTTAGTATAAAACTGTTCTTTTTGTTTGAAGAAAAAAATCACTGATAGTCTAAGGACATGAAGGATTTTATTGAGGACCCCCACACTATTTGAAGTATAATCCTGGTTAAGGATTTGAAACCCTGAGAGGCTTTAAGACTTTAAAATGTCAGATTCCTAGGCTTCACACCCAGAAGGCGACTCTAATTCCATAGATTTGAGGTGAGACCATGCAAACACAAATTTTTAAACAAAAGCCCCAGGAGATTGTGAGGTAGCCTGGCAAGTACTTGAGTAAGTTAGTTTGAGAATTACCATGGAGGGAACACAAGACAAATCTCAGATGTTGCTGCTAAGTTTGAAGATGGTATTAAACTGAATTCCATCTTAGCAATAAGGTGGACTGAATAGCTTTAAAAAATTCTCCCTACTATAAAAATAAAACATCTAAATAAAATGTTAAAGAAAACTGTCAAATATATGACTGAGCTTTCAAGAAGACAGATCTAATCATCAGAGGCTAAAGGCAAGATGGAAACACAAACCTTGTGTGTTTACGGGACTACTGAGGGTAGCAGTCATCTGAGAGCATCCACAGGCCCAGTGACACAGAGCTGTGGTTTCAGTGACTTTCAGGGCATGGGACAGAACCAAGGCCTTCATAAGGTGGGAAGCTGTTTCACAGATCATCGGGTAAAGCCTGGGCTGCCTAGGGTTACACCTGCAGAGAAGGAGAACTGGAAAGTAATGGACCCTGCAAAGGGAAAGAGTGAGGATGCCATCCCCTGAGGATTCTAGGCCCTTACACCTCTCAGGCCCTAATCCACACTTCCATGCCATACAAGAGACAACAACTTGAGAACTGTGGTTTAGGTGGTTTAAAGAGTTGATTTTACTACATAAAATTATAGAAAATACATATTAATCTATGATAACAAACAATACCAGCGGTTTCCTGGGAAGGTGGGCAAGAAGAGCAGGAAAGGGCTACAAAGGAGGAGGAGAGAATGTGGGGCTGGGCAACAGGCATGCTGCTCATCCTGACCAGTGATGAGCTCACTGACACACACACACACACATATGTCAAAGCTGGTCAAAATGCACACTTTGAGTATGTGTGGTATAGTCTATGTAAATAACATGTTGACAAAGTTGTAAAAAAGAAATCCAGTAAGTTAAAGAGGAGATTAGATACAAGTGAGGTGAGAATTACCAACCTGAAAGATCGAAAAGGAATTACAAGACAGAAGACTGCAGTAGAGATTAATAAAAACAAAAAGTATAAAAAGGGCATTAAGAGATATAGAAAATAGAATGTGCTGTGCTTACAGTCACTCAGTTGTGTCTGATTTGTGACCCCATGGACTGCAGCCTGCCAGGCTCCTCTGTCCATGGGGATTCTCCAGGCAAGAATACTAGAGTGGGTTGCCATGCCCTCCTCCAGGGGATCTTCCCAACCCAGGGATCAAACCCAGGTCTCCTACATTACAGGCAGCTTCTTTACCATATGAGCCACCAGGGAAGCCCATGAACACTGAAGTGGGTAGCCTATCCTTTCTCCAGGGGATCTTCCTGACCCAGAAATCGAACTGGGGTCTCCTGCATTGCAAGCAGATTCTTTAAGCTGAGCTACCAGGGAAGCCCAGAAAATAGAACAGTAAGGTCTAAAATATATTAACTCCAATTTCCAGAAGACATTGTTAATAAAGAGAATGGGGAGAGTTGATACATGATGAGCTAATAGCTAAGTGTTTTTTAGAACTGGTAGAAATCATCTATTCTCAGATTCAGGAAACAAAAAAAATCTCAAGTCAATTAAGTAAAATTAAATCCACACCATGAAACATTACACTTAAACTGAAGAATAAGAAGACTTTAAAAGTAGCCTGCTGCTGCTGCTGCTAAGTCACTTCAGTCGTGTTCGACTCTGTGCGACCCCATAGACGGCAGCCCACCAGGCTCCCCCGGCCCTGGGATTCTCCAGGCAAGAACACTGGAGTGGGTTGCCATTTCCTTCTCCAATGCATGAAAGTGAAAAGTGAAAGTGAAGTCACTCAGTCGTGTCCAACTCTTCTCGACCCCATGGACTGTAGCCCACCAGACCCCTCTGTCCATGGGATTCTCCAGGCAAGAGTACTGGAGTCGGGTGCTATTGCCTTCTCCGTAAAAGTAGCCAGAAGGTAAAGAAAAGCAACTACACCAACAGGCGTCCTCACTAGAAACAAGAGAAAACAATAGAATAACATGCTGGGAGTAAATACAATCAAGAGAATTACACATCTAACAAAACTATCTTTTAAGTTTAATGGAAAAATCAAGACATTTTAAAACAAAAACTGAATTTATTAGCAACAAGTATCACTAAAGAAGTTTACAAGTTGTGCTTTTTAGAAGACATGTTTTTGGAAGACGGAAAATGATCCTTTAAAAAAAGACTTGAGATGTTAGAAAGAATGGTAGGTAAATAAAATTGATTCAGTCTGGGGGAAATTGTTTAAAATAATAATGTCTTATGTGTTCACATGTTTTAAAGGATAAAACTTTAATATTAGCAACATATTGTTGGGGATCATGTGATGGGACTAAAGGACAGCGGAGTGATTAACCCTAGAATTTACGGTAACCATGTCTGCTGGAAGTTACGAAGCAATCGTTTGAAAGATGCAGTTTCTCAAAGAGTAGAAACAGAGGATATAATTTTTGGAAGGGGAAAATGCAAAAAAACACAAATACCACAACCAATTGAAAAGAAGATAGGAAAAAAAAGAACAAAGATGGGACAAATCACAAAATATGGCAGAAATAAATCCAAATAAACCACTGATCATAAAATGACAATGTAAATGGACTAAACTTTCCAGTTACAAACATGACAATTGTCAGATCAGTTTTAAAAATACATAATCCAGCTATATAAATCATATGAACACATGAAGAGTTAACAATATCTATATGAAAAATGTACAAGGCAAAAAAGTAGCCAAAAAGAAAGCTGGTGCAGCTATATTAATATCAGACATAACAGATTTAAAGTAAAAAGCTTTTCTTTTTCAGGTTAGATGGTCATTACATAATGATCAAAAGTCCATTTTTCCAGGAAGATAATTTTAACTTGGTATACATCAAAGTAACACAGCTTCAAATTATATAAAATTCTCACAAAGAAAATGATAATCTTTTTAATGATCACAAAATCTATAGTAGCAATGTGTTAGGAAAGAAGCCTCTTATAAAGCAGGGTAGTCTCTGGGTCAAAGTTGTGATGAAGAAGATCTCTGAAGGAAAGATGGATCCTCTACTGAACTCTGAGAGATTTAGGTGAGAAATTATTAGATGGTTTCAGTTTTTCATGATTTCTGTGTAACTGTACATCAATGTTAACCATTCAGTCAATGTTAAGCTCTTTCTGGATGTAGGACCATCTGCATACCTTATCTAATTTATATAATTCTTAAAGAACTAGGTACAAGTTATTATTTTATTTCCTAAAAGAAGTGATCTGGAAAACACAGGCTCAAACTCTGTTTTTGTTTCCCACATTTAAAAAGAAAAATAGGGAGAGATGACCAATACCATGTATGGAAATAATAGAAGGAATTAGGAAAAATTAACCTAGGAACCATTCTGAATATAAATATTTTGATTTTCTTCTATTTGTCTGTCACCAGAAGCTGTAAAACAATAAAGGAAAAAATGTGAAGACAAGCTTTGTACACGTATATATTAAGACTAAGGGAAGATGATGTACACAGGCCAGATCCACCTCTAGAACTGTCAGTGACAGTCATTATGAAATCTAGTGAATGAATATATGTCACAGATATGTGAACAGGAAAGCAGGCCTCAGAAAATCTCCATCAAGCTCCAAAAGCAGGATTTGAAAAACTACTGCAACAAGCCAAAAAGCTCCACAGCTGAAATGACACAGAAAAACTAAACCTCAGCTAATAAGTGTCTAGATAACGTGAGAGAAGGTCACAGTGCTTGGTTTCAGCCTGAATTTCGCTCCCCTACCTTCCTGCCAAAAAAAAAAATAACCCAGAAACAAAAAGGCAGTAACTAAAACTAAAAGGTATCCCTTAAAAAAATCAGAAACAAAATATTTAATTCAGTAGGGCTCAAGAACCAATTCACTTCAAGTCACCTAGGCCTTGCCCCTGGCAGGGTGAACAAACAAAATTCTCATGGAACCCAGGGACTTCCCCCAGGAGACCTGCCCTCCTACCACCCAGGTCCCCAGCATGATTTTCTCCTGAATCCTATGCACTGCAAGCCCCAGTCTGTAATTCAACAGCTGCTAACTGGCTGATGCTGCTAACTTTCACTCTGTACCTCCCCAGTAGATCTGCACAGCTAATGAAGAAATTTCAGAGACAAAGTACAGAAGCAAAACGGAAATCTTCTGATCTGAGTTGCAAAGTTCAAGAACTCCCAGGGCCTAAGGCTCTTTCAATAAGAAATATCAACTGCAATGGATTAAAATGTCTGGAATACATAAGTCCATGAACTCATGCTATTAAAAAAAAATTAAAACCCTCATTGATAACCTTTGGAGGATGATAGGTGGTCAATTTATTATTTTCAAAGCTGCCTCTTCCATACAAGCTATAACTCAGGATAACTAAACTGCTGATGAAAAGAAATTCTTTAACAAAAATTTTATAGGTAATAAATGAGGACGAAATTACAGAAATAAAATAGCAACGTTCTGCAGCTTCTAATGAAATAATGGATCTAAGCAATGTTCACAAATGGCCTTTAACATTAACATGACAACCAAATGCTGTGTGTCGCCTGATAACAGTAAATGACACTTCACTTATGAAGTACTCATGTCAAAAGAAAAAACAGAAATACAAAAAATCTGATCAAGCTTTTCTCTCAACTGCCAGTTTTATAAGGATGGTAAACGAACATATTAAATACTACCATAACGATGAAAATGGCAAATCTAGAATGTGAGAAACTACAAAAGACCCATTTTCTTTAAGAAATAAACGAAGAGAAATCTATAGATTAAAATCATGTCAACATATTGCAATGTATCGACCTTATCTGAAATCCATTTCAACAAACTATAAATTAAAAATAAGTGTATAAGACATTTGAGGAAATGTGAACATTGAGCAAATATTTAATAATGTTAAGGAATTACTAATTTTTAGTAATAGTATGATAGTATAGTTATATATATCTATTTTTTTAATCCTACCTATTTTTATATCAAAATAAGTATAAAATGATCAGATAACAAGAATTTATGAAAAAGTAATCTGGTGAGGTGGTAGGGGCTTCATGAAACAAGACTGGCAGGGAATTGATAACCATTGATTCTGGGTGACAGACCATGGGGGTTCATTATATACTATTCTCTCTACCTCTGCATGTTTCCATTAAAAGATTTAAAAAGAGGTAAGATAAGGGGAGAAACATAACCAGTGGCATTGCCTGGACCTTATGTGCATAATCATTAAAAAATGTATCGGTATTAAGGAAATTTGAACACTGAGTTGATATTTCATATTTAAATGATTATTAATACTATAGGTGCTACAACAGTATTAAAAATATCCTTATCTTTTAGAGGTATGTACTGAAATATTTATGGGTAAAATGATATATTGTCTGAGATCTGTCTCAAAATCATCCAAAAGATCAGGATGGGGGAATAAGCAGATGTAGAGATGAAGTAAAGACTGGCCATGTGCTGGTAACTGCTGAATAAAAGTGATGGGTAAAGAAGATTCCTTATACCATTCACTCTACCTTTGTATGTTTTACACTTTCTATCAAAACCTTTTTAAAAGTAATAATAACCTATGGCATTCATTAGAAGTCAGAATAATGGTTTGAAGAGGGGAATGGGAGCCACAATAAGGGCTTCTGGAGAGGTAGGAATGTTCTTTTACACAAGTTTGTTCACTTTGTGATAATTCATCAATCTGTACATTACAATTTGTGTTCTTTTCAATATATATTATACTACAATCAAAAAATATTTTTTAAAAGTAAGGGCCACTGCTTCAGTGCAAGAGAAGACCGTAAGGCAGAGTTGCAAATACTGCAGCAATCACTAAGAAATCTATTTCTGAGCAGAGAGACAAAAGAATAGTATACGTGTGCGTACTAAGTCGCTTAAGTCACGTCCGACTCTGTAAGAGCCTATGGACTGTAACGTGCCAGGCTCCTCTGTCCATGGGTTTCTCCAGGCAAGACTACTGCAGTTGGTTGCCTACTCTTCTCCAGAATAATGTATAGCCCTAAGCAAATGTTAGGATCTGGTCTCGTTTTCCTCAACTCTAAGGGAATAGCAGCTGCCTCAGCCGGCTGTTGAGAACATAACATGGAATAGTGCCTGTGAAGTGCTTAGCACAAAGCCCGGCACACACACTGCAGTGAAGGAAAGGTGCCTTCCGACTCTGGTATCAGAGGACCCGTGCACTCATGGCCTGCCTGCCTCCAGACTACAGTAGAGGTATACTGCACTCCTGGTTTTAATCTAGACCTCCGCAATAATAAATTACTCTCAGATGGGAAGTTGGACAGATCCCCATCATCCCTCACCCAAAGCTCTAACACAAAACCATTAATGAGACTGAACAGAGGCACCGCAGCTGCACAGCGATCCGAGAGAATCCAGGTCTTCTCCACCAGTATTTGTGGAAGCAAAATCACTTAAGATGAGGGAAGCCAAAGCCCCACACCCACACTCATGGGTCTTCGCTCCCGGCAGCGCGATTCACTGCACCCCACTCCATACCCTCCAATGGGGATGCGCGGAGTAAAAGCCTCATATCGCCCTGAGCCTTCCCCCAATCAGCGAGCCCGCACCAGAACACGGCGCCCAATCAGAGCGCTCCACATGCCGAAGGCAGCCCTACGCGCACGTCCGAAAAGAAACGCTTCCCAAAGGGCAGTGCCCGAACACCCGGCTCCACTGGCTTCTGGCGTCTCCGGAGGAGCCACACTGCCACCTACTGTCCGATTATGGGAATGCAGTCCCAGGTGTACTGCCTGATTCTCAGGGCCACATCCCAGCCAGAAGGCTCAAATACAGAACCTGGAAGCTTCCCTGGTGGCTCAGTGGTGAAAAATCCGCCTGTCAGTGCAGGACACACGGGTTCAATCCCAGACCCACATGCTACGGAGCAACTATGCCGCTGCGCCACAACTACTGAGCCTGTGCTCTGGAGCCCTGGAGTCCCACCTACCCGCAACTACTGAAGCCTGTGCGCCCTCGTTCCCAGGCTCTGTAGCAAGAGCCATCACGATGAGAAGCCTGCGCACCTGCTCCGCCAACCAGAGTGCCGCCTGCTCCCCCCACCCCCTGCCGCAACTAGAGAAAAGCCTAAGCAGCAAGGAAGACCCAGCACAGCCAAAAATAAATTTAAAAAAATAAAATTAAGGAAAACGTGCAGTAATACCACATACGAATGCAAGTTTTAAGAATATTGTTACACAGTAGGAAGAAAATATTGTCTTAGCCCCTTTTCTTCCAAGCAGTTTGAGTTTCAAAACCTCATCTCACCTCACATCCCAAATTATTCCTTTCACATATTTCTGCAGCAGCTACTATATGTCAGAGTATGATCTGTGGCAGGCATTATCATCGTCTCTAATTGATAGGTACAGGAACCCAGTTAAGAGACATAGGTTCTGAAAGATGGCAGAGATGGGAAAAACACCCAGACATTTTCGCTTCAAGTGCACACTCTTGACCATGTCACACAAGGTACAAAGTGCTGTAAGATTCAGGATGAGGAAAAAATCACTTCTGACTTGATAGGGCCTTGGGATGTACAGAAAGGATTACTGGCAGGATAGTATTCAGTAAATGGTGGCTGGTATGTACTGCTTTTCTAAGTACATTAATCTTAACAGAGAGGAGACAGTTACCTCCGTGGGATATATATTCACTGGAGACTGTTATGCTTATTCTTTGGCAAAGAGCATCTGCTCACTAAAGAATCCACGACAATATTTCCTAGGTTTGTCTCCGAATAACAGAGCTGATCCATACCAAAGCACCAAATACAATGGCTGTTTCTTAATTTTCCCTTCATACCTAGGAAAGTGTTAATAATAGCTTTTATGAAATTCTTCATTTCTGTACTTCCACAGCACCTTTCATATAATTCATATATGGCACATCAGAATAAGCTTTGCAATATAATTAACTGAGCCCATGTTGCTTTCATCATTAGAATAGTGGTTCCCAAAAGGAGTACCAAAAGGCCCTGAAGGACATTTCAGAATACATACTGGTATTTTTTCTTTTTTGACTGTCAAAATGACCGTACGGCATTACTGGTACTTACTGGGTAGAAGGGGCTTCCCTGGTGGATCAGCAGTAAAGAATCCGGCTGCAACGGGGAAGACCTGGGTTCGATCCCTGCGTTGGGAAGATCCTCTGGAGAAGGGAACAGCTAACCACTCCAGTATTCTGGACTGGAGAATTCCATAGACTGTATAGTACATGGGCTCGCAAAGAGTTACACATGACTGAGCAACTTTCACTTTCCACTGGGTAGAAGTCAGAAATGATAACAGACAGTACTGAGAGTGACAGCCACAATAAAACACTGGCCCTGCTGGGAGCCAGTGTGTTCAGTATAGAAGGAAGATACAAACACGGATGACAGGAAGGCAAGGAAGAACTCTGTAGAGAGATGAATTGAGGTTTCTGAATGAACTCATCATTTGTAAAATATGTACATGTAAGCTCATATATATATATATATATACACACGAGAACATATGTATGTTTATGTGTGTATGTATACATATTTCTAGCTCTGTCCACGAAATGGGCAAAGCAGCAAAAATTCCACAGTAGCAAGGGGATGCCTAGTGCATAGACCTTGGTTGCTAATATCATTCCCTAGTAAAAGGAACCAGTGCTCTTTGGAGAAATTTAGTTGGCCCTTGAACAGGTTTGAACTGTGCAGGTTCACTTACACATAAATTTCTTTCACTAAACGTGTACTAACTATAGGATTACACGCATGATCCACAGTTGGTTCAATCCGTAGATAGAAACTTGGCTTGGAAGAAACCACTTATAGGGAGGACCAACTAGAAGGTATATGAGGATTTTTGTGCTGAGGGTGGGTGCCCTTCACCCCCATTGTTTATGGGTTAGTTGAAACTGATTTCAGGGTTACAGCAGGAAAGGTACAAGATGGAACACTGGGAGTCAGCTTGAAAGAGATTCTATTAGCCAAATTTGAGAGAATTCGGGAGAATCTGACTAACAAAATAATGGTAAGGATGGTAATGAATCATTAAAAGAAAAAAAGCAATCTACAAGATCATATTGATATTAGAGAAAGAGCAAGAAGTGGGAGAAAAGGGAGGCTTCTTGTTTACAGTAAATACTGAGTACTAATTAGTAAATGTGGAGGTATTAATGAATTTGGAAAACCATCATTTTTCAACCATCATGATAAAGACTGATTCTGCAGATGAAATAAAGTCAGGATGCATGGTAACTAACTATATGATAAAAATGAACAGAAAACAAGACAAACTAATGTTTATATAATCCAGAGAGACTGTCACAGCAAAAATGAAAGAAAAATTTGCAAGAAAGAAAAAATAATTCTGCCACATGTGAAACAATAGTCTAATTCTTAAGACTTAAAATAGGCTTATTTGATTGGATTATTATAAAAGCGTTTCTCATCTATCTCATGAATATATAGTACCAAACATGGAGTGATTGGAAATGACATATATAACAGCACGGTAAGTACCTACCCAGGTGACAATCTTCTTTTTCTCTTGCTTCCCATTTGTGGCTGTCCACATATGCTGCAGAAAGTAGGTGTCTTTTACCTGCGGAAAAAAACAATTACCTCAACAGGCATGGTTTCAATACATGTTCAGTTTATACATCTGTTTTTATTAACTGTATTTTGCCACATTTTCCATTTACTAGACTATTAAAGATCTGTTATGAAATCGTAACCAATACTGCACAGGTTTACAATTCAGTTCATGACAACATGCATTCAACCTTTCACAGGAAGAAAATGCAGAAAACCTGTTCAAATTTCTAACATTATTAGTAAAACTGCTGCTAATTTTGTTCCTAATACTTTAGACCTAGGAGCCATTTTTTTCCACTGACGAAGAGCCCAGATAAGCTTTAAAATTCCTTCTTAGAACCCCAAATACTTGCTGAATGGTTGCTTAACTCATTAAATGACTGTTTATCATCATTAGGTAGTCCTAAAAAAATTTCCATCTGAGTTGGATCAGCACATTTACCCTTATTTCACATACAGCAAAGAGTACCGAGCACCCAGTGGGTAAATAAGAGGAGTCCAACAAGCCAAATCTGGGGTGACCCACGAGATGACACCTGTCCAACAACCAGCACGCGGCACTGCTCAGTACACAAGAGCTCAAGGAAGGAATGAGAAAGAAGGAATGACAACTGAAAATGAAACTGATTATCCTTCAAAGACACCATCAACAAAGTGAAAGGGTAACTCAAAACAGGAGGGAAATAGCTGCACATCATTTATCTGATTAGAGACTTTTACCCAGAATCTCAGGTTCCTCAGAAGCCTGTATGCAGGTCAAGAAGCAACAGTTAGAAACGGACATGGAACAAAGGACTGGTTCCAAATAAGGAAAGGAGTCCCTCAAGGCTGAATATTATCACTCTGCTTATTTAACTTTTGTGCAAAGTACATCATTTTGTGCAAAATGCCAGACTGGATGAAGCACAAGATGGAATCAAGACTGCTGGGAGATATCAATAACCTCAGATATGCAGATGATACCACCCTTATGGCAGAAAGTGAAGAGGAACTAAAGAGCCTCTTGGTGAAAGTGAAACAGGAGAGTGAAAAAACTTGGTTAAAACTCAACATTCAAAAAGTGAAGATCATGGCATCCAGTCCCATCACTTCATGGCAAATAGGTGGGGAAACAATGGAAAGAGTGACAGACTTAGTTTTCTTGGGCTCCAAAATCACTGCAGATGGTGACTGCAGCCGTGAAATTAAAAGACACTTGCTCCTTGGAAGGAAAGCATATTCAAAAGCAGAGACATTACTTTGCTGACAAAGATCCATCTAGACAAGGCTATGGTTTGTCTAGTAGTCATGTATGGATGTGAGAGTTGGATCATAAAGAAGGCTGAACACTGAGAATTGACACTTTTGAACTGTGGTGTTAAGAGAATACTCTTGAGAGTCCTCTGGACTGTAAGGAGATCAAACCAGTCAATCCGAAAGGAGATCAGTCCTGAATATTCATTGGAAGGACTGGTGCTGAAGCTCCTATACTTTGGCCACCTGATGTGAAGAACTGGCTCACTGGAAAAGACCCCGATGCTGGGAAAGATTGAAGGCAGGAAGAGAAGGGGATGACAGAGGATGAGATAGTTGGATGGCATCACCGACTCGATGGACGTGAGTTTGAGCAAGCTCCAGGAGATGGTGAAGGACAGGTAGGCCTGGTATGCTGCAGTCCTTGGGGTCACAAACAGTTGGACATGACTGAGTAACTGAACAACCACCGAGGGAAAAAAAAAAAAAACTCTTACAACTTAAAATTTGAAAAGACAACGCAACAGAAAAATGGGCAAAGGATCTGAACAAACATTTCTAAAACATACACACACATATAAATAGCACACACAAAAATACATGGCCAGTAAGTATATGGAAAGATGTTCAATATCACTTCCCATTAAGGAAATGCAAAATATACTGAAATACAACTACACATCCACTTAGGATGGCTATGATCAAAAAGGCAGATGATAACAGCTGTTGATAAGGATGCAGAGATATCTGGCTCATACATTGCTGGTATGAATGTGAAATCGTGCAGCCACACTGGAAAAGTTTGGCCCTTCTGCAAAATGTTACCATGGAGTTACTAGGTAACCCAACAATTCCACTCTTACATATATACCTAAGAGAAATGAAATCACGGATCCACACAAAAAATTGTACACAACATTATTCATAATAGCTAAAAAGGAAAGATGCAAATATCCATCAATTTATGAATGGATAAACAAATGTGGTATATTCTTATGAAAGGAATATTATTCAGCAATAAAAGAAGTACTGATACATGCTACATGGATGAATCTTGAACATATTATGCTCAGGAAAAAGAAGCCTGTCACAAAAGATGTTACATAATTCCATCATATGCAATGTCTGCAATAGGGAAATCGATAGAGACAGAGGTGTCTTGGTTGCCTAGATTTAGAGGGTAGAGGGGCAGGAAAACCTGGGGGGAAATGGGGCATGACTGCTAATGAGTATGGGGTTTTTCAGGTGATGAAAATCTCCTAAAATGATTGTGGTGACAGCCGCTGCACAACCCTGTGTATGTAACAAAAAAACTAAGTAAGCATTAAATTGACCACTTTAGATGAATGTGAACTAAATCTAAATAAAGCTGTTTAAAAAAGTTAAAAAGGAATGAATGGCAGACAGTTACCTGAAGGTCACAGCAGACCATAACCAAACACAACTAGAAGGCATGGGAGCTGATCACACACGCTATTAGGACGCTACTGTTATTCTCTATCCATTTCCCAACTAAAACAAATATAAACACACCTGTGTGTGTTTATACCCAAACCAGCAGCTCCCTTGTCTTCAGCAGGGAGTCTAGTCAGACTTTACTAGAATAATATGTGTAAATTTGAGGTCTAAAGCTTAAGCAATGATGCAATAATAATAAAAGCTCCCAAAGATTGCCTCAAAAGGGAATAAAGATATTTTTAAAAATAGCAACTATAAATGATTAGATGCTTGGAACTTAGAATACATTTTTCACAGAAACGATGTTCTAAATTGTCAGTTACATTCCTGTATCTGTCAAGAAGGATGAATAAAATCCAATGGCACTGATGGCATTGCATTAGGTGTGCAGCTGTACACCAGGTCAGGAGTGAAGAGACCAGAACCTGTAGTTTTAAGTGAAGGAGTTGGCTGGGTGACATTTAAGGTCTCTGCATGCTCTAACAATCTGACACAGAGCCAAAACACACAATTCAGACAACCCATTCATAATTTATGACAGCACTTCTATGCAAACTGAATTTCAATTTCTAAAACCAGGTAGATCACTCCCTTCTGTGGGAAGCAAGTACAGCCCTTTTCTCTACATAAGCATAAGCTGAGGAGGGGATGAACGTGTTAAGATGCTTCAGTCATGTCCGACTCTTTTGTGACCCTATGGACTGTAGCCCTCCAGGCTCCTCTGTCCAAGGCATTCTCCTGGCAAGAATACTGTAGTGGGTTGCCATGCCCTCCTCCAAGGGATCTTCCAGACCCAGGGATCGAACCCACGTCTCTTATGTCTCCTTCATTGGCAGGTGTATTCTTCACCTAGGCCGCCTAGGAAGCCGAGTTCAGTCAGCTCAGTTGTGTCCAACTCAGTCATGTCTGACTCTTTGTGACTCCATGGACTGCAGCATGCCAGACTTCCCTGTCCTACACCAACTCCCAGAGTTGACTCAAACTCATGTCCATTGAATTGGTGATTCCATCCAACCATCTCATTCTCTGTCGTCCCCTTCTCCTCCCACCTTCAATTTTTCCCAGCATCAGGCAGGGTCTTTTCAAATGAGTCAGTTCTTTGAAATTAGATGGCCAAAGTATTGGAGTTTCAGCTTCGACCATCAGTCCTTCCAATGAATATTCAGGACTGATTTCCTTTAGGATAGACTGGCTGGATGTCCCTGCAGTCCAAGGGACTCCAAGAATCTTCTCCAACACTGCAGTTCTAAAGCATCAATTCTTCTGTGCTCAGCTTTCTTTATAGTCCTGCTCTCACATCCATACATGACTACTGGGAAAACCATAGCTTTGACTAGACAGACCTTTGTCAGCAAAGTAATGTCTCTGCTTTTGAATATGCTGTCTATGTTGGTCATAATTTTTCTTCCAAGGAGCAAGTGTCTTTTAATTTCATGGCTGCAGTCACCATCTGCAGTGATTTTGGAGCCCCCCAAAATAAAGTTTCTCACTGTTTCCCCATCTATTTGCCATGAAGTGATGGGACCAGATGCCATGATCTTAGTTTTTGGAATGTTTAGTTTTAAGCCAACTTCACTCCCCTCTTTCACTTCCACCAAGAGGCTCTTTAGTTCTTCTTTGCTTTCTGCCATAAGGGTGGTGATATCTCCATATCACCTGGCACATATCTCCATTTCTCCTGGCAATCTTGATTCCAGCTTGTACTTCATCCAGCCCAGTGTTTCTCATGATGTAGTCCACATATAAGTTAAATAAGCAGGGTGGCAATATACAGCCTTGATGTACTCCTTTCCCGATTTGGAATCAGTCTGTTGTTCCATATTAGGTTCTAACTGTTGGTCCTTGACCTGCATACAGATTTCTCAGGAGGCAGGTCAGGTGGTCTAGTATTCCTATCTTTTTAAGAATTTTCCACAGTTTATTGTGATCCACACAATCAAAGGTTTTGGCACAGTCAATAAAGCAGATGTTTTTCTGGAACTCTCTTGTTTTTTTCGATGGTCCAACGGATGTTGGCAATTTGATCTCTGGTTCCTCTGCCTTTTCTAAATCCAGCTTGAACATATGGAAGTTCACGGTTCACGTACTACTGAAACCTGGCTTGGAGAATTTTGAGCATTATTTTGCTAGCGTGTGAGATGAGTGCAATTCTGCGGTAGTTTGAATATTCTTTGACATTGCCTTTCTTTGGGATTGGAATGAAAACTGACCTTTTCCAGTCCTGTGGTCACTGCTGAGTTTTCCAGATTTGCTGGCATATTGAGTGAAGCACTTTCACAGCATCATCTTTTAGGATTTGAAACAGCTCAACTGGAATTCCATCACCTCCATTAGCTTTGTTCATAGTGATGCTTCCTAAGGCCCACTTGACTTCACATTCCAGGGTGTCTGGCTCTAGGTGAGTAATCACACCATCATGATTATCTGGGTTGTGAAGATCTTTTTTGTATAGTTCTGTGTATTCCTGCCACCTCTTCTTAATATCTTCTGTTTCTGTTAGGTCCATACCATTTCTGTCCTTTATTGTGCTCATCTTCGCATGAAATGTTCCCTTGGTATCTCTAATTTTCTTGAAGAAATCTCTAGTCTTTCCCATTCTGTTGTTTTCCTCTATTTCTTTGCACTGATCACTGAGGAAGGCTTTCTTATCTCTCCTTGCTATTCTTTGGAATTCTACATTCAAATGGGTATATCTTTCTTTCTCCTTTGCCTTTCACTTCTCTTCTTTTCACAGCTATTTGTAAGGCCTTAAATTGAAGTTCAACAGACTCAAACTGAAGAAAGTAGGGAAAACCACTAGACCATTCGGGTATGACCTGAATCAAATCCCTTACGATTTTACAGTGGAAGTGACAAATAGATTCAAGGGATTAGATCTGTTAGACAGAGTGCCTGAAAAACTATGGATGGAGGTTCACGACATTGTACAGGAGGCGCTGATCAAGAACATCCCCGAGAAAAAGAAATGCAAAAAGGCAAAATGGTTGTCTGAGGAGGCCTTACAAATAGCTGTGAAAATAAGAGAGGCCAAAGAAAGCCCAAGGAGGGGACTGTTAAGCAACATATTCTAGGACACCAATGACTTATATATTCTCTACCTGTTATTACATTTTCTTACTTATTCTCCATTTCTTCTCCTAACATATGTTTTATTCTAGCATAAGACATCAGCCCTCCTTACTCTAAAGTCAGAAAAAACAGTTTTCTAGAACTATGTTCATGATTTTGGTACTGGGAGACATAAAGCAGGAATGTCCTGTGTGTGGCTGTTCAAGTGGATCACATGACTGAAACAAAATAAACTAGGACTAGTAAATTTATGAAAGATAAGCCCAGTAACTTTCAAATATATGAACTTTAACTGTTTGCCTACCATCCCTGGTGGCTCAAATGGTAAAGAATCCACCTGCAGTGTGGGAGACCTGGGTTTGATCCCTGAATTGGGAAGATCCCCTGGAGGAGGGTATGGCAACCCACTCCAGTATTCTTGTCTGAGCAACTAGGCACACATCATTTTCTATCTCCATTGAGGACAGAATGAAAGGAAATGGGTATAAGGATAAAGAATTTAAACTTGGCAAGTGGAAAATTTTCCTAATAGAAACCAGTGGCAAACACAGCAATGAGTTATCCAGTGTTGTAGGCAGAATGTCTCCCCCCAAAACATCCATGTCCCAATCCCCAGAACCTGTGCATGTTAGGGTACATGACAAAGGGGGATTAAGGTGACAGAAGGAATTAAGATTGCTTCTCAGGTGGCTCAGCAGTAAAGAATCCACCTGCAAGGCAGCAGATGAGAGAATTCAATCCCCAGATCAGGAAGATGCCCTGGAGAAGGAAAAGGCAACCCATTCCAGTATTCTTGCTTGGGAAATTCCACGGACAGAGGAGCCTGGTGGTTTGCAGTCCATGGGGTCGCAAAAGAGTTGGACATGACTTAGCAACTAAACAACAACAACATGGAATTAAGGTCAGCACATCAGCTGATCTTAAAGTAAGGAGACTGTCCAGGGTTATACAGGTGGACTCAACGCTTTGTTTTTTTAGCCACACCTCGGGGCATGTGGGATCTTAGTTCCCCAACCAGGGATTGAACCTGTGCCCCCTGCACTGAAAGCACAGAGTCTTAACCACTAGATGGCCAAGGAAGTCCCCAGGTAGATTCAAAGTAATCATAGGTCCTTAAAAAGTAGAAGAGGGAGACAACTTGTTAGTGCGGTGCATGAAAGGCAGAGTGATATGAGAAGGACCTGACTTGCCACTGCTCACTTTGAAGACGTTTGAGAAAAGGGCCATCAGCCAAGGAATGCAGTGGTCTCCAGAAGATGGAAAAGGCTAGAAAAAACAGATTCACCCCTAAAGATTCCTGAAGGGAATACATCCCTTTCAAAACCTTGATTGATTTTAGCACAGTAAGGCTCTGTACCAGACTTCTGACATACAGAATAGTAAGTCCATGTTGTTTTAAGCCACCAAATTTGTGGTGATTTGTTAGAGCAGCAATAGTAAATTACTACACCTTAAGACAGACATTCGATTTTCTGTAAACCTTTTAAATCAGGATATCCATCTTTCTAAGACAGTTGGTAGTTGAGAGGTCTGTATATTAACATTAAAACCAGAAAGAATTTCTATGAAGTCAGGAAGAACGTTGAGTGGACAATGAAAATGGAAAATCTAGATCAGCTTCTCCAACTTTAATGTGCATATGAATCTCGATTAAATGAAGATTCTGATTCAGCATGCCTGGGGCGGGAACAGAGAATCTGCATTTCTGAAAAGTTCCCAGGTAATGATGATGATTTTGACCTTTAGACAACACTGAAGTAGCAAGGGGGTAGGATGTTATCAGCCTCACAAGTTTAGCTCTCTCAGACCATTTAACCCTACTCTAACTATGCCACCCAAGCAGATAAACCCATCTTGAACCTGTTTACCCTTTAGGCAGTCAACTTTTAGAGCAACAATATTCAAAGATAACTATCCACTGAAAAATGAATATTTCCTCTAGTTAATTCTGCCTCCAAAGACCAGGATTTTGGAGCTTAGTAAATACTTATTTATAAAAAACTTGTTTTTCGTATAGTTAATTTGGCTTTTGGTAAAATGTCTCCAAACATGTTTCCCATCCAAAGGGAAGCAGTGTGATAGTTAACAGATAGGCTTTAGAGTCACAAAATCTAAATGTGAATCCTAGCCTTCCATAAATATTATGAAAATCTGGACAAGTTACACCAGGCCTCTTAGCATTTTTCTTCATATGTAAAATGGGGAAATATTGTATCATAATTTAAACGAGGACATATACAATAGTAAGTGCTTCGCCTAATGTCCACTATGTAGTAAAGTGCCCAATAAGTTTCCTTCTCTAGCCTCTTCTTATACTGAAACCCCTTTTTTGGTTCACCTCAATAAATTTTGCTTCCATCCTATTGATTATTTTAGTTGCCTTTATCTGTTGTAAGGAGAACTGATGGACGATCCAACGTATTCCAAACACCGATCTGTCATGAGTGTGTATGAATTTTTTCCTCTTTTATCCTGTAATGGTTTAAGATGTTTTGATGACTTAAAGTAAAGCTCCTGATCAGCATTCTCAAACCCCCAGAGGTCAATAATGTACTATTTTATTTGGGGGCTACATTTTATTTTGGGGCTTCCCTGGTGGCTCTGTGGTAAAGTATCAGCCTGCCAATGCAGGAGACACAGGTTTGATCCCTAGGTTGGGAAGATCCCCTGGAGAAGGAAATGGCAACTCGTTCCATTTTTCTTCCCTGGGAAATCCCATTGACAGAAGAACCTGGTAGGCTACAGTCCATAGGGTTGCGAAAGAGTTGGACACAACTTACTGACCAAACAGTAACATCTTCTATTACTTGCCTTACAGCCTCCAGTTCCTGATTTCAAGACTCCTTTCATCTGTGGTCTAACCCAGTGCCTGTGCCATATAACTTTCTGCAATAAGGGAGCTAGCCACTACAATGGCCACTAGCCACAGGTGCCTACTGAGCACTTACAATGGAGCTAATGTTGGGCTTCCCTTGTACCCACTCCAGTATGCTTTCCTGGAGAACCTCATGGACAAAGGAGCCTACAGTCCATCGGGTTGCAAGTCGGACACAACCTAGCGACTAAACCACCACCATCAATGTGACTAAGGAAAATAATTTTTAAATTTAAACTAATTGAAATAGCCACTTACAGCTCATGGCCACGACAGAGGGAGAGCACAGGTGTAACCGATCACAAGTTCACCATTTCAATCTTAGGTCAAAAGGGTAACTGGAAATTCTCTCAATTCACCTTTATTTAATGTCCATTCCCTGGTTACAATGACTGGTCCCAAACATTCCAAGCAACTATGATACTTTCCCTGATTAACAATACAAGGTCTTGTTTAAATTGAAAAGCATTTAGTAACAACCCTAAGTGAACACACTAGTAAACAGCTACAACCCTAATGCTTACTGAGGTGCCAAGTACTGGGCAGACTACTTCACCTAATGTGCGGCAAGAAACATTTTCATTAGCTAGGTCAGCCAGCTAATCCTCAGAAAACGTCTGGTGGCCAATGATAAGGTTTCACGTTGATATTTAAAGATGTGTGGAGAAAAACTGTATGTGTTTCTTTTCAATAGGGGCTAGAGGAGGACGTTAGAAAGAGTCGATAGGAGGCATTGGAAAAACCAATGGTGATTACTGTAGCCGAATCACATAATCAGATACACTTGTCAGGATTTAGCTTCTGTAAATTTAAAAAAAAAAAGTTTTTCCCAATGTCTTCATCAGCAGGTCCTTTAAACAGGTTTTGAGTGAGGCGTCATTAACGCAGATATCAAAGTATTTCAAAACTATTAGCATTTACTGTTTGAATGGAAAACTTCGGAGAAGAAAGGTCAACCAAATTGTGCCCAAGGTCATCAGGTAAACTGAGATTAGTAATGAGAAATTCATCCACCCAGTGAAAACCAGGGTCTGGCCACGCGTCAGGTGTTGAGAACGTTTATGCTGCTGCTGCTGCTAAGTCGCTTCGGTCGTGCCCAACTCTGTGCGACCCCATAGATGGCAGCCCACCAGGCTGCCCCGTCCCTGGGATTCTCCAGGCAAGAACACTGGAGTGGGTTGCCATTTCCTTCTCCAATGCGTGGAAGTGAAAACTGTAACTGAAGTCGCTCAGTCCTGTCCGACTCTTCGCGACCCCATGGACTGCAGCCCACCAGGCTCCTCCGTCCATGGGGTTTTCCCGGCAAGAGTACTGGAGTGGGGTGCCATCGCCTTCTCCGGAACGTTTATGACAGCCCCTCTAAAAAACCAACAGCGAGAGAAATTTCACAGCCCCAGGGAGGGCGAGGGGGTCACATTTGGGCTTCTCTAGGGCAGCAAAAAGACCACCACCCGAACACATAAACGCGTGAAATCATCCGCAGAAGTTCTCATACCAGAACTTGCTCTGCTCCTCACACCTCTGGATAAGAAAACACTTACTATTTCGGGGAGGGAGATGGGTCAGAGACCTTGCCTCCCCTTTCTGTGGTACCAAACACCTCCAGTGGTTTCTTCTTTCCTTAGAAGTCCATTACTCCTTTTACTCAAGGAACAGAGTTCTCAGGGGACCTAAAGAAGCAGCCCCACGAAAGCAGCAATCACTAACCTGCCAGAGAGAGCTGAGGCAGCCGCACATTCCGCGCCAGGAGGACCCCGCGCCGCACCACGGAGGCCGCCATCTTGGAGCATACCAAAAGGAATGCTGGTCCGGGGGAGGCGGGCAGAGGAAGGGGTGGAGTCACGGTCGACGCTCCGCCCCTTCTCCGGCTCCCACACTTGGTGCGGCCCGGAACAGCATGGCGGCTACCTTTAGGGCCCCGAAGCAAGTCCTTCTGCTGCAGGCGCTGCGGAGTTTGCTGTATCCCTGGGTGGGAGGCTCTGGTTCTACCTGCTGCCTCTGCCCTCTCGGAGGTATCCGCTGCCTCGGGCCTTGAAGTAGGGGATGGGTGGGACAGAAGGGAGCTTTACACCGCAGTGGGCATCTCTTTGGAGAAATAACAGCGCCCCAGTCACTCTCTGGCCGAGAGCAACCGAGCATGCCCTCGCCCTCTGCTCCTGGGTGCAGTGGTGGTCTCTGCCTGTCGTAGACACCCGTGTGCCAGGGAATTAAAGGACGGCTGGGCTGGGGTCTTGACCCTGGGGCTGTAGTATTTCCGTGGATGGAGCTGTGCTGCTTCCCGGGAACAGCCCCCTCCGCCTTGGGCCTACCGTTCTGTAGAGTTTGGGACGGGAGGAGGTCTAAGACTATAGAGTCCAGCTCTAACAATCTGAAAGACTCTGAGCAGCTTTCTTTATTTACAGAATTATCCCTTAATATCTTTGTGGAAATGATTAAATTTGACAGTGCTGGCGAATGATAATAAAAGATTTAACACTTTGTGTCAGGCTTTACTACATTTTACATACATTCTTTCCTTTTCTCCTCATACCACCTAGTGAGAGAGGTACTGTTCTCTTCTTCATTAACGAAAGAAAGAAAGTGAAGTCGCTCAGTCGTGTCCGACTCTTTGTGACCCCATGGACGGTAGCCTACCAGCCTTCTCCGTCCATGGGATTTTCCAGGCAAGAGTACCGGAGTGGGTTGCCATTTCCTTCTCCAAAGGATCTTCCCGACCCAGGGATCGAACCTGGGTCTCCCGCATTGCGGGCAGCTGCTTTACCCTCTACCCACCAGAGAATCCCTCATTAACAAAGGAGGATGCTAAGTAATTTGCCCAAGGCTCGAGGAAACTGGCAAAGGAAGGGTTGAACAGAAGGCAGTCCTGCTGTATGTAACCAATGCTCACCTTTATAGAAATCAGCAGCAATTTTTGTTGTTACACTGTTATTGTTGTACACAGAGTTCATATAGTGGACGATTCTTTGGCCATGCTCCAATTCATGCATAAGCCAGCATCTTAAAGAAATAATGTTTCCCAAATTCTTCATTTCTGCTAAGTTGTGGTGAGTGAATCCTGATGTATCTAATGGATACTGAGAGTTCACATCTGAGAGGTCACAGCTCCTCATTTCGAAAATAACAATACTGGGAATTCCAGTGGTCACACTATAGCTACTTCTTTTATCCTATATGCTTCTATCTGTTTAAACCAAATCTATATATACCTATTTTGTTATCTGTCTTTTGGAGTCCAGATTCTTGTCTACTGTCCCCATACACAATCATTAGCTCCTTTCACACTCACAGACAAGACTCGTGGGGGATTTGCATTCTCTGGTAGTTTGCAAATTTTTTTTCCCTATGAGGGTGACTTATAATTGTACCAGTTTAGTTAGATCATTTATACTAAGTGAAGATCAGATCAGTTATTAGAAAGAGACAGTCAAACTCTACACGTTATTTGCTAAGTATAAAATAGTCAAATGATTTTACTTTCTCTGATTTTTAGCTAAAAGATACCTACTTACAGACAGTATTGTGAAATTAAAGGAATTTCAACGTAAGAAGGTGGCTGTTGCATGTAATCTTCCTGGCACCAAAGGTAATCAAATCTATTAAATTCTTTCATTGATCTGTCATTCAACTTTCCTCTGTCTTTATCCCTATTCAGTCTCTCTTTCAATGATTTTGTATCTCGAAATTGAGATGATTTATTCTTAGTTCCTAGTCTGCCTCTATGTGCATATTTTATTTCACCATTCTCCTCTTAACCCTTCTGCCAGGATCCCAGAGAAATACTGAAGCTAGTGCTGCATCCAGTCCTCTAGATCAGTGCCTCTCAAAGTTAGGTTCAAGGATAAGCAGCAAGTAAGAGAGGGATAGGAATGCCAAACCTTGGGCCCCAAACGATTTGTCTGCGCAGTAAAGTCGGAGAACTGCTGCACATGACTGGCTTTCACACTTTTGATGCCACCCTCAGAAAAAAATACAATTTGCCTTGCATCTCTAGTACACACATACATATCTATAGATAAATCAAACGAAACAAAAAATGTATGATGTATTTTCATATTTTCCAGTCTGTGCTGAAAGAATCAGGAGTCTAAAACAGGTTTCTTTAAAAAATTAGCAAAACACTGATAATTGCTGTGGCTGGGTGATGGACATGTGGGAGGTGATTTCTCTCTACTTTTAGGTGTGTTTGAAACTTTCTATTGTAAAGAGCTAAAAACACCACCACCCCCCCTGACCCTGTTCCCTTTCAGCATCTGAGAAATCTTGTTGCATTCATTTCCTCTTCTCCTGCACATTGAGTTTTCCCCAGTAATTCAAATTCTTTTATAAACAAAGTAAGACCCCTCTCTTTTTTTAATAACTCTTTTGTATGTTCTGTTGACTTTTTCAGCTTTCCTCCTTCTCACTGTGGGATGTTGTGAGCACCTAATGAACACTTGTTCCCACCTCTACAGTCCAGCCCTCCAGAAACCAGTCTTCCTTCACTACTTTGCTAGCCATACTGTTATACAAAATCACCTACAGAGTAAGAAGATAAAGAGTGACAGAATTGAGTCTCCACTTTAGTAGACTCAGTCTAGATTTGACTTCAGTCTTTGCTGCCTACCCCAAGTCGTCTGGAGCTCTGTGAAGTGTGCAGTTAGGGCTTCCTATCACAGTCTAGTTGTTACTCAGCTGTCATAATCTTTCTAAGGCTGTGACGGTCACGCATCTGTTCTGAAAGGTAGTTAACATCATGAGTGCCACTCTACTCCACCGTCAAGTATTCACATATAAAGTCCTATCCACATTTCATCTTTATGAGGACCCACAGTGGTACTTACTGTCTTATAGACCACATCACGTACAAACTTCCCCCTTCCTCCCAGGTTCCCAGCTCTTCCATAGTCAATCTCGCCCTTTCTAGAATTCAGTGTAATTTCCCGTTAGTCTAGTCACATTCTCCCCTCACCACTTTTCCCCTGCAGTTCCATGCCGTGTCTCAGGCTGATTCCTGCACCAGCGATGCCAAACTCCGTCCGCTCTGCCGACCCTACCCAGCCCCGTCCCTCCTCTGCCGCTTCTCTGCTTCCACCACACCTGGCCTCTTTCTGCTGCTTGATTTCTCTCTTCTTTCCTGTTATGTTTATACTGTCACGTGTCACCTACTCCGTCACTGTTTTCAGATACCTTTATGTAAATATATCTTGTCTTTTCAAATAGACTCTAAGCTCTTTCAGGTCAGGAACCATACCTTATCCTTGGCTTGTGTCTCTCACACCAAGAAGGATACCTCTGAATACGAATATACAATAAGCACCTAAATGTTATTGGTTGTTTTAAAATACAAATTACATTTGCTGAAATTTTGGACATATTGAGAAGTACAAGATGTAAAGTCATCCTATTAAAATCTTTTTAGGTTGGAAATTGTTTAGAAATATTTAATAGAATAAATCCTCGTGACTGAAGAATGAAAGAATAATAACCTCTGTGATTTCCTGGCAGTTACTACATGCTGGGCCCTGTGCTAAGGGCTTTACTTTACTTGCATTATCTCAGGATGATACCATGAGGTCAGCATCATGATCTTCACTTTACACATGAATCAAGTCTCACACGCAAGCCTCCCCAAACCTCCCCATAGCATGCAAATGGCAAAGCCTAGATTCCAGCCCACACATGCGTTCATGCTAGGTCGCCTCAGTTGTGTCCAACTGTGTGCGACCCCATGCACCCCACCAGGCTCCTCTGTCCATGGGATCCTCCAGGCAAGAATACTGGAGTGGCTTGCCATGCTCTCTTCCAGGGGATCTTACTGACTCAGAGATCAAACCCATGTCTCATGTCTCCTGCATTGGCAGGTGGGTTATTTACCACTGGTGCTTCCTGGGAGATTTCAGCCCATGTCTTCCCAATTCTAAAACCTTTAGCCATTACAAGATCCTGCAAATAAAGATTGGAGAGTCTACTGCATTAACTCAAGCCTAGGGGGCCTTTTTTTCTAGTAAATCAAGAGCAGTATCTACTTCAGCTTCCCAATTTTGTGTTTTAATGTATATCCCGCCATTCCTTCAGGCAGCATTCCTTCAGAGCTCTGCGCCTTGGAACAAATCCTGTAGACTTTTCTTGGCAGCTTATGATAGTGAGAACAGCCCTGCCTTCTGGAAAGCAGATGCTTGCTTGGTGCCTGCCTCTCACCCCACATTCTGCCAAGAATACAGTGCCTCCTCGTGCCAAGAAGCAGTGCTTCCTGTTGGTGTTTGTGTCCACAGTAGGTTCAAATACAGGACAGTGATCACCTTGAAATGATTCGGTCACTAGAAGACGGTTTGCTGCTGTTAGCGGACAGGTTTGCCCTCTGCATTATACAGTACTGTGGCACACTTTCTAACAGCTGATTAGAGAGGCACCAGGAGGAATGAAACAGTGGTGAAGGTGAATCAAGTGGAAGAGATGTGGGGTACTCCTGAATCCTCGTGAGTCCTCCACTGTGGGGTGACTCATCTTCACATTTTCCTTTCAGTTTTCCTGCTAGGTACCCGACCAACTGATGGTCTGCATATCTTGGTTACTTTTTTCTCCCTCATGGGTCACCTGTAGATACAGTTCTCTGGACTAAGCCTCTTCAGACATTAGTTCTCAAACTTTACATAAGCATCACCCAGGTAGTGAAACATGCACATTCCTGTGCTCCCGCTCCCAGAGACTGTGCAGGGAGTCTGGAGTGAGGCCTGGGCCTGCGCCCTGTGACACAGATGTGCTGCTTCATACACCATCTCTGATGCTCGAGACCAGCCAGTGATGGAGCTGCGTGGCTGTGAGCCCTGCTCGGTGGCCTCTGCAAGGGGCTGGCTTCCGGCCTCCCCTTCTCCCTGAGGTCAGACTTCCTGAACAGTCTGAGTCAGCCCGAGTGATAGCCACCTCCACACTGTGCTTTCTTCCAGAAACCTATCTGAGAAACCTGGAAGAGAAACTGACCCAGAATAAGCTCATCCTGAAAGAGGAGTTGAGAACCCTGCTTCATTTGTGTGCATCACGGGACGAAGTGGAGCTGGCTAAACATGTCATTTACAGGTGAGGCACTTCCTTAGAATACTGCCCGCCTTTTCTCTTCCCACTGTCTCCCTTTCCTGAGCAATCGCATACACCTAGAAGATTGCAGCTATCACCTCTACACCGGCAACTTCCAAGTCTCTTGTCCAGGTGCCTGTCCTGAGCACCACATGTTTAAATTCATTCATTTAACAAAAACTTATTAGGTTCCTACTACATGCCAGGTGCTGAAGATGGGAAAGCAGATAATTTATGCCCCAGGAGATCACCAGCCTCACTACTCACTGAGTCCACTCACATGTTCTCTAGTCTTCACGTTCCGTGTACACAGACCTCTTCTTGCTATGTTTGTTCTCATACTGACCAGTCTTTCTTTCCCCTGATCTCATCTGCTCTCCTGTGTCCACTGCCTGGTGTCTCGCATCCCAGCCTTCCTCTCTCTGTCCCCATTACCCCGTCTCTTAGTTCAGGCCTCACTCCTCTCACTTGGACACTTCAGTGGACTCCTGACTAGCCTGACTAGCTACTCTGGGCTTATGTCTCTTTACTGTCTCTGATCCCTCTTCAGACTTTCCCATGTCAGAAGGAACTCGTGTGATCACAGTCTGCTCTTAGGAAACCCAGCAAAGGTGTCTCCTGGGAGCAGGATGTCACCAAACCAACAGGCTTTATTTCTAAAACTGATTCCTTGCTTCTTTTCACCATTCTTTAAAGATACATTTCTATACATGGACCTGCACTTGTACTGTACAGAGAAAAATACGAGTTACTTGTATATAGACTACTGGAAGAATATACACCCTAGGTTAACCATGGTTCTTTGGAAATTATACATTATATATATTTTTTGTTTGTTTAAATGTGTACTTTTCTGATTTCTCAAACTTGTCTATAAGAGACACGAATTACACAAATTTCACTGAAAATTTGAAAAACACAAGAAATACATTACACATTCTGCGGTTTTGATTGTCTCCTCCTGCATAACCAACCACAACAGAACTTAATGACTTAAAATGACCACTTACTATTTCTCACAATTCAGTGAATCAGGAACTGCGGCTGGGCTCAGCTGGGCAGTTCTTACGGTATCGGCCGAAGTCACCTGTGCACTGCAATCAGATGCAGTGGGCTGAGCTGGGAGGTCCAAGAAAGCTTCAGTGGCACTTCTGATGCATCAGGGTCCCTACGCCCACCCCAGCCTCGCCGTACTCAAGTCCAGCCAGAGAGGCACTAGCACACCGCTGCCCTCCAGCTGCCCAGCACTGGCCCATATTTTCGCTCCACCCCATTCTCCTGGTCAGGGCAAGTTAGCCACCCCTGATTCATGGGGAAAGAGAAACGATTCTACCTGTGGATGGATGGAGCCGTATGCATGAGGAGTTGATGGCAGCCATCCTTGGGGCCTGTCTAACACATCCAAGAAACCACTGTTAATATTTTGATATGTTTTCCCACCAATTTTTTTTTTTTTTATGCAAAGATTTTGCAGTTTTGGTAGGGTTTATTTTACATAGTTGTGGCTATTACTGTGTATATAACATGATATTTTGTTTGCTAGTTGGCATTGCAGCATAAATGTTTTTGCTTGTTAACACTGTAGGAATCATATTTTCATGACTATACACTAGTCCATTATAGGTTAGGTATTTTAATTAACTGTGCCCCTACTGTTGAATGTCTAAATCATTTCTGATTTTTCACCAGGATAAATAATACCATGAGCAGCAAACTCTATGTGTAAAACTTTTCTTTTAGGGACCAGAGGACATGAACCTTTTAAAGCTTGTCAATATAGACTGCCAGATTATTTTCCAAAAGGGATTATGCTAATTCATAGTCACACTGTATCTGCAAACCTAAATCTGCTATTTCAGTTTCATAAAGTTGAATCATTTGAGACCCTCTGGCTCCTTTTACTATCAGTTTTCTTTTTACTAGCCAAAGCTATCAGATGTTTACAAGAGCAACAAAATAGGGTAACATTCTAAACACTCTTTTCACTCTTGTTTTTGTCATAGCGTGCGACTCATAATCCCTTTATTGATGCTAGTAACTCTCTGCCCAGTTGCTGTCCTTTCCCTCTGTCTGTGGACAGCTGGATGAGTTGCAGGGGGCGGGAGGAGGGGGCTGGTCCACCACCTCACCAACCTATTTTCTTTCTTTCTGAGACACGCTGCCCCTCGTTGGGGAAGAAGAGCAATGAGCTGCAACTTAAGCTCTTTATTGAGCCAAAAACAAGGAGCAACTGAATCTCCTCCTGGTTTTGACCACATGGTGTTTGGTTTATAGGGGATTTTAGATCCTCAAATTTGAATGTCTCTTGTCAAGAGGAGGTGACATATTACCTCTGTGACTTTCTAGCACTTTCATTAGTGTGAATGTCATTTAAGTTGGGAAAATTTTCATTTTAGTTTTGTTGTTAATCTGATACACATCTCTCTTGAGACTGTTTACTGAAATACATTGATTATTTAAAGATATTTTCTTCAGCATGCCTTACATTTTGTAAGAGGTAATGTATGTGGAAGACTTCCTATGTGCCAGGCATATCATCTCATTTGATCCTCACAAAAACTCTTTGAGTCCTTTTCTTATCTCCATTTTACAGATGAGGAAACTGAGGTACAATGTGGTTAATTAATTTGCTCATAGTGACACAGTAGGTAGAACAGCTGGGATGTGAACTGTTATTTTGGAAGCAAGAGCCTAAAAGTCCTTAATCACTAACTATACTGCCTTTTAATATTCATTTCTTCTTGCCTCTAGCTTTATTGAGGTTCAGATGACATATATAAATTTACATTTTAAGGTAGAGAGCTTGATGCTTTAATGTGCATTGTATCCCTAGTCGCTCAGCCGTGTCAGGCTCTTTGTGACCCTGTAGATTGTAGCTTATCAGGCTCCTCTGTCCATGGGATTTTCCAGGTGAGAACACTGGAGTGGGTTGCCGTTTCCTCCTCCAGGGGGTCTTCCTGACCCAGGGACTGAACCCACATTTCCTATGTCTCCCGCACTGCAGGTGGATTCTTTACCTGCTAAGCCACTGGGGAAACCCCTGATGTTTTGATATGATAAGTTGATTCATAACAACTATCAACGAAACAATGAGTATTTTTATAACTTATATAATTGAATTATGAAATGTATCTTTAAAGGTACATTCATCATTCTCTTTGATACTATTTATGTTTAGAATGGACTATCCATAATGCTGTTATGACTTTCCTCCGTGATTTCAGCAGAAGGTTAAAAAATACTCTGTTAAAATCAGAGCTTCTCCCCATGGTATCTGGCATTCAGTCACATATGAATGAATCTTCCTAAAATCTGATTTACATGTAATCATGAGTTACTTGTTTTGTCACCAGATTGTCTTCCTGGTGTCTAAAGCAGAAAGAGTTGGTTATTGAAAGGAGAGATATGTGACCAATTTTCAGTTCTGCAGTTCTAACCGGCAGACTGGCTACCTGTAGAAATCCCAGGCCACATACATATAAAACATCACTGTCTTTGAAATTAGCTGTCTTCTAAAACTAAAATTTCAAAGCTGCATTTAATTTGTTTGGCTAGGTGATTATGGTTCACATATACCTTTCCCTGAGCCAAGAAAAAAGGAGAGATAGGTCTAGATTAAAAAATGCATCTATTGGTTGTTGCTATCCTATATGGGGGTAAAGCCAGACGTGAGAGGGATGGAGCATCACCCCACTCCTTTCCTTGATCCTCTTCAGGAGCACAGAAAGAGACGGTGCCATCCTGATGGGCTTACAGATGCAAACCCCTGCTGGTCCCGGACATATGCTCACACTCAGTCCTAGCAGGTTGCTGATAAATTTGAGAGGGTGATTACAATCTGTGTTTTACTTCTTTTAACTTCAGAGTATGTGGTGGGACTCTCATGAACTTTGTTTATTTAAATGCCTAATATACTTCTGCTTTCCAGGATTTTCTATCATCTTTAATTCTGCGCTTTCCCCTCCAGACTGTGAGAGGACTGCACTCTTTGCTGCGTCCCCAGCACCTAGCAGAATGCATGCCACAGTTTGCCTATTCTTTTCCCAAGTCCCACTGTTTGGCTCACTGAATTATTTTGATTACCAGGTACCATGCAGAGAACAGGAACATCACTTTGGGAGAGTACAAGTTTGGGCCACTTTTCATGAGGTTGTGCTATGAGCTGGATCTTGAGGACTCTGCGGTGGAGCTCATCAAAGACCAGGTTACTGTCTCCCAAAGGCTGTCCCTGCCACTGTATTTCCCTTGTGCTGAGGAGGGGGTGTTGTCAGTGATGTTAGGAAGGGCAGCTCTTCTGTACACATTACTCCTGGGTCAGATTTTCAGAGAAAGGCTACTAGGTTGAGGGAACAAGCTCTTCCCTGCGTTTTTAAGGTGTCCTTTGAGTCACTGCCTATGGAGAGGCGTAGGTTTCTTCATCCAGAGGTGAGAACAGCTGTGGAAGAGGTGCAGGTACAGATTACAAGGTATCTCCCTCCTTGGATGTATGTCCACCAGGGACCGACATCCCCTCCTTTGAGGAGCGTTCAGTTGGGACAGTTTGAGGCGGCTGCCTTTCCCATTCTTCCCCTGTGCTTCTCTCCTGTTTTTGTATTTTTACTTATGGCTGAAGGCTATGTTGACAAGTGGTTTTCTGTTTTCAAAATCTCTGCTTTCACATAATCTGATTTTCTTTTCCTAAAAGCAAAAATAATAATTATTTTTGTAATTATGCACTGAATATCTGCCCTGTCCTCATTATTGTGCTTAAGCAGTCTGTGTATTTCATTTCATTTGTTTTCCACAATTACCCTGACCTGGTAGGCAGTATTATTATTTCTATTTTATAGGAACTCAGAGACATTATAAATCTATCATCCATGGTCAGAAACATTTATTAAATTAGGGGACTAGGGCTGGCCTCCTGGGACATTTTAATAATTTTAGGAATCTCTATGACTAGGTTGTCCTTTTGCCTCTTACTTTTTTTCATATAAAGTTGCTATCCATGGAGGAACTGTCAAGTCTCAGCTTGTCCCTATTTAAAGGACCACAGGTATTAAAAAGATGACCATAATATTACTAAGCTGAGAAGAGGTGGCTTCAGAACAGTATGGATTAGTTTGAACCTATTTTTTCCTAAAAGGATAAATATACATACCACATTTACATTATAGTATATATGTTTTAAAAATCTAGAAGGATATACATTAAACTGCTGCTTTTGGGGGAAGAATTAGATGAAATCCTCACTTTTTACTTTATATATTTTCATATTATTTGACTTTTATAATAAGCATATGTTACTGTTGGTATTAAAATTAAAGTTTCCCTATAATAAATCAGAGCCATGAGTATAACAATGAAACCAAAAGAAAATGGAAGTAAAGTGTTTTTTTTAACCTACCTGCTCCTGCTGCTGCTAAGTCGCTTCAGTCATGTCGGACTCTGCGACCCCATAGATGGCAGCCCACCGAGCTCCTCCGTCCCTGGGATTCTCCAGGCAAGAACATTGGAGTGGGCTGCCATTTCCTTCTCCAATGCATGAAAGTGAAAAGTGAAAAGTGAAAGTGAAGTCGCTTCAGTCATGTCCGACTCTTAGTGATCCCATGGACTGCAGCCTACCAGGCTCCTCCATCCATGGGATTTTCCAGGCAAGAGTACTGGAGTGGGGTGCCATTGCCTTCTCTATAACCTACCTGAGTATGAAGCATTCATGTATGTGTTTAAGTTTCCTAGAGCAGTAGAATTAGCTGAATCTGAGTCACGTGCCATAAAGCCTAATCCTGCTTCCGCCCGCCTTGTCATGTTCCCTGCCCAGAACCCTGCAGTGCTGCCAGGGAGGGAGCCACGACCCACAGGTACCCATGCACACGGAGCCCGTGGACTGTGGCTAGTTCAGACATACGTGTGCTGCAGTGTAAAGTACATGATGGATTTTAAATACCTGACATAAAAGGAGAATGGAAAGTATCTCATTAATAATGTTTTATATTGATTGCATGTTGCAGTTTTGGATTTAGTGGGTTAAGTAACATATTATTAAAGCTGATTTCACATCTTTCTCTTTACTTTTTTAAATGACAGTACTTGAAAATTTAGAGCCACGTACATGGCTCACACTTGAGACTTGCTTTCTCCGTATGGACAGGGCTGCTCTGGTGGCTTCCCATCCCACTTGTCACAGAACTCGGAGCCCTGACCGTGCCCTCAGGGGCCCTTCGTGGTATTTCAGGTCCTGCCCCTCTCCGCCTTTCTCACTCCACTCTGGACCTTCTGTTCTTTCTCAGACATGTCAGGCCCGTGGCCTCAGATTGGAATGCTCTATATAGAATCACTTCATTAAGGTCTCCTTGTCTCAGAGAGCCTTCCCTGACCGCTTCTCATCTTTTCTGTCCCTTATCCTGTTCCACTATTCTTCTTGGCCTCTACTGATAACCTGAAATTTTATTTTTAATTTTTTGCTTCCTTTATTCACTTGTTCATTGTCTCCTCTGCCAGGATGTAAGCCCCTGCAGATAATAAGCCCTACTAGAGTCTAGGGCAGGGTCTTTGTCTTGTCCATCATTTCTTTAGTCTCAGTGCCTAGAATAGGGTCTGGCTAGTTGGTTGATCAGAAGATAACAGACTGGCACAAGACATCTGATGGTGTGTTTGAATAGCGTGTGTCACGTGATCATGGCACTAACAATGTTGAGAACCACTGTGTCAGTGAATCGTTTCAAAAAATAAATAATCAACTCTGTACTGTTTGCCAAAAGAGGATCATAGTTGCGTAAGCCTGTCCTGCCTCTGTCCTCAAGCGCACTTCCAGCTGCCATTTCACGTTAATATGCTGCCACCCAGGTTCCAGGACCATCCCCACCAGAGTTAATCGGCCTGGTTCTTTTCCTCTAAGCTTGGCAGAGCCACGCTGCATAAAGACATTCTTCACTGCATTTCTGAAACCTGGAGATCTCTTGCCTTATCTCTTTCCTCTTGTTCACTGTGCCCACTGCCAAAGGCATGATGCCCAAAGAGTGGGCAGTATTTAAATTTTTTTGCTAAATGAATGAAGTTTGTACAAAAGCAAGTCCTAGACAGAGAAGATGTAGTGTACGTATTCTCTTAATAATTTTAACTTTTAACCGAACTGTATTGTTTTTCTTCATTAGCATTTACAAGGTTTCTTCTCAGACTCCACATCATTCAATATTTTGATGGATATGTTATTTATCAAAGGCAAATATAAAAGTAAGTATCACAGTTTATGTTTGCTGAAAAATTCTGTCTTTGCAGGTAAAGCAATTAGGGAAAACAATGGGCCATGTAAAAATGACCCTTATATTCCTGATGAGTGGCTGAATTATGGAGACCCCATTCTTTAGATGTGGCTACCGTGCTGCATCACATCATGACTTAAACACCCCGGTTTTTACTTATGCTGCAGTGAAAATAGGTTTAAAATATTAGTTCTTCCTGTATAATTTGATAATTTATTTTACAATTTAGTTAACTATTAAATGACTTTGAAAGTTTTTATTGTGCCAAAGCTTACTTTTCAATACATGAGGCTAAACAGATTGAATTCTGGGAGTCAAAGTAGAGGACTCTGAACTTACTTGAATGCATTTAACACTGGTGGGCCACTCCTGGTTCTTGGCAGGTGCATTGGAAGTACTGATTGAGATGAAAAACCAAGATCTGAAGTTCAACAAAGATACCTATGTCCTTGCTTTTGCAATTTTCTACAAACTGGTAAGACTGTCTTCCCTAAACTTTTAGAGCATTTTGGGTTGTGTTTGACAGAGGATTTAATTTTTTTTTCTCCTCTACAAATAAAATTCAGTTCCTCTGAAGTCTGTTTTCCATCTGGTGCAGATATTTCCATTTTAAATATGTTCATTTTTAGAAAACCCAAGTTAGCCATGCCAGACAGTCCTATCATGGGAAAGGCAATTTCATCAGCTTTCAGTCTTCTCCAGCATTTGTGCAGATAATGAGAGCAAGAAGCAGGATGCTGGGTTCAAACTCTGTTGGAGAGTTGGTCCTCTTGCTCACACTGTACGTTGCCAGACCAGTCGTGTCTGTGGCCCTCTCCCCTGGAAGTCTTGGCATCCTTCAGGGGTGATCTCAAGGGCTGCTTTGTCCTCATCTGTGAATTCTTCTGTGATCACTAAGTTGGAAGTGACGTCTCGCTCTTGTGGTATCCCTTGATTGTGCTCTATTTGTAGTCACAGACGTGGCGCTCATAACACTGCCTAATACACCAAGTGGACACACATTTCATCCCCCATAGAGGGTAAACTCCTTGAGGCACCGTTATATGCCAGCACCTAACAGTGTCTGGTTCACAGCTGATCTTTAATAAATGTATGTGACATTAAAAGAAATTCTTTGATAATAGAGAGCATGACATAGATCCCTGTTCTCATCACTATATCAGGATTGTTTCTGGCACATAGACTATTTTTTTATTACTTATTGAATGCACAAATGGTAACTGAAATACAGTGACCCAGGTTCCATGCATTACTGTATACATTCTTGCCATTTTAACTGAACAAAACCTCCTTATACTGAAAATAAAGGAACACTAAGCAAAGTAGAATATGGGTATTGAACAGTTCCCTGAAAAATAAAGCAGTATCACCTTTCCAAAGCAAGAGGGTCAGCTGGTTACAGGGGAAAGAAACCAACCTGGAAATTGAACGTTATGAACTCTAGGCTCAACTTTAGCAAGAACTGGTTTTGAAATTACGTACCTCATTTGTGAAAGGAAATGTTTGGATTCAGGAGTCAGCAAGCTTTTTCTTTAAAAGGCCAGATAGTTAGTATTTTAGACTTTGGGGCTCTGCCACTTACAGTCCCTGTCACATCATCATCTTTAGTTTTACAGACCTTTTAAAAAAACGTAAGAGCCAGTCTTAGCCATAGCTGGCTTTGGCCCCAGGGTCATAGTTTGCTGACTGCCAGCCTGTTAGGTGACCCTTTCCAACTCTACCACTTCATGATCTGTGAATCAGAGGCCAGTGCAACATACACTTGAGCATCGCTTCCACAGCACTGGGACACCCAGCTTCCTGACCTTCTTTGAGATGCCTCCCTGAGTGTATATTGAAGTGGAGAGAATTTAACTCTACTGCTTATGAAGGGCCAGAGGACTTTTCCAAGAATAACTCATTTCACTCAGTGGGGAGACGAAACACTGGTCAGCCGTTACAGACTGTAAGTCAATTCGGGGAGCTGTCCTCTCATTAAATTCAGGTGTTCCTTTAGGATTTGAGTTGTGAATCACGTCATGACAGACACACCCGTAGGTACAGAGCTGACACTGCTGTCATAAGCCTCACCCGCCATCAACACAAAGGAAGAGAATTCTGTTTCGTCACTGCTGTCTGCTGGTTTGTGTATCACTTACGTTAGGTTGTTTGGGTTCTGTTTTCATGGGATTCTTTCATGATTTACATTCAAAAAAGTTTTCATGTTTTCACACATTTGACTTAAAATGGATATTTTTGGATTGGAAACCTCCTCAGGAAAAGCTGTGTGTGTTGCTGAGCTTTGCTCTGTCCTCTAACGTGGCTGAAGCAAGCTGACTCTTCACGCTTGTCTGCTCTGGTACCTGTGTCTGAAACCAGCCTGCCTGGATGAAAAGTAATCCAAGTGTTTGCTGGCAGAGCCGCCCCCAATCAGAGAAACTGGCAAAGAGCTAAAGATGGAGTTCATTTAGATTTGAACTGCTAATGTGTAGCTAACTGAGCCTGTTTACAAAAAGTAAATAGAGCTCGATATGGAGCTCAGTCTTTTAAGCGGCTTCAGATAGGTTCCAGGAAGTTCTCCCAAACGGAAATCTGGAACATGGAGCACCACTAATCAACTTACTAAACTCAAAGGTTTGTGACACTTATTTATCCAGCAATCCTGTCTTCCCCAGAACAGCCCTGAATCTTTTCAAATCTGTACCACATTAAGAGAAGAAGCCCTAATCAAAGGAGAAATCCTCTCCAGGAGAGCATCCTGTTTTGCAGTGGCATTAGCTCTGAACCAGGTGAGGCTGTGGGGTACACATAAATGAACTGGGGGCGGGCAAGTTGGCTCCTCGCAGGTGTCCCTGCTTTTCTTTCTTTATCCCTCTGATTCTCATAGGAAAAAGTCCCCATAAGGAGACCAGTGCCTTTGGTACCATGGCAACCTGCATCTATCGCTCTGCCTCCAGAGAGTGTTCTCATTTACAGCTGAGGGCCTAACGTGCACTGCTGTTCACACAGGACTAGGGGGAATCCTGTGGAAAATCAGGGAGGGAGGCTGCACTTGGAGAAATTTCTCAAGTGATTAAAGTTTAAATTTCAGATGATTCATTTGCTATGTAATGTGCTCAGAGAACAGTTTTAAATCTAAGGCTCTCCCTAGTGTGTCTTCTAATAAATTCTTCAGGGAAACAGTTCTCCTTGAGTTCCTGGTATTTAAAGTTATTTGTCTTTTTTTTTTTTTTTTTTTGGTGTTTTTGGTTTTACCTGAACTACAGTTTTGTCAGATATAAAATTGTGAAGTGATATTTCCTTTCCTGGAGGTTTTCTTTGGCATTGTTCTCCCTTCTAGAGTGGAATGTTGCCATGGAGAAATCTGAGGCCTGCCTGATTTTTTTTTCCCCACTTCTGAGTCATCTGATCTTGTTCATTTTTCTCATTTCTGACCTTTATATCCATGGAAACCTGTTTTCGTTGGGTTTTCTTCATCTGTTGGTTCTTTCTTTTTCTTGCTGTAATCCTTTCTTTTCCCCCCTCATGTTGTCTATAGATAGATCACGTGCTGGTTCTTTTTTGGGTATTCATCGCTGAGGAACATACGTCTCTCTTAGACCAGACATCTGTAGAAGACTCATGTCAGAAGAAACCCGAGCCATGCTGCCATGGTCTTGGGTAGCAGGCATTTTCTTTATGTATGGAGTTTTCTATAAATACATATAGGCTTTGTTTCTGCCTGGCCAATAGGAATAGGCATGGAGGTGATTCTGAATGAAAAGTCTCTTCCCTACTGCTGCTATAAGTGACATACCGTTCCTGCAAATATGGGTGATCTGTGTAAATTTTTTCTTTTTTTTTTTTACTTTATTTTTAAAAATTAATCTATTTTTTATTGAAGGATAATTGCTTTACAGAATTTTGCTGTTTTCTGTCAAACCTCAGCATGAATCAGCTGTAGATACATATATATCCCCTCCCTTTTGAAGCTTCCTCCCATCTCCCGCCCCATCCCACCCCTCTAGGTTAATACAGAGCCCCTGTTTGAGTTTCCTGAGCCATACAGCAAATTCCCATTGGTTATCTATTTTATATGTGGTAATATAAGTTTCCATGTCACTCTCTCCATGCATCTCACCCTCTCCTTCCCTCTCCCCATGTCCATAAGTCTGTTCTCTATGTCTGTTTCTCCATTGTTGCCCTGTAAGTAAATTCTTCAGTACCATTCTTCTAGGTTCCATATATATGTGTTAGACTATGATACTTAGCTTTCTCTTTCTGACTCACTTCACTCTGTATAATAGGTTCTAGGTTTATTCACCTCATTAGAACTGACTCACATGGGTTCCTTTTTACGGCTGAGTAATATTCCATTGTGCATGTATACAGCTTCTTTATCCATTCATCTGTCGATGGACATCTAGGTTGCTTCATGTTCTAGCTATTGTAAATAGTCCTGCAGTGAACAATGGGATACTTGTGTCTCTTTCAATTTTGGTTTCCTCAGGGTATATGCCTAGGAGTGGGATTACTGGGTCATATGGTGGTTTTCTTCCTAGATTTTTAAGGAATCTCCATACCATCTTCCATCGTGGCTGTATCAATTTGCATTCCCACCAACAGTGCAAGAGTGTTCCCTTTTCTCCACACCCTTTCCAGCATTTATTGTTTGCAGACTTTTTGATGAGAGCCATTCTGATTGGTGTGAGGTGATATCTCATTGTAATTTTGATTTGCATTTCTCTAATAATGAGCAATGTTGAGCATCTTTTCATGTGTTTGTTAGCCATCTGTATGTCTTCTTTGGAGAAATGTCTGTTTAAGTCTTTTTCCCACTTTTTGATTGGGTTGTTTGTTTTTCTGCTATTGAGTTGTATGAGCTGTTTGTATATTTTGGAAATTAATCCTTTGTCAGTTGTTTCATTTGCTATTATTTTCTCCCATTCTGAGGGTTGTCTTTTCACCTTGCTTATAGTTTCCTTTGCTGTGCAAAAGCTTTTAAGTTTAATCAGGTCCCACTTGTTTACTTTTGTTTTTATTTCCATTACTCTAGGAGGTGGATCATAAAGGATCTTGCTTTGATTTATGTCATTGAGTGTCCTGCCTATGTTTTCCTCTTAAGAGTTTTATAGTTTCTGGTCTTACATTTAGGTCTTTCATCCATTTTGAGTTTATCTTTGTGTATGATGTCAGGAAGTGTTCTAATTTCATTCTTTTACACATAGCTGTCTAGTTTTCCCAGCATCATTTATTGAAGAGGCTGTCTTTGCCCCATTGTATATTCTTGCCTCCTTTGTCAAAAATAAGGTACCCATAGGTGCATGGGTTTATTTCTGGGTTTTCTATCTTATTCCATTGATCTGTGTAAATTCTTAATTAGCCTCACATCTGCCATCAAAAGGATCCAGAGATCTCACTACTAGTTCTGAACTCTCCCACCACCATTGTAAAGAGAAAGTGAGTACTTCCAGCTGTGCCCTCGCTTTTAAGGACAACTCTGTGCTTCTTCTGGGATATGCAGCCATGTCCTCCTCTTACTGTTCCGTCCAGAGCTCACCCAAGCTGCATCTCCAGTGTTTTTGGCAATGCAAACCTTTTCTTTGGTTTGAGGTTTCTGCTGTGTTCTAATTAGGCCAAAAATGGGTTTGCATTTCTATTTCTCACACTTGCTTTTTTTTTTGAGAGCTCATTCCAATGAGAGAGGGGACATGCCAACTTTATGCCTCCATCCTAAAACGTGGAACTCAGGCAGGTTGTTAAAACATTAAGAAATATGCCACAGCGGAAACATTTTACAGAATGTTCATTTTTGATTACTAGAAAACATTCTTTTCTCTGTGGACTTCAAAACTCTGGGGCACCATGGATAGGACTATTTTGACATCTTTAAATCATCTTTATTACAGCAGAGTAATGTTTATATGACTTGAGGGTCTGACTTATTTTTCTTCCTTCTAGAACCAGGTGGCAAAAGCTATATCCATTTTTTCTCAAATCATGAACCCAGAAAGCATAATCTGCACTAATTTAAATGTAAGTAACGTGTTTATGGTTTTAAAGTAAGGCTTGAAATGTAATAAAAGGGATTTTTTTTTTTTTGTCTGTATACAACAAATGACTTTTGATCTCCCAAGGTCTTTATTCATTCTGTTCATTTATCAATCACTGTGTGAAAGTTATAGTAGAGCCCTGTGAGAGGAGTCAACATGAGCTTCCAGTTGTTTAGAAATAGGTGGGAAACACAGACATGCTCATCAGAAGAGGTGGCTAAATGCTTCAGGTGTAGCACAGGACTACAGAAGGCTGTCGATTTAGAGACAGGGGATGGGCTCTGCACTCTCTTCACTGAGACTCTAAGAAAAGCCTGCATGCTGACTGCCTCCTATCCATGGTACCTGACTCATGGAGCCAGCATATCCACAGTGCAGAAGGTGGTATCTAACCTGGGAAACACTTAATAAATGCTCGCTATTCTCATTCTTACTTTCCCAGCCTGCCGTGGCCTGTCTACCCAGTGAGTCATCCTCACCTGCTTGGGGCAATGAAAAGACTAAGAGACTCTCCTGTCATTAAAGACACATACAGCACCCACTCAGCCAGACCCTGTTGAGGCCCTGCTTATATGCTGACTACATTTGTGTTGTGGGGAGTTGAAAAAAAAGCCCCTAGAACTTACAGTCTCCTGAAACATCAAGGGACCAAGATGAGGAAAACATTGTCAGAAGAACAGAAATGTGTGAACACCAAGATGCCCTGAGCTGGGATCGCAGGTCCTAGCCAGAGTGGTGTTCCAGGCTGGGGAGGGAAGGGCCAGCCAGCAGGAGCTAAAGCCTGGGGAGGAGAGAAGTGCTGAGTAGGTTCGGAAGGAGGACAGGGCTGTGGGCTGGAGGGGTGCAGGGGAAAGGGCATTCTCTGTTGGGAGATTAATTTTGCTGAGGGTTCTAGTTTGCAGGTCAGTTTGTTCGTTCTCCTCCTAGCTCTGATTCCTTAGTCAAAGGTACTTAACCTCTGTGGACCCCATTTTTCCTTTTGTCTGAAATAACACTAGTAATAATGCCTTCTTTCATTGAATAAATAATGCATACAGAGTAATTAGCACAGCACACTTACTGCATGGCATGTAGTCAGTGTTCAGTGATGTTTGCTAATACCAGTAGTATTTGCTTAAAATGAAATATGTTAAATAAAAAGGATTATTTATTTGTAAAAATCCTAGGACCTATGAATAGGAATTGGGCAGAACTCCAAGCGTCCACGCTTTTAGTTCTGCTCATAATTACCCTTAACTGTCATCCCCAGACCCGTGCCCAGATGACTTTCAAGAAAAGGACTAGATAAGCCCTTATGGTAAACTTTGGGTAACAAGTTCCAGCAAGAAGTCTGAGATAAGAAGACCATATATCTGACCTCATATTTACTTTTCAGAATGCTTACACAGGAGGGAAAGATGAACCTAGGGAACCAGAAAGATGGAGACAGTGATAGCAGAGAACCTGCCTGGAAAAAAGAAAAAGAGGTGGGTTTAGAAGGGAAGAGACTAAATATTAGAAAAATACCCTAACAGAGATCTTGTGGTTAGCAAAGGGCATGAGCCCTGAGCAGGGATGAGTGTCAATGCTCAGTTAAGAGCTCATCTGTAAAACCTGGTAATGGATCTGATATAAACTGATGACCGTCATAAGAGAGGGAGAAAGAGCTCCCAGAAATGAGTTTACAAGGCATCAGTGGTGAAGCAGAAGAGGTGTCAGAAAAAGGCAAGGGAGTGATAGCACCAGGGAGGGAGGAATAGCACCCAGGCAAGGGAGGAATAGCACTCTTGTCGACACCCAAGAGTGCTGACAGCCCGACGTGCCATCACCTTCTGCAGGCAGGCCCTGGCTGAGACAGGGCACTGGAGCGGAAACTGTGGGCCAGCCTGTAGAAGCTCTCAGCTGCAGCAGATCTAGGAGTCCAAGATGGCAACGGTCCAGAGTCCAGAATCCCAGGTCATCTGAGCCAATAAGCCCAACAGACTAGGAAGCCAGATCTTTCAGCAGACATAATATGTGATTTTTTTTTTTCCTTCTCTGCTTACTACCGGATGTGAATGGCTCTGGGTCTCTAAGTAAATATCTGCTTCTGAGAGAGAGTGCCTGCCCTGCAGATGCACTCATCTCACGACTGGAGAGCTGCAGAACTGCTAGGACTCCAGGTGGTTCACAGCATCAGGTGGGAAAGAAGCCCAGGAGAGTGTGAGAGAAAAGGTTTACGTGGATCATTAGTAGCTTTTCCTAGAGTTGAAGCTAGTGTGGGGAGATCATTAAAGGTTGGTGAGAAATGGAAGGCAGTGAGCTTGGCAGAATTTTCGTTTATTTTAGCTAAGGTACCATGCTAGGTACTTATAGAACATTGTTAGAACAGTATTTCTCCATATTATACATGTGGAAAATGAAGATTCAAAGGGTAAGGACGTTACCTAGGTTCTTCTTGCAGCTAATTAAACAAATCTGTTTGACTACAAACCTAGGGTTTCCCCACCACTCCAAACCTACAGAGATTAGCACTGTGTGCCTTTTATCTAGGATTGGAGCAAACTGCTCCTCCTGCATAAGGAAGGGAACACAGGACTGGATTTTAAAAAATGAATCTGCTGTTGGTACACATATTCCATGTCCTTGAATTTACATTCCTCATCTGTTCAATCCTTGGCTCGCTCTCACAGTTGTTATGAGACTCTAGTAATGATTTTTTTCCCCCCAAATGAGAAAGGCGTGGTAGAAATAAAACACGAGTCTGCCAAGGACTAAAGTGTCCATCTCAGTCAGAAGAGAAATCCAGAGCATGGTAGGGAGTGCAGTCGTGAGCCAGGGCAGCCCAGCAGCTCCTCCTGGGGGAGCTAGGGAGTTAGGGGAGACAGCCAATACATGCACCAAGAAACCTTGAATTGATCTTGAATATGAATCATCCCCTCCATGAACTAGGTCATGGTATTATCCACTGTCCAGACACTTAGAGAGTTTTCTTGTTTAAAAATTGTCACTCAGGCAATTCTTCCAAATGTCCTTTGTAAATTTCTCCTATTTCAGTATAAGCTTGTTTCCTCTTCTTGGGTATGGTGAAAAAGAGATGGTTGCCATTCTCATGTTTAGAAATCTTTCAGATTTTGGGTCTCTGCTATTAGAGCAGGTCTTTAAAAAATAATTTATTGGGCCCTAGCTTCTCCAAAGCTGAGTCATCTACTTAGAATCCATAAGGGCGATTTGTTAATTATTCAGAAATGGAAACCTGACAAGTAGGCTGAATAGAGTCCATTCAGTCCGTATCAGCAGAAATAAATGAAGTTGGTTTTTTTTTCCTGATCTTTAAAAATTCATGCCTTAGACTAAAATCTTTTCTTGCTGCCAGTTGGAATTTGAACTTACCTAATTTTTCCTCCTCACCCTAATTTTCTTTTCACTGAAATTGCTCCTGCTGCTGATACAGCCCAGAGGACCTGGTCTCCCATTTCCCAGCTCATGCTTGTTTCACACAGGCCTGACGGAGCACGCGATCTCACCGAGGCACATGCGTGCTGACCCTGACCTTCTTTCTGAACTTAAACACATCGATCCCAGAAGAACCAGAGCCCCCTCTGGAGCATCGCTGCTCAATGTCAGAGGACTGCTTTTCACTTCCAAATATGTCTGAAAGTAGCAGAGGCCAACAAAGGGGAGTTTTCCACCAATTTTATTTGAATTCTAATCATCTCTGCAGAAATCTACACCCATTTTGGAACTGAATTACTCTGCAGGGGAATTTCCAAGGGGTCAGTTTCACTGCTTTTATCATTTATCTAACACAAGTGAATGTTTTAATGTTTGTTTCTCTACTCACGAAGGTCACCCTAAAGTCCTAGCTCAGATGGCAAGTCTAGTAGGCTGCCCAAGTAGGAAAGGAGGCAGGACTTATTATAATTTCTTATAAAACCCTTTGTGGCATCATCTCACTTAATATGTTTGAGAATTGCATTTGATTGGAAGCAAGGCAGACTCTAAAGATAACAAAAGTCTATGCAAATAAGAGGCTTTCCTTTTCTTCCAAGTAGAAAACCAGAGGTGGTTGCTATAGGTCTGGTATGACATTCCATAATGTCATCAGGGACCTGGCCTCTTTCTGTATTTCCACACCGCCATCCTAAGCACATGACTTCCATCCATTACATCTGTTCCAGCAAGAAATAAGAGAATGCAGGAGGACAGAGAAGTTGGTCCCTTATTGTAAAGCAGTTATCCTCCAAAAAGAAAAAAAGAATGCTTTCCCAAATGTCTCACCCAACAACTTGTACTAACATGTTACTAGCAAGAGCTTAAACCCATGGCCACATCTAGTTGCACACAAACCTGAGAAATACAGTTTTTGAGTTCTATACATGACGGCATCAGTTATCAAAAAAAAAAGAAAAGGAAAATGGATACTGGTTAGAAAATTAGCACTCTCTACCACACTATGCTGTTCTACTTCAAATATAGCACACTTGAAAAAAGAAATGCAAATTTCTGCATGTTCAGGACTTCTGTTTCCTTTTTTGGTCAAAGGTGTCCAGTGACTTGTTAACATTTCTTGAGGTCTCAGAAAATCAGAGGGGCAGGAATGTTCTTTGAGTAGTTTTCCTTAACTAAAATCCCCCCTGCTCCTTGCTAATTCAATTTTCCTAGCCTTTTGTTTGAAATCTGTGAGATGAAAGCAAAGCACTGTACCCTGATTTAGCTTTTCTAATTGTACCCTGAGACTTCAGTTTGAGACAAGCTCCTAGCTTTAAATTTTCTCTTTGCCTTTCATCAGTAACCACCGCACCTATGTTGCCTTTCATCAATACAGTTCAATACTGAACCTCATTCTTGAAATCCCTATTGAATCAGAGATAGCTGCTGGAGGCAAGAGAGAAGCTGGGAAAGAACAGCTGAAATCTTCCAGATGCATACATTGATAAGTTTCTAGCATGAGCTCCAGGAGGTTTACCCTTGCAAATTGCTTGGGGACCTACACTCCCTTTCTCATTTCTTATTGAGAGTTTGCTCGGTGCCAGCCACTGCAGATGTAGCAACAACAAGATCAGACTTGTCCTTGGCTTTGACACAAGAGACCACTGCTAACCAAATTGGGATTGGTTTTTATTAACAAAACTGTTTGAGAACTATTAAGACTTAGAGATTTTACTCTACTTCCAAGCTAGTAAGTCAGCCTGCCACAGTTTCCTGGTTGCTGTTAGAGAACATGAGACACCAAGAGATGAAGGATGGTTTACAACTCAGGGCAAGAGCAGCGGCCAGAGGATGAACATCTTTGCTTCAGCTTCTTGAGCCCAGTTCCCACAGAGCAACATGAAGAGGTCCATGCGTCTCTTGCACACACAGGGGTTTACGTTTTAAGAGAGGAACCATGAACTTGGAAAACTCAAATCTCTTAAAATGGGCAGTAAGTATACCTGCCCTCAGCTTTGCATTAAACACTCTCTGTCCTCCCACGCCGCTGGTTGTACAGAGATCCTTGAAAATACAGCCTGGACTAAAGGCAGTCAGTGCTTCCACCTGACTCTGAGAAACCCATGGAGTGTTCTCTCCTGACAAAGAATTCTACCTGTGTTCTGAACATTAAACTTAGATCAGGTCCTTTGGAGTTAGGCTACTTGTGGTCATTTCATTCTGTTCTGTAGAACCAAAGATAACCCCTCATCCTGATTGTATGCTCAGCAAGCATACAATATTATAAAATGGACTAGTAAGAAAATTTAGCTAGTTTTGTATAAAAATGGAACATCTCTTTCAGAAAATCTCTCCTAAAGATAGAGAGCCTTAAAAATGTTTATACCTTTTGATTTTATAATTTCACTTATGGAAGTCAAGTCTAAGAAAGTAACAATTTTTTAAAATACCTGAACATTTATTGATAAAGATGGTATTGCTCTGTTTGATGCATTACTTATATGATGGATTGCTATGCATTCATCATTAAAGAAATGAGGTTTTATTTTTTTCTAAAACTTCCTGATGATATGAGAAAGTATTCATTTCATAATAATTGATCAAGAAGCAGAATTGGAGAAATTAATAGATTTGGAGGATAATACATGAGATTATAAACAATGGTTAACATTAGTTGGTGAATTCTGAATTATTCTCATTTTCTTTAAACTTTACTGTATTCTTCAAATTACACCAATGAACATTGGTAATGGGGTGCAGCGGAAATGTGTTCTTTTTTTCCAGTATGTTAATTGTATATGATGGAAAGTAGTTAGTGGTACCATTTTGAAAGCCAAGTACAGTACCCAGTTTGATAACTATAATGTAAATAGGAGGGCCTCATTAAGACTTTAACCAGCTTCCACTTTATGCTTGAACAATCTCTATGCTTGCAATTTCCTAACCAAAAAAGTTAAAAAGGTAAAGGTATCTTTTGCCCCAGAGCCAGTCTTATGAGATTGTCTGATTGTCATATTCTCTGACTACAGAGGAAATAGGAAGAAACTCATAGTAATGTTTACTGAGGACCTTCTGTGTGTTGATGTTTAATGTTCACAATAACACAAAATGTGAGCTGTAAAGGTACTTTCCTCATTTTACAAAAAAAGATATTGAAAGAGAGATCGAACACCTGACAAGAGTCACTGAGCTATAACTGCCAGTGCCAGGGTTCTGACCCAAGTGTGTCAGACTGCAGGATCCCTGTCCTCTCCATTTCTGCCTTGTGACAAGTTCTGAAGCTGTAGTGTTTTTATTAGCTATTGGAAAACATGTTTTTTGGCTGGTGGGCATTCATTCAAAGCACTTTTGAACCTGTGCACACGAATGATTTGGAAATAGCATGAAAAGCATAGGCTTTCATGCTGCTGCTGCTAAGTTGCTTTCAGTCATGTCCGACTCGGCGACCCCATAGACGGCAACCCATCAAGCTCCACCATCCCTGGGATTCTCCAGGCAAGAGCACTGGAGTGGGCTGCCATTTCCTTCTCCAGTGCATAGATGCATGCTAAGTCGCTTCAGTCGTGTCCGACTCTGTGCGACCCCACAGACGGCAGCCCACCGGGCTCCGCCGTCCCTGGGATTCTCTAGGCAAGAACACTGGAGTGGGCTGCCATTTCCTTCTCTCACAGGGCGCATTTCTCAGTGCTGATTACAGGCTCAGTTTTGTTTCTCTTGTTTCTTCTTTTTATTCAGATTATGATCCATATCCAGTCAAATATGTTGAAAACTCTAATAGACATATTAAAGGATGCCACAGAGGGAAATCGATCAAGATTTGTGAAAAGACATGTATTCTCAGAAGAAGTGGTAAGTGCGGTTTCTGCAGGATTCAGGTGAAGGCGCAGGAGCACTCTCAGAGGCCCACTTGGTGCCTTAACCCTGCAGGCCGCCTCCTTACAGAGCCTGGTAAATCTGGCCGCCTCTCTGTCATTCCTGCTGTAAGACTTCCACACCTGAGTGCAAAGACGTCCCCTCTAACACGACGCGTCCTCTGAAATTCTAGGAAAACTCGTTTCTTTTACATTGTTCATTTCCCCACACTGTGTTATGGGTATCAGCTCTTTTTTTGTTTTTCTTTTTCCTTTCTCCTCAAGCATCCAATTCCTTCTCCCTATTCCTTACTCTGAGTTGATGACCTTGCTTCCTGTCATGCAGAGGTGACAGAAGCAATCAGAGGAGACCTGCTGCCACACTGACACCTCCTTGCCCCTCTCCCGCCCTCCTCGGTCTTCCCTCCTGAAGCCGTGGTGACTGCGGGCCCCGCTCCAGAGCCTGGGAGCCCAGCCCCTCTGACCCCACCCAGGGCATGAGCCCAGAAGTGGTATCACCTTCTTCTGAGCATCATCTCTATTGCTGTGAATCATCCCACAGGCAAACAGTAGGCTCTAATCTCTCATCCTCAAAAAAAAAAAAAAAAACCTCCCCTACTTAAACAAGTGAAACGATATGGCAGGTGTTTAGATAGGAAGAGACAAGCTCATAAAGTCAGCCCTTCCCAAGTTGACGTGATAATGTAACATTCCAATAAAAATACTATTAGGTTTTTTCCATCGTTAAGGTTTAGTAGAAAGAGCAAACTAGCGAGAATAGCTGGGAAAACTCTGTGAAAGAAGAGGTGCTAGACCTGCCAGATATGAGACCAGAGTAAAGCTTCTCTAAGCTCCTGAACAAACCAACTGAGAGAACCATATAACTGTTTTGCAAGATTATAAAATAAAATTAAATAAAAAGAAGCAATTTCGAAACACTGAGAGCAAAATGAAACAAATGTCATACTTTTGTTTTAAAGTATGGCTTAAGTACGGAAAGAGGAATTATCGCTAGTCATTTGAACCTAGTAGTTTGTACATTGCTAGTCATATATAACCTAAAAGGGGGAAAGAGACGGTAAAGAAATCATTAATTATTGGCAGGGATCACTTTGTTGGTAATGATACTGGCGATGTCATTTTGACTAATCCAGGGGCCTGTTGGTTGGTCCTCCCCATTTTTCTCCCTCTTCCCCAGCCTTGTGCAGCTGGGTCCTGGCTGGGTCCCAGTTGGCACCCGAGATGGCAGGTTGGCAGCAGAGCACAGTGGCAGCGACCTCCCCTCCGCCACACGGTGGCCGTCCCAGCCCTGTGCCCGCCCTCACCCCCAGCTGAAGGCTGGCAGAGGGAGCCTGTGGAGAAGCTAACTGGTCATGATTAAATGTAAAGATCTATCTGAGATCTTCACTCTTTGTAGGTTGTGACTTACCTAAGCCTTTTTGGAATATGTTTAGAAAAGCAGGGAAACCAGAGATGTAAGCTGGTCTTAACATACACAGTCGTGTGCAAGTGTGTGCAGCACTGACACGACTTCCGCGTTCTCACTAGCACTCACGTTAATCAGCCCTTCCCTTAGACCTGGCCCCTTACAATCTGCCCAGATTACAATCCCACGGACCGTATAGTCCATGGGGTTGCAAAGAGTCGGCCACGACTGAGCGACTTTCACTTCACTTTACTTCAAAGCATCTAGACAAACTTCACGCTGGAAAATACTGATGGTTTTTCTCTGATTTTCCCCCTCTAAGCCTATAAGGCTGATTTACTTAGAAAGCTCACCCTCTGGTTCAGTGTGTCCCCTGGTTGCTTTGAGGCCACTTGGGGATCTGCTTGAGAAGGGAATTGATCCCTAAAACCCCAGCAGCTTTTGAGCTAGTTCTAAATATCAAGAATGTTGTTATATTGTTAAAAAGAACTAAAGTAAGTAAAATGGTGGTTTTGTTCAGAAGGTGGTTCCACATTCTAATTCTGAGTTCACCCATTTCTACAGACTTAAGTCCCATTCATATACTTACGATGCTAATATTCACACCCCTGGTCTAGACCTTGCCCCCATGCCTCAGACCCTGGATGTCTGGCAGACACCTCAGTCTTGCCTAAGACACAGCTCTAGGTCTTCCCTCCCTAAATCTCACCCTCCCGTCTTCCCCATATCAGACAGTGACCACCCCCATCACCGGGCTACTAAAGCCCAAACTGGAAAGCTATCTCTGATGCCTCCCTTTCCCCCTCAACAATAAATCCTTTCAGTTTAATCTCCAAAACAGATTTCTAATATTTACATCTACTTCTCCATCTTTTCTATACATTTCTCAGTCTAAACCATCACCTGCCTGATGACCAGCACCCCTGGATTAGTCTCCACATCCTTGTACCTCTAGTTCTCCATACAGCCTTTTTAAATCTACATCAGATAGGTCCTCATTCGGACCCTCTGATGGCTTTTAGAATAATTCCAAAAAACTTACCACGAGCCAGAAAGCCCTACATCATCTGGCCCTGCCTCCTGCTCTTACCGTTAAATTGGACACACTTGATTTGACGCTCTTGCCCTCCTTTCCCGGGTATGTTTCACTGTGTAGTGTGCGCCACTCGAACCCCTCCCCCTTTTATAAAATATCAGGGGTGCTTTTCGAGTACTGATCCGAACGTTGTCTGACGCTTGTGGGATCCCTTATCGTCATCATGCCTCTGCCCCAGTATCCTCATTTTTTACCACTTAAATGCACACTCTACTTTTTTTTGGCATGTATATCTCTGCTTCTTGGAGGATAAAAAGAACAAGGAAGAAGTCTTGCAGGGATGTAACTATACGCTCTTGCTTTTTTTCAGCTGGTCAAAGTGAGGGAAAAGGTGAAGGACGTGCCCACTCTCCTGGCCAAATTTGATGAGCTTAACAAGAAACTGCATACAAATGGACAGGTCACCGCATACACTTTGGATGCCCTGCTCTGCCACACCCCCAGCGACAGGCAGTCTCACACAGTGCTGTTAAACAAGAGGACAGTCAGCCGTCGGACCTTCCAGCCACTCAGCCAGTCCCTGTGGGCTGAGTAACCCTGGGTTCAAGCTTCCTGTAGGTCTGAGTTGGAGGGGGTCTGCCTTCAGTGACTCACTGGCTTCCTAGGAAATCAGGCATTGTATTCCAGTGGACACTATACGAATCAACACTTGGTCTCCTTGAATTTCCAAGTTCACCGAGTGCTGGCATGCTGCCTTGAGACATTCATATTTTGTGCTGCCATGAGATCTAGACACAGGAAGTGGAAAGCTCGGCTCCTGAAGGAAGGAGGTTTCTCTGTGAAAAGGGCTGAGGATCCTTGAAGGAACATGGCCACAGGCTCCGGTCTAGCTCCCAGAACCAGCGTGGAACCCAATAACACTAGCAGGAAGGAATGTCACTGTAAGTGGCCATCTGACTGATTTTCAGGGGAGTAATTACTTGCAGATTATAGCCTTACTGAATTAAGGAGGTCTGAAACCCTATGCTACCATCCTGGAAAACAGTCCAGGATTTTCTCACTGCTTCTGTCATTGTTACCTGTGACCCTGGACAAGACACCAGAGCCCTCATTTTTCTAGCTGTAAAATAATAGTGCCTATGTGACTCTGCATACTGTTTTGAAATTTTCACTTCAAGGTTCAGTAGGGTCAAGTTTTTTTCAAAAATTAATTAAGAAATTGAAAGTGTCCTGAGGAAACATTTTGTTTTCTCAGCAGGACAAACAAAACCAGAATTTAACTCTCAGAACTGATAATAAGCCAAAATTCAGATGGTTATCACTTTGGTCATTGGCAGTCTATGTGCTTTTCAAAATAAAAGTCAATATAACCTCATATCGCTCTCTGTATTCTTCAGTTCTCTATATAGTCCATAATACTTGGTCCTATAGTTTGTCTCATATTTGTTAATGATTCTCTCTTTTCTCTCCTTGGATGCTTTATTTTTATTTTTTAAATAGATATATCATGACAGCAGGTCAGAGCTTCCTTGTAGAGACCTGTCTCTGGAAGGTTTGCAGCCCAGCCCCTGAGGGGTCATGCCTTTTCTGAGGGCCCCACGGTGCTGCGACCTCCCAGCCATCTTCCTGGAGCGCTGCAGACTCCCTATTCAGTGCTGCCTCTAAAACCAGGGCTACCTCTCACTTGATGTTATTCTGAGGCGAGAACTGTTCACAGAACCAGAAGTTCTCAGAGTAGGAGGAATCTTCTAAGTTTCCCCTTCAGGTCGAGGAAATGACTCGTCCAAACTGGCATAAGTAGTCTCAGGTAGAGCCGAGATTAAAATCCAGATTCTTAGTCTGCTGCCCGCCCCGCTGTGCCACACTGTGTCTCAGAGAAGAAAGAAGGGGCTCAACAGAGACCAGGCGTTGGGGGCTCCCTGACTCACCATGTGGCCAGGGTTTCCCCTCACTCTCCTTGTGTGTTAAACAGGGATAATAGTAGCGCCACCCCGTAGACTTGCTGTGAGGATGGAATGAGGTAATAAATGCGAAGCAAACGATTTTGCCTGCACAAAGTAAGTGCTGTATAACCGTTAACTGTTATTACTACATTCAGAGTTTTGCACCTAGCTGAAGAACTATATAAACACATGAGTTCCTCCCCCTATTTAGAAATATCAAAAGAATTTCTTCAGTCTATGCTCTATGAAGCATAAGCTTCATTTAAAGAAAATTCTCTGCCTTCACAGAATCTTAATTACATCTTACATGAGTCTGGTATTTTGTAAAAGAGAAAAGCATTTGAATTTCTCTGTCTTCAAAGTCTTGGGAAATAACAGGGCATGCTTCCTGTCCCTCAACTTATCTTTTGTCTTCTCCAGCATCCAGGGAGAACATGAAAATGCCCTGGGTGAGTGTGGCCTTGGTTGTTGGCTAACAACTATTCATTAGCCAAAAAAAAAAACAACAGAAGAATTTCGTGAACAATGAAGAGGAGCCATGACCTTCCTTAGCCTTGTTGCTTTGAGTAGCTGGTGGCTGTGGTTTTCTGTGGACTCTGAAACTGGGCTCTTTGACCTCTTCCCAGAAGTCTTACTGAGGGGCAACTCAATACTGAGGTAACCGGTGTGTATAATGTTCTACCTCAAAATAACTGAGGACTCTGAAGACTTAAAAAAAAAAAGAAGTATGCTCTGTATACAGTGACCATGTCTTTAAAACGATAGTTTCTTTGAAAAACGGTGTTTCTCTGTGATCAATAGTTTACCTAAAGCATCCACATACTCTCTAGTATTTAGCGCCAACCAGGAAGCCCAGTCTGCCTAAAGCATGTAGTTATTCTATTAATGAGAATATTTGATGGACAGAAATCTCTCCCAACTCTGTTACGTGCCTTTGTAGGTTATTTTCACTTACTGTAAATGTCTGTTGCTACAGAAGCCAAAAATCATGGTGAGTACAGCTGAGGAGGAGATGAAAAGATATCTCCCTAATTGGGTGATACCAGGGCAGTGGTCTGGTTACTGCTGTGTCAAAAACACTCCAGAACTTAATGGCTTAAAACAAGACCAATCAGTTCATTAGAACTGATGGGGCCCAGCCAGGCAGTCACCTCAAAGACTTCTCCAGTTAATGTTCCTGGCAGTCAATGCCTCAGCTGGGCTGGAGCCTGGATGTCCACACGTGGCCCCCTGGCAGCACAGCGCCTGGTACTAGGGAGTGAATGTCCCCAGAGGGCCAGGCAGAAGTTGTAACTTTCCATGACCTAGTCTCAAAAGTCACTGCGCATCACCTCCACTCAAGTCCCGGGCCCAGCCAGATTCAAGGAGGGGAGCACACGTTCCGCCTTTCAGTGGTGGTGAGGTCAAAGAATTCATGGACACGTTTTAAACAACCACAGGTCGTTTTTCCAGCGAGCTTTTTAAATTTGTCCTTTGCCATTGCTGCTTCCCTAATTAAAGTCACCATCATCAGTCATCTGCCTCTCAGCTCTTCTCTCTACTGAAGCCACAGTGCGGTTTCCAAAACAGATCTGACCTCCAGCCTGTTTAAACCTCCTGAGGGCTCTTCATGTCCCTCCAGGTGAAGCGTAGACTAGCATGGCATAGCCGGCCTTTTGGAATCTGGCCCCGGGTTTGCCCATCCAGCCCCACCCCACACCACACCCCTCTTCCCTCCCACCCATCTTTAAGGTCATAACTTAGACATCTTTTCAGCTAGGAAGTTCTGGATCCAGCTACCCCCTCAAGTCTAGGTAAGGGGACCTACCTATGTGTCCCTGTACTTCACTCATCAACACACTTATCACACTCCTGTTTTGCCTGTTTTCATTTTTTCCTAGATTCAGGGGCCACATTTATCTTATCCCCCTCTGTGTGCCTGGTGGTGCGTTAGTTGCTAAGTTGTGTCCGACTTTTGTGACCCCATGGACTGTAGCCCACCAGACTCCTCTGTCCACAGGATTTTCCAGGCAAGAACACTGGAGTGGGTAGCCATTTCCTTCTCCAGGGGATCTTTCTGACCCAGGGATCGAACCTGGGTCTCCTGCATTGCAGGCAGATTCTTTACCAACTGAGCTACCAGGGAAGATTCAGGGGCCACATTTATCTTCTCCGCCACTGTGTGCCCGTAGGGAACATATCGGAGGATGAGCACTCACTTTACTCACTACCTCACTCACATTATGTCGCCTCCTGGGAAGACTGCTTTTTCTCCAATGCCATCCACTTAGTCTCACTCATTTAGACCGAGCTCCAGGCTTTTGCTCAGCCCATTATATATCCCTTTCTCCTCCCATCTAAAATGCCTTCATTCTTTCTCTGTTCACTCTTTTCTATCCAACTCATGCGTCATCTCTTCCAGAAGGCATTCTCAAGCTATAGAACCCACATGGATTCTCCATCCATTTATTTACCAAATCCATATTGAGCATCTATGGGATTTTCCAGGCAAGAACACTAGAGTGGGTTGCCATTTCCTTCTCCAGGAGATCTTCCCCACCCAGGGATCGAACCTGGGTCTCCTGCACTGCAGGCAGACGCTTTACCGTCTGAGGCACCAGGGAAGTCCCTACCAAGGACAAGGCACTATCAAAGCCCCTTCAGTTGCCACAGGGTAAAGACTGACATGATCCATTTCCCAAAGCAGAACATTTAATCCTGCCATGAACTTAAGGACCTTTTGATCAAGGCATTTGCTCTCTGCTTCTATAGATAATACTCATGACAGACTGATCAAAATCCTACTGAAGGGTAGATAGACTTCATAGTGAAACTGACCAATCCTGGGCCGTTTCTGCTAACAGTTTTGTTGAGGATACCCAAGAAATTAATACAAATTTCAATTAATTCATATTGAATATTACTTGGAAATTATAATGGGGAGGTAAAGATTTATCTGCTATAATTCAGGTGGGCAAAACTAGATTTCTCTATTTCTCAGCAAATGAACAAAAATTTCTTATTCATTTTCTGGTTATACTGAGAACCCAAGAGAGGAATTCATGGGAGATTTGATCTTAGTTGAAGGATATTTTTAAGCTTTGTTTTAGATAAATATTTGATCTTTCTGGATGTCTTCCTCTTATCCCTTTTCAGAGCCACGAGGACAGCTGAGGAAAGGCAATGGCTGTCAAACTGTAGCAAGCATGAGTGTCACCTGAAGAGTTTGTTCAAACCCAGAAGGCTGAGCCCCACCTCCAGAACTTTATTATATATATATATATATTTTGGCTGCACTGGGTCTTCAATGCAGTACACAGGCTAATTGTTTCACTCAGGCTTAGTTGCCACAGCGTGGGGGATCTTAGTTCCCCTGCATTGGAAGGCAGATTCTTAACCACTGGACCACCAGGGAAGCCCCCACCTCCAGAATTTCTGAATCCATGGATATGGAGTAGGGCCCAAGAATGCATTTCTAAGACTCTCAGGTGTTACTGTTGCTAGTCTAGAGATTGTGCTTTTAACCACTGTGTTAGAGGAAGCTAGTGTTTCTTGCATTTGAAGTTCAGGCTTCAAATGCAATCTCTGGGTCCTCTCTGGTCTCTGCTGTGAGCAGGAAGTGTGGCCTTGTCCCTGGACTCTGGAGAAGGTAACTGCTGAAGTCATGCCAGTGCCCATGAGGCACCCTGAGTTCTGTGCTTCTGCCACTTGCCTCTACTCATAAGGACCCTCACTCGGATGTCAACCCTCCCAAGCCCTACAATGGATTCAGTGAATCAGGAGCCCCAGGGCATTATGATTTAAGACAATGGAAAGTGTGTCTATTTAGTGATTTCAAATCACCAGTATTAGTGATAGTATTAGTCACTCAGGCGTGTCTGACTCTTCGAGACCCCATGGACTGTAGCCCACCAGATTCCTCTGTCTGTGGAATTCTCCAGGCAAGAATACTGAAGTCGGTTGCCACTTCCTTCTCCAAGGGATCTTCCCAACCCAGGGATCGAACCCTGGTCTTCCGCATTGCAGGCAGATTCTTTACCATCTGAGCTACCAGGGAAGTCCACCAAATTATATACATATCCATATAAAACTAGAACAACACGTGGTACAATAGCCCTGCCCTTAACAAAAACTAACCCAAGATTCTGGAGAAGGCAATGGCACCCCACTCCAGTACTCTTGCCTGGAAAACCCCATGGACGGAGGAGCCTGGTAGGCTGCAGTCCACGGGGTCGCTAAGAATCGGGCACGACTTGAGCGACTTCACTTTCACTTTTCACTCTCATGCATTGGAGAAGGAAATGGCACCCCACTCCAGTATTCTTGCCTGGAGAATCCCAGGGACGGAGGAGCCTGGTGGGCTGCCGTCTATGGGGTCGCACAGAGTTGGACACGACTGAAGCGACTTAGCAGCAGCAGCACCAGCAGCAGCAACCCACGATTCAAATTTACATAACACCTCTCTCTATCTACAGACTTGGCAAAATGAAAATCAGTACATAAAATAGCTATTTCAAAATATCACAATCGCAGAAGCTCTGATTAGTAAAATCTGATATGCATTATGCATAAAAATGTGTGGTGAACCACTTCATTGTGAATGGGTCTCAAAGGAAATAGTTGAGAAAAGTCCAAATAGATTTTTTAAAAGGAAATGGTTTGACTGTATTGCACAGAAAACTGATCACAAACTAAGTTGGCTTAAATGGCATTACTTTAAAAATACCTTCTGAACAAAAATTGAATGGTATTGGTATACTTCTGTTTGAAATATTTTTTATTCATTAAAATGGTGTTAAGAACAAGGGGATCAAAAATGCCCTCTGTTCCCATGGAATTTGCATTCTCCAGGAGGAACAGACACTAACTGGATGACAGCGCAAATGACCACGTGACCACGTGATCACATGAATGACTAGTCCAGAGGGGGACTCGTATCACCCTGTGGCGTAGACAGTAAGCCGCACATGTGCCTGCACGCGCATGCGCACGCGCACATACACGCACACTCAGAGGAGGACCTTTTCTGGTCTTTCATAGCACCGATTGTCTATGTCACTCACTCTGATACACAGAGTGCGTTGCCTTGCGTTGTCACCTAGCCTTACAGTATATCTAGTATCTCTGGAAGGATGGAGTATTCTGTATGTCTTGTGTGACCCCAAAGTACCTGTGTAGCATAATACTGTACATACAATGAGCAACTAACCTTTTTTGAAGGAATGAACTAATTAATGGCAGAGTTCAGTTAATATGAACCACCTGCCCGATATGCTTTAGGTATCTCACAACTTGCTCACAAACCCACATCACTCTTTCTATCCCAGTTTTACAGCTGTCAGAGTCCAGACACAGAGAAGGGGACGGCTGGAGAAAGGGGTGTGGGCTGACCGGTGTGTCGCCGTGTAGGCCGAGCCCTTCTATCTTCCAGCTCTGATGCGTGGATTTCCTACCCCCACCCTCAGCTTACTGCCCAGCCCTCAGCTAATCTGAGACAGAAGTAGCCCAGAGCGGGGGCTCTGCGTGAGGGCTCCAGGTGAAACTTCCAAGCTGCTAATAAAGGAGGATCAAAAGGCTGCTGACTGCCCACCCCACCCAGCTGCCTGCCTTGCTCTGGTGACCTTTTTCCTGAGGGCTGTGGACTCCAGGGGCCTCAAAGGCACCATTACCGCCATGATCAAAGGTGGGGTTGGGGCAAGAAGGCTCAGGGGGAAAACAGAACACCGCGCTTGGCTGCTAATCACTGCCCTGCAGCTGAAACCCTCCAAGGATGGGTGAATCAGGACAGGTGAAGAAGGCCTCATTTAATCAGGCTCTGAGAGGAGAATGCACGGGGACCCTGAATGAGGCCCAGCAGGCACCAGGGAATCCTGTGTGTCACCTGTAGGCCTGCCTGGGCAAAGGCACGGCCGGATTAATGATGCATATAGCCTTCATTTTCCCCCATGCGCTTTCCCCTGCCCCAGGTCAGGCAAGCGGCTCACTCAGAAGAGCCCAGCATCACCACATTACTCAATCCCCCAAACTTCCCTCACTCCCAGGCAGCAAGATAATCTCATCAAATTACAAGTGACATCACAAAAAAGGAAGGCGGAAGCCCCCCCAGGTGACTGCTCTGTAGCTCCGTCGGGTCTGAATCCATGAATGCGGGTCGCACACCTGGCCCCATGCAGCAGAACCTCCTGCTGTGTCCCACTCCACCCCAGGGGGGCACATTATGTAGCCCTTTGTGTTCAAGAGGATTAAGGTGACCTTCAGTTTCACGACTGGAAATTACTGGATTGATAGCAGGTAGTTCAAGGAGTCTGTTCTGGTTGCAGCAGGTGGCAGGATGGCCTAATGCTTGGGGAGGCCAAAGACAATTCCACACAAACGCTGCTCACTGAGAAGGCAGGAGAGCACCAGGCCACTCCACAGGAGGCCCCCCATAGAAAACTGTAGAGAGCAGAGGAAATGCCGTTTCCAATTTACATTCGTACAGTGGCTTCTTTGACCCTTTGCTGCTCCAGTGACAAGAAATTCACAAGAAATTCACAAAAGGGTTTTGTATGCTGAAGTTCAGAAAAGAAAAACAACGCATGACTTACCGTTTGTTAGATCCTGCGCAAAGCACTTTGTATACAGCATCTCACTTAACCGTCATGTAAACTCCACGTGGGACTGTTAGCCCATTTCACAGATGAGGAGCCAGAAGCTCAGAGATGGAACAGCAGGGAGCCGGCGAGCACAGATAGTCTGGCGCCAGGGCTCAAGTTTTAACTCCGTCTGGGTTCTCTTGCTCACAGGGTGGCTGTGCGTTCGCGTGTGCATGAGTTTGCATATGCGCGTGTGGGCCATCTTCAGACATGGTTTATATTGTTGATACAGCAGAACCCTGTAGGGGCCTCTGAGCGAAAAAGGTTGAAATATACATGCTTACATATATATAAGACTTCCCTGGTGGCTCAGATGGTAAAGCGTCTGTCTACAATGAGGGAGACCCGGGTTCGATCCCTGGGTCGGGAAGATCCGCTGGAGAAGGAAATGGCAATCCACTTCAGTACAATTGCCTGGAAAATCCCATGGACAGAGGAGCCTGGTAGGCTACAGTCCATGGGGTCGCAAAGAGTCGGACACAACTGAACGACTTCACTTACTTACTTACACATATATACATAGATATGCATGTTATATATGTATATTTTACACACACATACATTAATGTGTCTGTGTATGTCCGGATTTTTTTTTTCAATGATCCCTGGCCCGCTTCAAGCTTTGCTCTATCGCTAGTACCCAGCTGAAGAACTTAGAGTAGCCAGCAGAGGGCGCCCAGAGTCACTATTTTAAAAGGTTTTTAGCAGCATCTTCCATTTCAGGAATTCAGAGAGAACAGAATCCACATTGCAGGTCAGACAGGAAAGGCAGCTGCAGATCGACTTTGGAGAAGATACAGAATATTGCCTTCCCTCAGATTAAGAACTATCCAGTGTTGGGACTTGCCCGGTGGTGCAGTGTAAGACTTCGCGCTCCCAATGCAGGGGGCACCAGTTGATCCTTGGTGGAAGAACTAAGATCTTGCCACGCAACAGGGAGGCTGGGGATAATCCAGTGTTGAAAGGATGTTTTTAATAAGAGAAAACAGTGTCGATGATCCTCTGCAGATAATGCAAGTATGTGTGTTGCAACAACTACATGTTTCATGAGGAAACATGTATGTTTCTTACTGAAGAGAAAAAGATGGTCCTTGTCTCACTTGGGAAAGAGTTTCTCCCGAATTAAGAAGAAAAACAATGAACTGTTTGCCTTCATTTACTAAAGTCACATGGTTATGTGAGAGAAGTGAAAAAGAATTAGGCTCTTAATTATTTCTATTGTCTTTCTGTCCTCCTCAAATCAATCAAATGAAAGTAACCTGATTAAGTCTTCCTGCCACCATCAGGAAGGTTCTATGTGGGAACTTTGTCCATTAAGTGAGTGGGATTTTGATATTCCGCTATTTATCACTGCCCATTTCTAAAAATAGGATCAAACTTGATCAAAAAAGATCACAAATCTTTAAAAGTACATGGAGACTTCACAGAGTACTAACTATTATAATGGGATCACAGTTAGGATTCTGATAAAAGATATCCCTGGTAGAGACCAGAGCCCAGGAGGGAGAGAATGGAGAACCCAATGCTAAAATATACTCAATAGGTAACTCTTGGGAGCCACCAAAATACCATAGCCACAGAAGAGATTCTGTGCGACTGGATATTTGACAACTGATGAGAGTGAAAGAAGCTGGCTGTTCATCACTCTAAATGTGCCCTCCTGAGTCAGTACGGCTTAGGCACAGTAGCTCAGGGGTAGAGATGCAGGGGAAAAAAAAAAAAGGCCTGGGGGGAAACCCTATAATAGATGCTATTCCCCACCTATTTCCCACGATTTATCTCACCTATAAAACGAAAAAAATCCTCAAATGGTTAACAGCCATTTGGTCAAACTCCTCTAGAAGTGTGGAGTGGAACAGCCAGAGCGAAGTCTCTCTACACGCAGCGTCTGCAGACTTCTATCCCACTCAGAGGCTGGGGGTGGAGAGAGGGCTGTGTGAAGGCAACGCTGTCCTGCACGGCACCCGTGGAGGGGTCACTCATGACAAGGCCCCGCACTGCAAGTAACAATCAGGAGCATGGAGCTTACTCACGCAGGACGCGTGCTAACAACACTGAGAGCTGAGCAGTCAGCCGGGGAACGGTTGGTATGGACAGCAGTTCTGGACTCCTATACACTCAGCAGTTCACAGCCTTTGTTAGTTCCCCAGAGTCCAAATGCTGAACTCAGTGGACCGTGGGTCAGGCCCAAATATGTATTCATATGGACCACTTGGGTCTGTTTTTAACATCTTTTTTGTCCCCTGGACCATCTGAATCCCACATTTCACTTGGCATGAATAGACATATTATCAGTTCTTTCACTCTGCTAAGATCTTATGTGCAAAGCACCTGTATAGATACAGAGGGGGAGATACAGGTAGGTGACCAGCACGCCATCGCTACCTCCAAATAGCACATCTCCTGAGTCCATTTTGAAGATTCTGAGACAAATAGGTAATGTGTACCCCCGTCTTTGAGTCAGTTTTGACAAACAAGCTGGGCTTGGAGGAGGTTGAGTGCAATTTTGCCTTCTGTTCAGTTTTCAATAAACCAATGTCATATTTTTTTTTTCCTCCAGAATTCTGCTTCCTCTTTTTTCTCTCTCTGTTCTTCTATTTTGTGTGTTCCCCATCATTTTGTTAATGCTTCTCCTTTGAAAAAAAAGATATTTTAGGTCCCTTTTTGGGGCTGTTTGGTGACGGAGTTTGGCTTCCTGTGTCCTCACTTTCTCACTCACTGACTCAGAGTGGAGGCTGCTTTACTGGAATTTAGGAGAAACTAGATGTTTGCTTTCAGTCCTGTTTTCTCCTTAGCAGAAACTAGTATTTCAAGGGAGAAGATCCGCATAGGCCAAGTTGAGAAAACCAAGTAACAAGCTAAAAACCGATTTTTCTCACCAGCCACCCTTGGGCTGTATTCTGTAGAAAGAGAACAATGCCATTTGGAGCTGCCCATTTGCTCCCCAAATATGTCTCCCGAGCCCAGTGTCTTATGTAGCCTTTGACCTGAGTTAAACCCCTCAAGGTAGGACATAGGTAAGATGAATAAACTAAAACTGTCTTTCACTGCAACCCAAAATAAATTTCAACCTTACTACTCTGTTCAATAGAGAATATTTAGCAAGCTCCATTTTGCCTGGAAGACAGAGAGCATAAGTTAAAAATAACAAAATGTGTTTGCCAAGTTCAACATTTTCAGACCCGCTATTCAGGTACCTCCTAATACTGATGAACTTCAGATCTAAGTTTAAAGTTCAACTCTAGGACTTCATCTCTCATTCACTGTTATAGTTTGGAAGATGCTTATCACCACAAAATTCATACTATTATCCCATCCCCTTTAGCTTTATTGTTTTAAGTGGAAGCAAACAAATTACCTTTGTCCATAGCAGCTAGCAGCTAAATTCCTCTGCTTTTTTCATTCTTAGAAATTGATAAATGAATAGAAGATGCTCAATCAAACCTCTGGGTAAGTAGTCAAAGACTGTGTGCATGGGTAATTAGGGAAAATCGTACCCCTAATGAAGACAACAGTGGGAAAAGAATGAACCACGAAGCTGATGATGACTCAGTTGACAACGCTTTTCGGTAAAGTCCACACTGTTTGGAAAGCACATTTTCATCCTTGGTGTCAAAACCTCCAACAGCACATAGAAAAGTAAAAGATGCTGGTCCATGATGAGTTTGTCTAGGGTTATTTTGGAAGCCCCTGACGTATTTGACGATGAAAAAGCCTTTCATTTCTTCTCCTTGTCTATCAGACTCCCTATCCAAGATAATAAGTAAAAAGGAAGGCCAACTAATGAGTCGTCAGCCCATGCCTGACTGGTTCCAGTCAGATCCAGTAGAATCACATCAGGTTGCTAAGGAAATTCTCCTCCTGCCAACAGCAGCACAGCAGTGAGGCTCAAGCCCTTGTTGCACACTCCCCACTGTTGCTAGGCTATTGTGGCCCAGATTTTGAGAAAATTTCACCTGCATGCAAATGTGTGACAGGGCTTTCCTGGCAACCTGTAGTTCAACAGAGAATAGGAAATGAAAACCATCATTATCGCCACAAGGTTCCTTTCACACAAGGTTCCATAACTTAGAAAGGTACCTCTGCTAAGGACTTTCTGCCCTGTTTTCCTCATCTATACTGCTCTGCACTACCTCAAAATGAGGAAGAAGGGGAAGTGCTTGTCTCAGGGGTGAAAGGTCTCATGAATTGGCTGAGACTCTTTTCAAGCGCCAAGGGGCACCCCTCAGAGTGGGTACACTTCCTTTTGCCCAGTTGGGGCAGAAGCCAATGCCTCAATGACAGTAACTTGCACAGCAAATATATCAAAGTGCTACAAAGTCTCAAGAACATCATCTGATTTGGAGTTTCTCAAGTAACCCCAGTAGCATGTAAGAAGGTAGACCATGATGTACAACAGAGTGAGCTGTTCCTCAACCAAGGATGTTTGGCAGAAGGGCTGAGTTCAGTGAAAATCCAAGGAAGCACCTTTTCCTAATTTACCCAGATTCACTGTGTGGACAATTTGGCACTGTGAAGAGCCACCCTGACCCCTTCTACTTGATGGTAAAAACTCAGGAAATGTTCCTTTCTCAAAGTTCTCAAAGAACTTTGAGTTTCTTTGAGAACTTTGAGAATCAACTGAGAATCAACTTCAAGTCCACGTGATAACACAACTTGGTGCTAAGAGCTCTCCAATCTCAGCCCTCATACTCTTCCCTAACATGCTTTATTCTTGCCACGTATGCCTTCTTCCCATTCTCAGAAGACCCCGGCACCGTCCTGCCTCAGGGCCTTGGCACTGGCTGTCCCCTCTGGTTTGCTCCTTCACTGCATTCAGCTGTCTGATCACATGTCATCTCCTTGGGGAGGCCTTCCTTGACCACTTTGTTGAAATTCCACCTCACCTCTTTTCTGTCCCTTATCCTGCCTATTTTAAAGAAAAGCACTCACTACTTGAATTCTATTTGTTTATTATCTGGTTTCTTTCTAGACTAGAAGTTGACAAACTAGCCTGTCTACACTTGCTGTCTACTTTTGTAAATAAAGTTTTATTGGGATACAGTCATTCTCACTCATTTGCATATTGTCTCTGGTTGCTCTCACCCCACAACTGTAGAGCTGAGTGGTTGCAATAGGAACTGCATGGCCAGCAAAGTGAAAAATATGTACTATCTTGCCCTTTACAGAAAGAGCTTGTCAATCCTGCTCTGGAATGTAAGCCCCAAGAAGACAGGCCTTTGTTTCTTTTGCTTACATCTGTTTCCCCACTGCTCAGAACAGGACCTGCCACTTCAGTCAGTTCAGTTCAGTTCAGTCGCTCAGTCATGTCCAACTCTTTGCGACCCCATGAATCACAGCACGCCAGGCCTCCCTGTCCATCACCAACTCCCGGAGTTCACTCAGACTCACGTCCATCGAGTCCATGATGCCATCCAGCCATCTCATCCTCGGTCGTCCCCTTCTCCTCCTGCCCCCAATCTTTCCCAGCATCAGAGTCTTTTCCAATGAGTCAAGTCTTCGCATGAGGTGGCCAAAGTACTGGAGCTTCAGCTTTAGCATCAGTCCTTCCAAAGAAATCCCAGGGTTGATCTCCTTCAGAATGGATTGGTTGGATCTCCTTGCAGTCCAAGGGACTCTCAAGAGTCTTCTCCAACACCACAGTTCAAAAGCATCAATTCCTTGGCACTCAGCCTTCTTCACAGTCCAACTCTCACATCCATACATGACCACAGGAAAAACCATAGCCTTGACTAGACGGACCTTAGTCAGCAAAGTAATGTCTCTGCTTTTCAATATGCTATCTAGGTTGGTCATAACTTTCCTTCCAAGGAGTAAGCGTCTTTTAATTTCATGGCTGCAGTGACCATCTGCAGTGATTTGGAGCCCCAAAAAATAAAGTCTGACACTGTTTCCACTGTTTCCCCATCTATTTCCCATGAAGTGATGGGACTGGATGCCATGATCTTCGTTTTCTGAATGTTGAGCTTTAAGCCAACTTTTTCACTCTCTTCTCTCACTTTCATCAAGAGGCTTTTTAGCTCCTCTTCACTTTCTGCCATAAGGGTGGTGTCATCTGCATAGCTGAGGTTATTGATATTTCTCCCAGCAATCTTGATTCCAGCTTGTGTTTCTTCCAGTCCAGCGTTTCTCATGATGTACTCTGCATAGAAGTTAAATAAGCAGGGTGACAATATACAGCCTTGATGGACTCCTTTTCCTGTCTGGAACCAGTTTGTTGTTCCATGTCCAGTTCTAACTTGCTTCCTGACCTGCATACAGATTTCTCAAGAGGCAGGTTAGGTGGTCTGTTATTCCCATCTCTTTCAGAATTTTCCACAGTTTATTGTGATCCACACAGTCCAAGGCTTTGGCACTTAGTAGATATTTATCAAATGATTGAACAGACGGATGAATGAGTATCCGAATGTATCTAGAAAATGCTTTTCTTAACTCAACAATTATTGAGCATCAACTTGAATTCTATGCAGAGAATCCCACAATGCTAAAAAAAAAACAACAAATTCAAGGCTCTATCAAGAATATCACATGATGGATAAGTGCCAGGTGTCACAGAGCCATAAGGGAGATGCCTGACCAAAGCACCCAAGGATGAAGGTGGTTCCTTCCAGCAATTCCAGTTCTGGATATAAATCCAGAAAAAAAAATGAAAACACTAATTTGAAAAGATTCATGCACTCCAGTATTCATAGCAGCACTATTTTAATAGCCAAGACATGGAAGCAACCCAAATGTCCATTAACAGATGAATAGATAAATAAGATGTGGTATACACACACAATGGAAAATTACCCATCCATAGAAAAGAATGCAGTTCTGCCATTTGCAGCAATGTGGATGGAGCTGGAAAATATTATGCTTAGTGAATGTCAGACAAAGACAAATACTGTATGACATCACTTCTATGTAGAATCTGAAAAATAATACAAATAGCATATGGGCAACATACAGATATAGAAAACAAACTAGAGGTTATCAGAGGGGAGGGGAGAGAGAATGGGGCAGAGGCAAAATATGGGTATAGGATTAAGAGGTTCAAGTTATGATGCATAAAATAGATAAGAGGCAAAGATATCTGTATAGCACAGGACTTATAGCCATTACCTTGTAATAACTTTTCATGGAGTATAATCTGTGAAAATATTGAATTCCTATGCTGTACACCTGAAACTAATACAATATTATAAGTCAACTATACTTCAATTTTTAAAAATATGATGATCCCTAAGGATCAGTTCTCCAAATGAAGAGAAGGATGAAGGAAGCTGCAGGCAGGGGAGAATATACACTGGTCCAGAGGCCAGCAAATGACCATGGGTTGCAACAGGTTGTTTGATATGTGAGAGTTGTTTGATATGTGAGAGTTGTTTGATATGTGAGAGTTGTTTGAAGGGGGTTTGAACAATTCTTCGTGAATCTGAATAATCACTCTCTTCATCTTTCTGACTCTGATATCCTTCGTTGTTATTTAAAGTTTGGAAGAAAATAACGATTCTTCTCAAAAAGGCTACCCCATTTCTGCTGATATTTTCAATCAAACCCAAAACACACTAAATGAGTTTTCCAAAGGGACATCTGGGATACAGCACATTCAGCTTTCTCAGCCTTGGCACTAGTGACGTGTTAGACCAGGTAATTCTCTGCTATGGGGGCTGTCCTAACATTATAAGATTTTAGCAGCACCCCTGACTTTTTCATGCTACCTGCCCCAGTGTGACAACTAAAAATGTCTCCAGACATCACTAGGTGTCCCCTGAGGGCAATAATTCAGGGTCAGTTGCTCAGTCATGTCTGACTCTTTGTGACCCCATGGACTGCAGCACGCCAGGCTTCCCTGTCCATCACCAACTCCCAGAGCTTGCTCAAACTCATGCCCATTGAGACTGTGATGCCATCCGACCATTTCTTCCTCTGTCGTCCCCTTCTCCTCCTGCCTTCAATTTTTCCTAGCATCAGGGTCTTTTCCAGTGAGTCAGTTCTTCACATCAAGTGGCCAAAGTACTGGAGTTTCAGCTTCAGAATCAGTCCTTCCAATCAATGTTGAGGACTGATTTCCTTTAGGATTGACTGGTTTGATCTTCTTGCAGTTGAAGGGACTCTCCAGGGTCTTCTCCGACACCACAGTTCAAAAGCATCAGTTCTTCGGTGCTCAGCTTTCTTTATAGTCCAACTCCATACATGACTACTGGAAAAACCATAGCTTTCACTAGATGGACTTTTGTCAGCAAAGTAATGTCTCTGCGTTTTAATACACTGTCTAGGTTTGCCACAGCTTTTCTTCCAAGGAGCAAGGGTCTTCTAATCTCATGGCTGCAGTCACCATCTGCAGGGATTCTGGAGTCCAAGAAAATAAAGTCTGTCACTGTTTCCATTGTTTCCCCATCTATTTTCCGTGAAGTGATGGGTCTGGATGCCATGATCTTCATTCTTTGAATACTAAGCTTTAAGCCAGCTTTTTCACTCTCCTCTTTCACTTTCATCAAGAAGCTCTTTAGTTCCTCTTCACTTTCTGCCATAAGGGTGGCATTATCTGCATATCTAAGGTTATTGCTATTTCTCCCAGCAATCTTGATTCCAGCTTGTGCTTCATCCAGTCTGGCATTTTGCATGATGTGCATATAAGTTAAAAAAGCAGGGTGACAGTATTCAGCCTTGACATACTCCTTTCCCGATTTGGAACCAGTCCGTCCTTCCATGTCTGGTTCTAACTGTTGCTTCTTGACCTGCATACAGATTTCTCAGGAGGCAGGTTAGGTGGTCTGGTATTTCTATGTCTTTAAGAATTTTCCACAATTTGTTGTGATCCACACAGTCAAAGGCTTTAGTGTAATCAATGAAGCAGAAGTAGATGTTTTTCTGGAAATTTGTTGCTTTTTCTATGATCCAGTGGATGTTGGCAATTTGATCTCTGGTTCCTCTGCCTTTTCTAAATCCAGCTTGAACATCAGGGAGTTCACAGTTCATGTATTGCTGAAGCCTGGCTTGGAGAATTTTGAGCATTACTTGTGCAGTAGTTTGAGCATTCTTTAGCATTGCCTTTCTTTGGGATTGGAATGAAAACTGACCTTTTCCAGTCCTGTGGCCACTGCTGAGTTTTCCAAATTTGCTGGCATATTGAGTGCAGCCTTTCACAGCATCACGTTTTTAGGATTTGAAATAGCTCAGCTGGAATTCCATCACCTCCACTAGCTTTGTTTGTAGTGTTGCTTCCTAAGGCCTTCCACTGACTTCACATTCCAGGATATCTGGCTCTAGGTGAGTGATCATAGCATCATGGTTATCTGAGTCATGAAGATCTTTTTTGTCTAGCTCTTCTGTGTATTCTTGCTACCTCTTCTTAATATCTTCTGCTTCTGTTAGGTTCATACCATTTCTGTCCTTTATTGTGCCCATCTTTGCATGAAATGTTCCCTTGGTATCTCTGATTTTCTTGAAGAGATCTCTAGTCTTTCCCATTCTACTATTTTCCTCTATTTCTTTGCATTGATCACTGAGGAAGGTTTTCTTATCTCTCCTTGCTATTCTTTGGAACTCCACATTCAGATGAATATATCTTTTCTTTTCTCCTTTGCCTTTCACTTCTTTTCTTTTCTCAGCTATTTGTAAGACCTCCTTAAATAACCATTTTGCCATTTTTCATTTCTTCTTCTTGGGGATGGTTTTAATCACCGCCTCCTGTACAATGTTACAAACCTCCATCCATAGTTCTTCAGGCACTCTATCAGATCTAGTCCCTTGAATCTATTTGTCACTTCCACTGTATAATTGTAAGGGATTTGATTTAGGTCATATCTGAATGGTCTAGTGGTTTTCCCTACTTTCTTCAATTTAACTCTGAGTTTTGCAATAAGGAGTTCATGATCTGAGCCACAGTCAACTCCTGGTCTTGTTTTGTATAGAGCTTCTCCATCTTCAGCTGCAAAGAATATAATCAATCTGATTTTGGTATTGACCATCTGGTCATGTTCTTGTGTAGAGTTGTCTCTTGTGTTGTTGGAAGAGGGTGTTTGCTATGACCAGTGTGTTCTCTTGGCAAAACTCTGTTAACCTTTGCTGTGCTTCATTTTGTACTCCAAGACCAAACTTGCCTGTTACTCCAGGTATCTCTTGACTTCCTATTTTTGCATTCTAGTCCCCTGTGATGAAAAGCACATCTTTTTCGGTGTTAGTTCTAGAAGGTCTTGTAGGTCTTCATAGAACCATCCCACTTCAGCTTCTTCAACATTGGTAGTTGGGGCATACACTTGGATTACTGTGATATTGAATGGTTTGCCTTGGAAACAAATAAAGATCATTCTGTCGTTTCTGAGACTGCATCCAAGTGCTGCGTTTCAGACTCTTTTGTTGACCATGAGGGCTACTCCATTTCTTCCAAGGGATTCTTGCACATAGTAGCAGATGTAACGGTCATCTGAATTAAATGTGCCCATTCTGGTCCATTGTGGTTCACCGATTCCTAAAATGTCAATGATCATTCTTGTCATCTGTTTGACCACTTCCAATTCACCCTGATTCATGGACCTAATATTCCAGGTTCCTATGCAATATTGTTCTTTATGGCATCAGACTTTATCTCCATCACTAGTCACATACACAACTGGGCATTTGCTTTGACTTTGGCTCAGCCTCTTCATTCCTTCTGGAAGTATTTCTCCACTGATCTCCAGTAGCATATTGGGCACCTGCCGACCTGGGGAGTTCACTTATCAGTGTCACATCTTTTTGCCTTTTCATACTGCTCATGGGGTTCTCAAGGCAAGAATACTGAGTGGCTTGCCATTCCCTTCTCCAGTGGACCACATTTAGTCAGTGCCAGTGAAACACACCAGGCAACGTGCAGATGAAATATGCTAATAACCTGCAAACGCTGAGTAGAGGAGGCTTTTGAAAGCCTGAGGGACTTGGTCTCTGGAGTGAAAATTTCCTGTCCCTTTTCATCTCCAGAAGATGCCCCCCGCCCCAATCATGGTCATGACAATAACCATAGTTACAGAGTTAGAACAAATAGCCACAGACCTCAAAGGGCAAACGTTAGCTATTTCTTCACTTGGTTACCCAAATGCCATTTTTTCAAGGGACTCATGGGGCCTGTGCTATCCTGAAAAATGCTAAGTTAAACATACACTAGGACAATGGAGCCGTACTCAGCAATAAAAAGGAATAAGCTGTTGGTAAAGGCAACATCATCAGTGTGTCTCCAAGGCATGATGCTGATGGAAAGGAGACAGTTTCAGAAGCTTCCATACCATCTGAGTCTATGTGACTTTCTGGAAAAGGCACAACAGATTAGTGGCTACAAGGGGCCGGAGTTGGGTAGGGTTTGACTACAGAGGGACAGAGTGGGAGTTTGAGGGGTGATGGAATGTTCTGTCTCCTGATTGTAAGTGGTGGCAGTTACATGAGTTTATATATACATTAAAACTGCACACTCCAGAAGTCCCTTAATTTTACTACCTGTTGTTTAAAAAACAAACAAAAAGCTAGTTCCTAAAGAATGTGAGGGGCTTTTAATATTGACATGTCTTCTAACCACAGTGAAGCATTTAAAGCCGCATTTCTAAAAGCATATCAGCCAACAAGGACTTGACCGCTGGTGATGGCAGAGCTCAAGGGGGAGAGGAGAAAGTGGAGGTTCTGGGACCAAAGGAAGAGCATTAGCTTCTCTGCGTCAATTCCTCTTTCACTTTCCACAGAACAAGGTGATCTTCACTTCCCAATCCCAGGCTACCAAATCTCACCCCAGAGCTGCTTGAGCCTCCCTGAGCAGAAGGGAGAAAATGTTTTCAGTATTTGACACACGTGAGAGCAGATTTACCAGCATGCTTCAAGGTGTGTGCACAGTCAGAAAGTTGTATTGATATTGCATTCTTGGGAAGGTTGAAAAGACTCATCTATGGGGTAAGAGAGTCTAAAAGAATGTGGGGTTAGCTTTCCAAGGCTCCAGGTGAGAGGAGAAACAGGGAGCATAAGGGAACGACTTAATTCTGAAAGGGAACGACATCCTGTGCAGTTATTCATATGAATAACATCACCAGATTTGTGTGTATATTGGAATAATCAGTATTTCTGGGAGACCTTTAACTCATTTGAAGTATCTAGTCTGTTGGTCTGTAATGATGGTGATGGGTCCAGGTTATATAATACATGGGAAGGTGGTGGTGAAATTTCACTAGGATCCAACCCCATAAGCGTCCAGTTCAGGGTAAGAATATTTAGCATTCTCCCTGTTTTTTGGGGGGTGGGGGTGGGGGAGACTGCACATTGTGGTTTACACAGACATGACAGGGATACTCACAGGAAAATCTTGCTCATTTGCTTATGCAAAGATGCTAGAGAAGCACAGAATTTTCACACCAGAAAAGAATGTTCTTGTGTTCTCAGAGAACGAAATGCACGGCAACAGCAAGACTCAGAAAGTGTCTTCTGCCTGACTCGTCCTGAAAGAGCTATGCAAAGCACAGTGTCACAGCTGTGGAGATTATACTGCTTTCTCTACATCCCCCATCATCCAACACTTTAAGCAACATGATTTCTGATGGACAGTTGAAGTCTTTTTTCCAGTTTTTCAGAGGTAGCTTAGTATAGCCAACATCCTCAGGGGTCATTGATTCTTTTCCCTCTTGACTAAATGTCCACTGTGAAAACGAAGTAAAAACTGCAGGCCTCTTGTGTCTGTGGAGTGAGGAATAGGGCACTATAGCAGAGGCGCGATATATACTGCAGAAGGACTAGCTCATGACTTCAGATCATCTTGAAAGTAGAGCTTTGGACTTTTCAGTAGCATCTTACATCTTTTATCTTAATTGATCCTCACATAAGCCTCCCCTCATGATGTAAGGAATTATTACTCTATACCCATTCAACAGAAGCTAAAACCAAGGCATGTGTATGTTGAGAATTTATCAGTGGTAACACAGAGAGTTAGTGGAAAAACAAGGTATGAAACCTGAGTCTCCTGATTCCAGACCTCATTGTAAAGTGTCATCTGGATACACCAAACTTAGACCAAAAGCTAGGAGGTGAAGATGGTTACCTTTTGTAGGAATTGTTGAACTTGGACTCCTATTCCCAGGCCTAAAGGGAAGGATGCATTCCCAGTAAAGAATATGCCTGATCTCTTTGAAGATTTATCTCAAGCAGCAAGCTGACCCATTCCTACTCACAAAGAATTGACTTCTCCCTCGGTTGAGCCCCACTGGACCTTAAATACAGTGCTATCTTTGTACCTACAGCATTTCCACATGCCTCAGGGCCTGAGTCTTGCTGTCCTTGGATTCCCAGACCTTGGCACATAGTAGGCACTCAAAACTTGTGTGCTAAATGAACAGTATGGCATCAACTTGATTCTTTATCAGGGCATGTCAAAGGCAATTTGGGCATGGAAAAAACTTGAGAATGTCATTTACCCCCTCAAAGCCTTAGTTTCCACATCTGTGAATGGGGATAAAGAAAACAAGAACCCTATTCCTATTCCGGGATGTAAAATGCTTGGCAAGGTGTTTGTCTCACAGTAAGCTCTCAGTAGACGGTAGCTCTTCGTGGTAGCCAGCCTCCAAGACGGTCCCCAGTGACCCTCATCTTGATACCCACAGCCTTGTGTGGTCCCCTCACACTGAACAGAGCAGACTAGGTGACAGCAGGATAACAGAGAGATGACAGAGTGTGACTTACCAGAACCACTCACAGAAATTACTGAGGTTTCTGCTTGCTCTCTTTGAGATCACTTGCTCTGGAGGGCACTGGCCATCCTATCATGAAGAAGTCCACGTTGGTAGGATCTAGGCTTCTTGCCAACAGCCAACATCAAGTGACCTGCTGTGTGAGTGAGCCGGCTTGGACATGGATCCTCCAGCCCCTGTAAAGCCTTCAGATGACTGCAACTCTGGTGGACACCTTGACTGCAGGCTCGTGAGAGACCTGGGGCAGTTAAGCCACTCCTAGATTCCTGACCTACAGAAATTGTGTAGACAGACGCTTACTGTTTTAAACTGCTAAGTTTGGGGTGATTTATAAGGACATAATATACTTGTTGTAAATAGCTGTACAGGTTATCAATAAAGACACACCTCCCACATGGTCAGTGCCTGTGCTTGCCTGATCTCAGTTCTCAAGAGCAGTTGGGGGAGGAAGGTTGGTTTTGACCAAATCAGGACTCTCCTCTCCCCAAACTGAGGAGGTAGGGAACTAAGGTAGACCTTCTCAGGAACTGGCCTGAGGAAGGTGAGAAAGTCCTCGTGGTACTATTTGCTACACTGACAAACTGATGTCAGAATGTCACTGGACCCTGAACCAGACATTCTAATGTTATTTCATGGTGGCAGGCACGTACGTCATCTTCCAAACAGTGGGACAGTCCTGACTCTAAGGGCTAATCTTGGACCCCCTTCTCTGTCGCCCGCCCCCAGCAGCTAGCATGCCACCCACACCAATGTCTTGCTTAGCTTCCCCTTCCCAAGTCCTTCAAACCACACAACTTTGATGAAAATGGTGGCATTTTTAAAGTGGCCAGTATTTGACTGAATATTGAGAATTCCTTAGTTTTTTCAGGCTACACAGGCCTTCAGTTCAGTTCAGTTCAGTCGCTCAGTCATGTCCGACTCCTTGCGACCCCATGAATCACAGCACGCCAGGCCTCCTTGTCTGTCCATCACCAGCTCCCGGAGTTCACTCAGACTCACGTCCATCGAGTCAGTGATGCCATCCAGCCATCTCATCCTCTGTCATCCCCTTCTCCTCCTGCCCCCAATCCCTCAAAAGTGAAAGTGGAGAGTGAAAAAGTTGGCTTAAAGTTCAACATTCAGAAAATTAATATCATGGCATCCGGTCCCATCACTTCATGGGAAATAGATGGGGAAACAGTAGAAACAGTGTCAGACTTTATTTTTGGGGGCTCCAAAATCACTGCAGATGGTGACTGTAGCCATGAAATTAAAAGACGCTTACTCCTTGGAAGAAAATTATGACCAACCTAGATAGTGTATTCAAAAGCAGAGACATTACTTTGCCGACTAAGGTCCATCTAATCAAGGCTATGGTTTTTGCAGTAGTCATGTTTGGATGTGAGAGTTGGACTGTGAAGAAGGCTGAGCGCCGAAGAATTGATGCTTTTGAACTGTGGTGTTGGAGAAGACTCTTGAGAGTCCCTTGGACTGCAAGGAGATCCAACCAGTCCATTCTGAAGGAGATCAGCCCTGGGATTTCTTTGGAAGCAATGATGCTAAAGCTGAAGCTCCAGTACTTTGGCCACCTCATGTGAAGAGCTGACTCATTGGAAAAGACACAGGCCTTGGTGAGAGTCAAAGCTTGGGGGATGGGTGTGAGGTATTTGGCTCTGAGCTCCCATGAGGTTGTGTTGCTGCTGCTGCTAAGTCACTTCAGTCGTGTCCAACTCTGTGCAACCCCATAGATGGCAGCCCACCAGGCTCCGCTGTCCCTGGGATTACAAAACTCTAAACCCCAAGTCCCTTCCCTTCCCCAGCGATCCCTGGTGTCTCCCTAGAGTATAGGCCACTGCTTCTGGAGCGTTCCAACCCTCAACACATGCTGCCATTCTTTACCACCATCCCCAATTCTCCTGCAGTCTCTGCCCCGCTTAGCTCCTCTCAAAACTAGAGAGTTTATACCCCAGGTCCCACCCCAAGCAAATATAGTTCTTTCAGATAACCTTGAACTGTCTGATCTTTAAGGGACCACAGACTTTGAAAGCCACCTCTGTGTTGAAATTTACTAGCTCCCTGGGCAGGAAAACACAGCTCTTTGTTTGGTGCTCAAAAGTGTCTTGACTATAAAAGACAAATGCCTCAGGATGGGAATAGGAACCGTGTCCCTCCTTCACCTCAGAGAGTTCTCGCCTGCGTGCACTCCCTCTTCCTGCCGAGAGGTTGGCGCAGACACAGCCTCCTCTTTGTTCAAGAATCTGGAAGTTCCCAGTGTGTTCCAGAGAGTTTAAACACCGATCATCATTGGTTCCCCTGTGGCCAGTCTGCCTTGGGTCCCAGAATTCCCACAGATGCACATACAGATGGGAGCACCATGCCACCACTGATGAGAACGAGACACCAGCAGGACCGTGCACAAAGCTGGCTTTGACCAGTTCCTTCCTGTTGGATATACAGTATTCCTCACAATTTCCACCCAAAACTCTGCGAACCCTTATTTTCCCCGAGTCCAGCTGTGGTGGGAACAAAAGGGGGACATGGGGGTCCCAGCCACTGGACCACGCTATGGCATTGGCTGAAGGATCCCGACAGCCAGGTCCTGCTCTCACATCCACACAGTCCCCTGAAGACGTGGTTCCTTTCTAGAAATCTGTGGGTGTTGTGTTGCCTGAAACATCCAATGGCCGATGCTTGCAGCACTGGAGAGTGTCTCTGTCTGACTTTGGCACTCAGCCCAGAAACCAAAAGGCAAAGAGTGTGCCCTTGAGGTTGTTACATGGGATTTGAAATTTTAACAGCTCACCTCTGCTTTGGTGCAGACTGTTACATTGACAGTACACAAATCTCTGTCCCTAAACTTAAGGAAAAATCAGTGTTTGTGCTTAGCATGGTGTGTTACACATTGAGGGCAGCCAATCAAAGTTTTTGATTTGGCTTTATTAGTATTACGTTGGGTTGAGAGAATCACCAGTTTAGCGCTTCTACAGAGGATTTCTTCCTCTGTTTTGTCTAGGTTGTAATTTTGTTTTATGGCTTCGGCTATGTTAAGAAAGAGAGGTTCCAAGTTCAGCCTGGGGCAAAAGGAAAAGGCAGTTCAACCTGTCACCATTTTTATCCACTGGGTTTCCACCTCTATTATTACTGACCCCTCAGGGTGGAGGGATTAAACCCCCCTCCTCACCCTCTTCTCACCAATAAAACTGACAAACTAACCTACCTCCAAATTTGATACTTAATCTCTACTGACAGAAAGACATGCTTCAGCACCAACTTTATTTTTGTTATTGGCTTGAATTATATAAATAGACTTAAGAGCTGTAAAACATAGGGAAGAAAATAAAATTACTGATTTTTTCACTCTTCCCAAAGGCAAATCCCACAAGTAGCTAAGCCCAGTTGCCCGAAACTTTTTACAAGTAATTTCATGGTAATTTTACTATGGAAAAGAAAAAGGAGAACTAGAAGGTAAAGCCTAGGAACTTCTCCTTTGTCTCAGCCGTCTATCTCTTCTCACACTTGGAGTGACAGGAACAGAGACCAAGCGTGGAAATGGTATGATTGATACACATACAAAATCTCACCCGTGGTTAAGACTTTCAGGGGAAATTTAGACCACAGCCTCAGCTTCCCGTGCTCACTACCCTTTGGATCAGTTCTGTTTTTAAAAATCAAAAAAGTGCAACATTTGGAAGCTTCAACTAAGATATACCATGAGAGATGAACTGTATTTCTCTCCAACAAAAGCCACGCTTTGTAGCAGAGCTCAGTTCCTGCAGGACTGACAATTCCGAGCCTGTGTCTCTCACAGAGAAGGCAAGGAGGCGGCACACTTGAAAAGGTGTCCTGCGTGAGTCGGTGAAGCCAGCTGTGAGTTGTTTCCTAAGAGCACAGGGCCCCTAGCTATGCGCGCCTAAATCACCTCGAAGCTTTTTCTAGTCCCATCTTTCTGACACCTGTCTCCAGGCTAATCCTTCTAGTCTAAACAGCTGCCTCGGTCACGTCATGCCTGCCTTTAATGACTCCCCCATGCCTCCAAAAATGTCAGTTACACCCTAGACTGGCCTTTGTATTGTGCCAGAATCTGGCTGCCTCTGACATTTAATCTCCCTCCATCTCCAACAGGAATCTGCTGCCCGCTCAGCAGTCTCTGCACCACTTTGTACTCGCTCATCTACATTCACACCTTTCCTTGCGAACATCTCCATCCTCTCCACTCAGAATATGCTCCTCCCCCCGCCTTCCTCCTCACCCACCAACTCCAAGGCATGAAACAAAGAGTGGGATTTAGATTTAGGTAGATTTGGGTTAAATTCCAGTTCTACTGCTTGCTTGCTTACTGTGTCTCACTGGGAAACGGTCTTACCTTCTCTGAATCTCAGTTTACTCATCTATAAAATGAGAATGTTCACACCAGGTTCATGGTAGATGCTCAGGAAAGGATAATTGCTTTTTTTCTGCATGTCTGTCCAACTCCATGCAGCACCCCAACCTCCTAAATCAACTAATTTCTATCAATGGTACATAAAACATGGTTTACATATAAGAATAACGTTTAGGTGCAGTAAAGTTGTTATCAAGGAATTGGGCAGTCAGGAATATAGAGATCACGAGACCCTCTCAGGACAGAGCTCAGAGGCCAAGGCACGAGTGTTCATTCTCTGTTAGTGACATGCTGAAATTTCAGTTTCGAGGGAGTGGAACCCAATACAAATACTCAAAAAAGAGCCAACCAGTCCATGGATTGGAAATTATAGTACTGGCATGACTCACTGTTAGATATTGGAAAGAATTCCTGAATAACATATTTTTTTATCATTTACCCCCAAATTTTCAAAAGATGATGCCAATTAACAAATTCAGTTCCATGATACTTGAATCTTAATTTTTTAACACATAGATGCATTAGACATGTTTATGATGCTTCAGCCCTCTTGAAAGAAATGGACCCACTCACAGACCTTCATTCAGCAGGTGATTCACCCTTCTTTGGACATGTCTGATTGGTGTAGGGATAGCACCAGACCAAAGGACAGCCAATCCCAGAGTCTGGAGGACAACAATGACCCGAGGCTGAGTGCAGAAAGGTGATGGGAGCTGATCACATTCTCTGTCTTCCGAGAGCTGGACTAGGAAACACGGAAGGAACGAGCCCAGAGCGACAAGAGTAAAAAGTTTAAGGGTGCCCTAAGGGAGGGTCAGGGACGTGGCAGGCAGAAGCCATGAGCAAGCCAGAGGTAAGAAAGCTGAGAAACGTCTCACAAGCCAAGACAGCCAGTTAGAAAAGAGGAGAACTTAGCAGAAGCGTGAAGAGAAGCAGGAAGCCGTGAGAAAGAGATGGCGAGAGTGGGGGGTCCCTGGAGCTGACCAGTTCCTCAGATCGCCTCAATCTTTGGAGCTATCTCAGTTCCTATAAAAATCCCCTGTTTCAAGCTAACTTACATCAATATTCCTTATAAACAGAACCTAACCTAAACAGTAGGAAAGCAGTGAGATATTTTATTACCAGGAATGCACATTTTATTTCACAAGTCACAAACCAACAGGCCCCTGAGGATTCTTTCTTTTCAGTGAGACACAAGGTGCAGGGTTAGATTACCTTAAAGGATGGAGCAAGGTTTTCTCTGAGCACCAGCTGCAGGGAGCCTCTTATTACTCACTTCTGAGGGCAGCCACCACAGTCTGACACTTTCAGAACATTTCATCAGCTTTGAGGACTCAGACTATCCCTGGCAGGGGATGCCAGGGTGACTTGGGAGAGAGAACCCTCTTTTGCTATAAGACATGCAGGCCCGTGTTCTGTGATTCGTGATACTGACTAGTCCTGTGACCCCAGGAAAATCACCTCAGCTGAGACTCAGCTTTCTTCCTTGTGATAGATGATCGCTAAATTGACTTTTGAAATTAATAATGTATGAATCTTCTAAGCAAATTTCTTTTTCCAGTTAGATCAGGAAAGGAGGCAGCCTAGAAGAAAAAGACCGTGGACCCACGTCAGGAAACCTACGTTTCAGCTCTGCCACTCACTGCCTGGGCAAGCTGGGAGAGCACCTCTCTGGGTATCACTCATAAAAGGAGGGAGTCGGTTTGTGTCTCAGGAAAAGGGCGTTTTCACTCTAAATTCAAAATCCTAAGGATTTTGAACATCCCAATCCATGATTCCAGTGACTCCTTCAGTTCAGTTCAGTTGCTCAGTCGTGTCCGACTCTGTGACCCCATGAACCGCAGCACGCCAGGCCTCCCTGTCCATCACCGTCTCCCGGAGTTCACTCAGACTCAAGTCCATCGAGTCGGTGATGCCATCCAGCCATCTCATCCTTGGTCGTCCCCTTCTCCTCCTGCCCCCAATCCCTCCCAGCATCAGGGTCTTTTCCAATGAGTCAACTCTTTGCATGAGGTGGCCAAAGTATTAAAGTTTCAGCTTCAACATCAGTCTCTTCAATGAACAGGACTGATTTCCTTTAGAATGGACTGGTTGGATCTCCTTGCAGTCCAAGGGACTCTCAAGAGTCTTCTCCAACACCACAGTTCAAAAGCATCAATTCTTCGGTGCTCAGCCTTCTTCACAGTCCAACTCTCACATCCATACATGACCACAGGAAAAACCATAGCCTTGACTAGACGGACCTTAGTCGGCAAAGTAATGTCTCTGCTTTTGAATATACTATCTAGGTTGGTCATAACTTTTCTTCCAAGGAGTAAGCGTCTTTTAATTTCATGGCTGCAGTCACCATCTACAGCGATTTTGGACACCTGCATTTAAAATTCCTTACCTTGTTGTTCTTTTCCACCCTAGTGATCCAGAAAGCAATCTACCACAATTTCCAGGAGAATTTATCTCTCTCAGTTTGTCTAGCTAGAGACTAACATGACACCTGTTGGGGACAAGTCTGACGTGTTGCAGTCCAATGCCAGTTGGAACAGACACGTGGACTAATTTGGACTCCTGGTGGCACAAGTTCCCCCGGTTGCTGATAGAGAACTGTGAAGTCTAAATTGGAAGACAGGCATATCCAAAAGAAAATCTATGTCTCTTTCCCAGAATACCATAAAGCCATAAATAGAAAATGACGATGTAGAGCCTAAAGCATTCCTCAAGGCCCTTTTAAGTGTCTCTTTTTAAAATGATGAAATTGAATGGTGGCAATTAGGAGTTTTAGGGTCCACGGATTAAGGAGATACAGGCCAAGAGAAAAAGGGCAGGAGCAAATATGGCTTGCTACAAAAGAAAATTAATTCTCTAAGTCTTCCCTGTGGCTCAGACGGTAAAGAATCTGCCTGCAATGCGGGAGACCCGAGTTCGATCCCTGGGTTGGGAAGATCCCCTGGAGCAGGGAATGGCAACCCACTCCAGCATTCTTGCCTGGAGAATCCCATGGACAGAGGAGCCTGGTGGGCTACAGTCCATAGGGTACATAGAGTCGGACACGACTGAGTGACTGAAAGAAAATAGTGCCCTGCAATTTCAGTAAAAACTGAAAGGCACAAATGACTCCAAGGCACTAAAGGTCATGGATTTTCACTGTTTCACCAACACAGCAAATGTTCCAGTTAAATGAAGTCACAAAAGTCTACAGTAACATGTGTATTAGTCCACGAGGGCAGGTGACTTAAAGTAACCAGAAACAAAAGGCAAAACCAGTAACTGACAGAATAAATACCTATAGGCAAGGAAGATACGAAAAGGAGTTCAACCTCAATAATAATTAAAATAGAATGTTAAATGAGATATTTCTTTTTGCCCACCAGGTTGGCAAATAATAATCGAATAGCATTCAGTGCTGCTACAGATGAAGGGAAATAGCCAATCCTGAAAACAGTAGGTCCTGCAAAATTTTAAATATGCATGGTCATTGACCTAGCAATATAGTCCTCAGAAATTCTTCCATGGGTATTTCCTAAATGCTCATTTATGCTCTTAACAGCCAAATCTGGAAACTACTCACACCAATACTGATTTAGTTAAACAAACTTTGTACACCCAAAAAACAGAGTAGTACTCCATAGCTGTTTTTAAAACGATGAGCAATAGCTAAATGTAGTGATGTGGGAAGATTTTCCCGTGAAAAAGCAAGTTTTGGAAGAGAATACATAGTATGATCCAGTTTTTTTAAAGGGGCACAAATGCATAAGTGTGCATGGGGGCACACACACATACACAACACTCAAAATCCGTGCCTGCCTCCACTCCTCACATCTGACTACGCCAGCTTCACATGCTGTGTTTTAGCACCAAACTGAGTCGCCAGCTTCTGTAACATCTGTTAAGAACACAGGTCTCAGCCCTGGGCCCGCTACCCAATGTCTGGCTAAACCCTAACCTTCATCCTATGTTAGTGCGGGAACCTAGAAGAATATACATCAAAGTGTTAACATGGATATTTCTGAGACGGAGATGACACGGTGTTTACCCTTTCTGTATCAAACTTTTCTGTATTGTTTGCATTTCTAATAATGATAATAATGTTTTACTGTTTTGTAATGAAGAAAAAACAACACTGTAAATGTAAAGAATAAAACTGAAAAAATATAGTGATCAGATTGTATTGCTTGTTCTGCAACTACTTCTACACTCTGCTCCCTATAAATTTTTCCAGTTCTAGTTAGACATCATGCACCTGTTCTATAAAAAGCTCCAAACAAAGCATCCCAGGATAGAGGGGGTAAGACAGAAATAAAGGAGACTTCCCAGTGACTTAGAGAGATGGCGCTTACTTCCAAATTTCAGGTTAGGAGACTGGAGGATTTTTAGCCCTATGCAATGAAAGTTGAAGCTTTGGTTTATGTTCAACTTCTCAGAGAACTTAAACCGAGAAATAACTTTAGTAGGAACTAGATATGATGTTTTAATTTTGTATTATCAGGCCCCCTAGGCACCCCCGCCAAAATCAAAGAATTGTTAATTGTAAAAGCAAACAAAAAAGCACCACCACTTAATAGATCTTATACCAATCAAAGTATATTTGAAAATCCTGAAGTGTCAGAGGGTCTGGGTTATAATTTGAGTTGGACAGTGGTGTGTGGTGCTCGTGTTAGTGCGTGCCACGCAAAACCTGGTAAGTTCACGTTTAAGTTCTTTCTCTCCACTGCCTGCTGACTCCCCCGTCCCCCACCAGGGGGACGCCAAGGCTCTGTCAGCCCCTGGCCCTGGGGCCGCTCCAATCCACCCCTGCCTCCACTCCGCCCTAGCTCTGCACTCCCCTTCGTCTGGACTGCAGCTGTGCGGCCAGTCTCCTTGGTCCTAGCAGTCTGTTCTCCACACTAGAGCTGGACTGATCTGTTACTGTTCAAATGTGACCACATCCTTTCTCTGCTTGAACCCCTTTGGTGCCCCCACTGCTCATAAGACAAAGTCCAGACTGAGTTAAGGGAGAGGCTTGAGGCAGCTTTCCTACTAGGCACCGCCTTGGTTAAAGCAGTGATTCTCAACTCTATGAGACTTTATCCAAAAAAATGTTTTAATCCTGATACATTTTGAAAATTCATCCCAGGTGACTCTACCCTCAGTGGTCGGATGCCCACCCATAGAGGAACACTGATGAGGGACAGGAGCAAGGACAGTCAGAGGTCCGAATGGGGGTGCAGCCTGGAGTTCAGTATTAACCTAAGGGGGCTTAAGTGCAGGTTAAGCCTCTGTTCTCGAATCTACCCCAAAAGAAGACTCATTTCATCTCATCCCCTCACCAGGGAGGAAGGTTCTGGTGACATGCTCCAGCCAGGGGCTCTTTAAGAAAACAATATTGAATACTGAATCTTCCTTTAAATATTGAATCTTCCCGTTTATAAATAATGCATCTATTTATTTATAAAAGGTGAATATTTAACAAGCAGCAGTGCGGCAATTTTAATTCAGAATTAAATATTTTTACAAAATCCAGGAGAGAATTCCACAAAGGGAAGACCAATTCATACAAATACTGACTCTCCTTCACCTTCCCAGACATCCTGGCGTGCCACGTGCTCAAATACATGTTGGGGCAGGGGCAGGGGCAGGGAGCATGCTCCGTATGCTCGTTTAACCCCACAGTCTATCATTGAGTTTATTATCTCTTTGCCTTCACACAGGACTGAGAAATGACTCCAAGCAGGACATACCTACTGAATGCTTAAAAAAGAACTTAGGGCAAGTGTCTCTTTTAGATAACTGCATTCTAATTTCTAAGTCTTATTACAAGGGCACTTTTATTCTTATTTTTATACCAATTATCTCCTCCTGTTATTGTTATTACTCTTCAAGCTAGCCTAGCCTGGGGTTGAATACCATTGCTCCAAGCTACTAGTTGGCTAACTCTGGTCAGTTCACTTACACTCCTCAAGGCTGTTCTCTGGTTATTCTTCCTTACAGAAAGTATGCAAGATGCGGTACAACAAAGTGGGTGTCCTATGAATGTTAATTCCCCTCCCTTTCCCTTCTCCCCAGGCCCCATCACACACCACAGCGTTCCCTCCAGGTTGCGGTCATGCACTTGATAATCTCCTTTTAGCCTAGAACTGAAATTTACCTTCTTGCAGTCAGGCGTTCTGTAATAATGTCACTTCAAAGAAAACATTGTTTGGTCTCACGTGGTCCAGCACAGCATCCTCTAAGAAGGCTGCTGGTTGGTTGTCAAGGGAACTTTGAAGGTGGTGTTTATCCTATGGGGATTCACCATGATCCAGGGCCTCATCTTCAGCCTTCCAGACATGGGACTTGATTGGTCCAATATGCTGGTGAAGGGAGGGTCTCTCCTCTCTGGGATGCTGTGTGTTGAGCAGGGTCACAGAGACTGGTACATACAAACCAGAATGCTGATTCTTTATTTCACAGTGAAAAATACACCACTGGTGGTAATCGTGGTGGTGGTGAAGGAAGGACAGGTTACTAGAGGAATAAAATAAGAAAAACTTGCTCCATGATGTCACTGACAAGGAGACCCTGGCAGCTCTCTCTCCCTCTTTCAGAGACAGAGCTTGCTAAGGGAACTGCATCCAGCCCCAGCTTCTCACGTTCTAGATCCCATTTTCTGTGTTCTAGTCTATGCTTTTCTGCTCACGCATCTTTCTCCAACTAAAGTACCAAACGTCTCAGTCCCGCCGCCTGGAGTTCTCTTGGGCCGGTGTCCTGGGTGCCCCCAGCTCTGGAGTTGCCCTGTTACACTGCTGTGGCTTCCTCCTACTAAGTGGGAATCCTTTCCCTCTTGCTGGCATTTCCCTCTCTGTGACAGAAGACTGATTAAAACAATAGCCTGGACTCCCCCTTTCACTCAGTCTCTCCTTCTTGATTCCCCAGGAAGACGACGTGGCTTCTCTACTTGGCAAATTGGGGGCAAATAAATGGGATGCTCAAGAGCAACTTCTTCCCCCCACTGCCACACTTTGACAGCTTACCTGCTCACAGAGAATGGGATTTCTCTGCTCCCCGAGTCATGTTTACCATGAGAAAAGGTCCAGCAAGGTCCAGGCTAGGAGGGAAAGGCTACCTTACTCTGGGGTTCAATATCAAGGGAGCCCCTTCAGTAGATAAAAGCCTTGTTCTGATCTGTCTGTATCAGTGAAAAGGGTGGTTATTCTAATCCCTATTTGCATTTCCTATTTCATTGCTCATTGTTTCAGGAGCTGAGTGTGTATAAATAACACCCTTTCTTAGCCCTGGCAAGCTTCCTGCAGCTGGCAGATGTTCACCAAAGCCCTCTCCACTTCTAGCACCAAGGGGAGCAGCCACCCTGGTTTGTCTGGGGCTGAGGGGTGTCCTGGAATGCAGTCCCTTCTTGAAGGCAGGGACCATATCTACCCCTCTGAAAAGCTGTGGTAGAAGCTCAATAAATTCATGTCAATTCAATTGATTAGTTAAGGAGAGTCACAACAGGCCCCAGTCTTAAATTTTGTCAGTGGCAATAATCATGGCTGCCTTGTTTCAAAATCATGGAACTATGTAGTCAATGTAAAATATGTTTTACAATAGCTTCATGCTTAATTTTCTGCATTTTAAATCCAAGTTCCCAGAACCAAACAATAATTCTTACCTGTGACTTTGACTACATTTTCACAAATATATAAATTCCTTTCTTGTTAACAACGAAAGAAATTAAAACTCTGGTTGTTTTAATACTTTGATTTGTGTGAAGACATACAGGAAATCATACTGACCAGGCACAGGAATGGAAGGAGGCATTGATTGACACAGGGAGCTTTAAAATAGGGTTAAAATATTTTCTTCACTATTTTTGAGTACAGATGCACCAAGGATCCTGGAACTCCCATTGTTTCAAATAAAGTAATGAAGTCATTGTGAAAAGATTTTATTTGGGAAAGCTGAGTCATGCTTCTGTATTCTATCTCATCAAAACTTCTCCCTGATCTTTACCTCATCATAAAACTTTTGTAGCACCCCCCACAGTGATGAAAAGTGAACCTTTGCTATACTTTGTCTCAAAGCTGGCTGTCTTCTGTATCCTACTTCCTTTAAGCTGTGGTGAAAGCTTTGCTTATGTATTTTAACTGGAAAAGAGTTAACAGGTTAGACTAATGTTGATGAATTGTTCAATAAAATAAAATTGATGATGTTTAGCAAGAACTTTAAGGCAAATTTTGCTAGTGATGACTCATGCTGATAATATGGTAAGAGTTTGTAACCTGTGTTCCCCTAAAGGAAAAAAATTCAAAGACACTAACTAAAGATGAAAAGACAGACTTTCAGGACCAGCATGACAGGTATAGGAGTCACTGTATCAGGTCTTACAGTGGGGAAGAGAGATTGGGCTCAACTCTGAATACAGCGTAGGCAACTGGGAATTTATAGCCAAAGGGCAGAGAGGAGGCCAGAACATGGAAGATTACTTAAGAGGAAACATGAGAAGTAAGGGGTCTTTGACTTAATCAACCAGATAGAATTTTTAACTGAAGACAGACCAGGGTGATTAGATATCAACTGAGAGCCAATGGAGGATGAACTTGATTAGATGTTGAGGGTGGTCAGATTTTAAGGGTGGAAAGTTCCAATTAAATTTGACTTAGCAGGGTTCTTGTTAAACAGGATTTTACAGGGACATGAGCCTGCCTAAAGTCTGTGAGGCAGAGAATCTTTGTCAGCTCCCCAGAACTCTGTGGGCTTTGGCAGTTTCCTGAACATTGAGAATGCCAGCTCTAATGGTCCATCTCCACAAGGAGATTTCCATCCACTGAAGGAGGAAGACAATAAACAAGTAAATATAAAGGATAATAAGTATTAAAAGGAACTATCAGGGGGCTTCCCTGGCGGCTCAGTGGTAAAGAACCTACCTGCCAACGCAGCAGACACAGGTGAGATCGCTGGTCCAGGAAGGCCTCACATGCTGCAGAGCTGCTAAGCCTGTGCGCCGTGACCGCTGAGCCTGTGCTCCAGAGCCCGAGAACCCGTGTGCCAGCCCAAGCAGCCACTGAAACCCATGAGCCTAGAGCCTATGCTCCGCGACAAGAGAAGCCCCCGCGATGAGAAGACCATGCACTGCAACCAGAGGAAAGTCTGCATAGGAACAAAGACCCAGCACAGCCAATCAACCAATCAATCGATCAAGAGGACAAAAAGTTCAGCTCCAGCATGGTTGTTCAGTTGCGCATTCGTTGCAACCCAAAGGACTCTAGCCGCCGGGCTTCTCTGTCCATGGGATTCTCCAGGCAAGAATACTGGAGTGGTTGCCAATTCTTCACCAGGGGATCTTCCAGACCCAGGGATCAAACCCAGGTCTCTCGCATTGCAGGCAGACTCTTTACTGTCTGAGCCACCTGAGAAGTCCAAAAGAAACTGCTAGGAAGCTGTAAAGGAGAATTGGGAGAGGCTACTTTTGTAAATCAGGGATGGCGCCTGGAGCAGTACAGAGCGCTCAGGCTGGGTGGAGGAGAGGGCATAGAGGGGAAAGCCTGGTGTGCTCTTAGGAGGAGGCTGGAGTGCTGGGGGACAATGTCCAAGGCCAAGGTGGAGAGGGAGTGGGGCCAGGACATGCAAAGGAGGGTGGGTTTCATCGGATGTACAGTGGTTACGTCAGAGAGGGGTTGGAAACCATGGTAGAGACTGGGCCTGACTTGCATTTTAAAACAACAGTTCTGCACTGTTTGGAGAGAAGGAGTGGGGGGTGGGGCCAGAGGGAAGCGGGGAGCCTTGTCAGGAGGTGGTGCGGCAGGCAGAGAGATGACGGGGAAGAAAGATGGTGTCAATCTGAAAATACACAAGTAGATACATACATAAAGCTATTTCAGAGTTAGTTTTTTAAAATAATGAGTGTTTTAATGCTGATATTGTCCTCCAGAAATGTGCTAACACGATGGAACACATCATCCCCAATTTCCACATAAATGCATAGGATTAACATGGAATTTTCACTGAACTTTTATGCCTAGCAGAAGAAGCCTATATCAGTTCCTATAAAGCATAGGAACTCGGAGACAATGATTGATCCTCCTGCCAAAAAATCTCTTGCTCTCTGTGATTAGCAGAGGCTGAGTCATACAGGCAATGGGCCTGTTTACGTACAGCTGTCTTCAAATGGCCTGGATGGCAAAATGAGAGAAGGAGGGAATCACACTTCTAAATATTACTGATCTTCTCCGTGGGGCCTTGGGTGCAGGGAGGGATTTACTATCAAAGATGTATCCTGGGAGGATATTATGAATGAAGTCTGTGTACATGCATATGTAACTCACTGTGTTAATCACCTATGCACTGCTATAACGAGTTATAAACAAAACAAGTTCATAGGAATTCCATTATCAAAAAGGTTCGGAGAGAAATGACTTCATTTGGTGACATAAGAAAAAATTCCACCAAAATAAACTTCATGTGACATCTAAATTGTTTGACATGAAATATGACAAGTTTAAAATAAGTAACTCGGTAAAAATCACACTTTAGAAGCTACAGTCTATGAGGCAGAAACTGGGCCTGTTTGCTGGGTAATGAATTTATCATATAAAACTGCATTCTTTGAGTTGAACCCAGGAAGGGAAAGGAAAACTCAGTACCTTTGCTTCACCTCAGCCTCTAGGCCCATTTCCTGTCTCAAGACAATCTTGCCGACTAGGGTGACTGAGATGTTTGAGGTAAGGAACAGTCAGAAGACCAGAAGGAGTGACCTAACAGAGTCAGCTCAGCTCTCACTCTCCACAGGCCAAAACAGTCAAATAATCTGTTCAGTTTCTTTTTTTTGGAATGAATGACATTTTGTGAATGGGGATGAAAGGAAAATGCTATTATAATATCATTCATTTCATAAAGTTTTAAACATCAATAAATCCAGGATATAGAAGATGCTCACCCCCAATTATTCAAATTTGGTTTGTTGGAGAAACATTGGTAAAAATTTCAAACACTTCAGAAGTATAGAGGGAAAAACTTAAAATTCTCCTCCTCACTTTCTACACTTTCTCCTCCCCCGATAGCAACCACTGTTACATGTGGTCTAAATCCTTTCACATAGCATAGAACATATCAATAGGCTCTTTAAAAACAGGGATTCTACTAGATGTCTTTTTCTACAAATTACTCTGCTTACTCTCTAGACACTATACACAGTCACCTCATATTAAAATATAAATGCATCATTATTTTACAAATACCCTATTGGTGAATACTTAGAAAGTGAATTTCAAAGAAGTTTTCTTCATGTAACTGTAGGATTCTTTCAGAGTAAGGATAGAATGTACCTATGCTGTGACAGGATTTTTATCCAAATGGTTTAAACCAAGTATGGATATGAACTGAGCTATTTGAATGTACCGAAAACTGAGGCTCTGAGACACTGAGGAAACTCTCCAGGGTTGTAAGACCTTGAGCCATCTGCCTGCGTCTCAGCCTGGGGTCTTCCCTTTCGAGTTAGTGAATGTCACGGTCCCCTCGGGACTGGAAGGGTGCTAAGAGGGGGAAGAAGCTCTTAGTGGAGAAAATAATGCAAGGAAAGGAGACAGGAAAGTGACACAACAGGCAAGGGAAGAAGGAAGAACAAAGGGAGTTGGTGACCTTGCTGGGGGCCCCAGAGGAGAAGAGGGAGGCCAGGGCAGGGACTGAGAAACTGTGTGGAGATCCCTGGAATACAGGCGATCCTGGAGCCATTTTTTTTCAAAGGATATTTTGATGCCAAAATAAAATTTAAGGGAGAAGCCAGAAACTATTCACATAGGAAGGACATTGTGAAACTTTGATTAAATTCTGGCAGATGACTCAAAGAACACTGCCGTGACTCAGACTGGAATAAAAAGCATGGTGCAAACCTTAGGACGGGAGTGATTTTTCACGTAGTTCTTTTGGGGTTAAGCATGCCAAAGATGAAAGTTAGAGACAAAATTACAAAGGAGATCCACCTTCGTCTGGGTGGATTTCCTCCTTCTCAGCTGTCTTCTCCCTTCTCAGCTGTCTTCTCCCTCATGCCCTGAGTCACAGTGGCAGCTCCAGAGTTTCTGTAGTGATGGAACCTAGGGGCAGCAATCTGAGGAGAAGGAGGAGGCAGAGGACTACTCTTGAGGTTGCAACTACAGAGCCAGCAAACCATTATTTGCATAGAGTCTGTGATGAAGCAAGACAAATAGCAAAGTTTCTAAAACATACTCTTATTCACATTCTTCATAATTACAAGAGAAAGTTAATTATTCACCTCAAACTATGTTTCTCTTATTTCCTATTGGGTGGCTTGGGAGAATGGAGGAAAGGAACCCTTCCCCAGCTCAGATACTCATTCCTTTGTACTGCTGGCCTCTTCTTGTGTTCTCTTTGCTTCCTTCTCATCAACATTTGCTCCCGGGACAGGTGAGGATGAGCTCAAACAAGGCACTTCTGGATCATAGGCTCAACTATCACAATGACTGAGTTATCTGTATGCTGTCGGGAACAAAACCTAAGCCTAAAAATGAGTCTCTTTGGGGTACAATGTTAGTTGGTGGAATGAGGATTCTGGAAAGGAAATTGCTCCTAAAGTTTTTCTACCTCTCTGCCTGCTCCTAGTTCAGTTCAGTTCAGTTCAGTCACTCAGTCGTGTCCGACTCTTTGTGATCCCATGAATCGCAGTATACAAGGCCTCCTTGTCCATCACCAACTCCCAGAGTTCACTCAAACTCATGTCCATCAAGTCGGTGATGCCATCCAGCCATCTCATCCTCTGTCGTCCCCTTCTCCTCCTGCCCCCAATCCCTCCCAGCATCAGGGTCTTTTCCAATGAGTCAACTCTTCACATGAGGTGGCCAAAGTACTGGAGTTTCAGCTTCAGCATCAGTCCTTCCAATGAACACCCAGGACTGATCTCCTTTAGAATGGACTGGTTGGATCTCCTTGCAATCCAAGGGACTCTCAAGAGTCTTCTCCAGTACCACAGTTCAAAAGCATCAATTCTTTGGTGCTCAGCTTTCTTCACAGTCCAACTCTCACATCCATACATGATCACTGGAAAAACCATAGCCTTGACTAGACAGACCTTTGTTGCCAAAATAATGTCTCTGCTTTTGAATACGCCATCTAGGTTGGTCATAACTTTTCTTCCAAGGAGTAAGCGTCTTTTAATTTCATGGCTGCAGTGACCATCTGCAGTGATTTTGGAGCCCCCAAAAATAAAGTCTGACACTGTTTCCCCATCTATTTCCCATGAAGTGATGGGACCAGATGCCATGATCTTCGTTTTCAGAATGTTGAGCTTTAAGCCAACTTTTTCACTCTCCTCTTTCACTTTCATCAAGAGGCTGTTTAGTTCCTCTTCACTTTCTGCCATAAGGGTGCTGTTATCTGCATATCTGAGGTTATTGATATTTCTCCCAGCAATCTTGATTCCAGCTTGTGCTTCTTCCAGCCCAGCGTTTCTCATGATGTACTCTGCATAGAAGTTAAATAAGCAGGATGCCAATATACAGCCTTGACATCCTCCTTTTCCTATTTGGAACCAGTCTGTTGTTCCATGTCCAGTTCTAACTGTTGCTTCCTGACCTGCCTGCTCCTGAGGCAAGGCCAAATAAGAGTCAAGAGGTTTAGTTGTTGCCTTCAGGTAGGGGAAAAATTACACTGCCATCAGTCAAATAAACAAAATACTGGATATATCCTTGAGTATAAAAAGACACATAAATGAAGATATTATCTGCATTGTGAATGAAGTGCTATAGGACTCAGCATTAGGACTGCCCTCAGGAGGTTTATAGGGCTTCCTTCATGGTTCAGCTGGTAAAGAATCTGCCTGTAATGTAGGAGACCTGGGTTCAATCCCTGGGTTGGGAAGATCCCCTGAAGAAGGGAAAGGCCACCCAACTCCAGTATTCTTGCCTGGAGAATTCCATGGACTGTGTAGCCTATGGGGTCACAAACAGTTGGACACGACTGAGCGACTTGCACTTCACTTTCACAGGAAGTTTATTAAGAGGATTAAAATGGAAGCTTCCACCTGGTTGTTGATGTGCCAGTGAATTCCATTCCTGACTCCCTTCCCAAGGGGAGGGATCAGTCGCAGGAAACAGAAACCACTCGAGATATTTTAATCAGAATGAGGTTGATTTCAAGGAGTTTGGTACTCAGAACATTTTAGAAGGGCTGGAGGAATAGATTTCAGACCAGGCTTACAGAAATGACTCTCACTCAAAACAGGATCACTGAATGGGCCCCAGGGGAGCTGCCACTCCGGCACCATCCAGAGGTGAGGAGTCAAGAGGCCAATGTGAACCACTGACATCAATGGAACCATTCTAGAACCACTGGGGTCAAGGTCATACCACCAGAGCAGCAATCCAGAGATGAGGAAATCTCTGTCAACACTTCTTAGCTGCAACTACTTCTTAATGTCCATGAAGATAGTGGTTGACCCTGCAGCACAGATACAGATAAGTTCTGTCTCCCTCTCCATGGCCTTGGGGGCAATGGAAGACCCCTTGCCCCCTTCCCCTTCTCCATTCTGCAAATCTCATTCAAGTGTCATCAATTTTCAGAATCTAATTTGCCTCCAGAACCATAACTGCAATAAGGTGAGAAGAGAACAGAACCTGAAAATGATGGCTTTCAACTGTGCAGTACAAGAAAGCGCAGAAAAAAGGAGACTGGACTCGATGCTAAGGACCAATTCACTATATTGGCTATAGAAGGGAGGACTTGGGGTATATGTCAAGGGTGGTTCCCCTTTCCTTCAGGTCAAGAGAGAAGGGCTTCAGGGACACAACTCAGAAGGTGAGAGATGTGTCCTCTGCAGTTTAGGAGCGAGGAGGGGGATGCAATCTCACCCTGCCTGCGGGATCTAAAAATGAGAGATGCCCTGATCTCAGGAGCAAAGGTGATTTGGGGGCTGAACTGTGTCTGGCTATCCTCCCAGAGTTTGGGATTCAAAACAAAGAAAGTAAAAGGAAACATGAGGGTTTCCAATGGACATAAGGGCCCACGCTTGAGAGGGAGCTGGTGTGGAACTGATTCACGTCTGTGCAAGTGGGTCCTCTGAGAGGGAGAAATGGACTTCGGGAGGAAGACGCTGGAAGCCAGCCCTGGAATTCTTAGGGACTGAGGAAACAGCTGTAAGCATGGAGCAGGAGAGTGAGGCAACCATATCAAGAAGGCCTCCTAAGAAGTAAAAATATTCTTCCTAAGAGAAGAATATACATGTACACTCTACCAGGCCTGGGGAACATGATGAAGGCTCACACCAGCTTCAGACAAGTATAAACGGTCCTGCTTCCTTAAATCTCCTCTCCCCTCATATTCATGGACCAGAAACTAGGGATGAGAAGGGGAGGAGGAGGACAGGCCAGGTGATGAAAGGACTCCTATGGACTGAACTGTGCCCTCTCCCCCAGTTCATATATTGAAGCGTGAACACCTAGTGTAGCTGAATTTGAGATGGGGTCTTTAAGGAAATAACTGAGGTTAAATGAGGCCTTAAATGTGGAGCCTGATCCAATCAGATTAGTGCCTTTTAAGAAGAGACACCAGAGTGATCTCTCATTCCACTCTGTGAGGACATAATGAGAAAGGAATGGTCTGTCAGCCAGGAAGACAGTCCTCACCAGGAACTGAACCGACCAGCACCTTGATCATGGACTTCCCAGCCTATCTTCCCAGTGAGATATAGTTCTGTTGTTCAAACCATCAAGTCTATGGTATACTGTCCTGGTAGCCTGAGCAGACTCACACAGTGAGGAGCCAACCTAACCCCTTCTCTGACTCATTATAACTCACAAGCTGAAGGGAGGGATGCACCCATTGGCTGACACAAGTCTTCTGGATGACTTGACAGTTTATGGTAGTTCATGGGCTCGTGTTTTAGTTTGTGTATATTGGTCCCTATGAGCTTGGTTAATGTGAGTCTGCCTCTGAGAGAAAAGTCTATTCTCAGTGCCCGCCAAACATCAGTCAATCAGGTAAGCTATCGATTGATAAGAATTCTAATTTTAAGACTGACACCCAAGTCCCAGTAAATGATCAAGGGAACTACTTCATTGTGTCTCCTGGCAACTAGCTGTTGGCATTGGAAGCTACACTTCTGGAGACATGCATAATCAGATGCCTTTCCATTTCCAAAAGTGCCAATGGCCTATATGAACACAGGCAGAATTCAAGTTTCTGAGCCCTTCAAGGAATCCATGCAGATCATGGCCCTTAAGTTGGAGCTCTTTAATGAATCACAACACAATTTCCTCCACTGTTCAAAGCTATTTTGTTGTTGCTGAAAATGCTTGCCAAGCAAAGATCATACAACTTTTTACTTCAACATGTTAAAATATATTTGGTGTATGATGTCTCAGGCAGGCAGTGCAGAGCCCAGTTATAATCTATGTGGAAATAACAATTGTGTAAATAGTCTGACAAGGAAATGTAACTTCATTCCAGTGACTGGAAGCCAAAGCGAGGAGATTCTGTCTGTTAGCCCTGCCGGTTTGCTTTCTTCAGACACTCTGGCCCTTTTCCCAAGCAGGATAAGTCTGAATAGCACAGCTTTAAAGTAGGCCACTCACATGATGTTTGAATGGGATGAGGACACATGGCAAACATTCTTGACCTTCTACCAACATGAAACCAGAATAGGTTAAAGCCCTGTTTGTAGGAAGAAGCCTAATCTAATAGGTAACAGACAACCCAGATTTTGATGAAAAATTTGACCTTGATAAAGGCAAAACATGTTGCTTCTTTTTACCACTAGTCTTTAAATGTTTTAATTAACTTAAAATTTAAGTTTAACATTAATTAACTTAAAATTTTTAATTAACTTAGGCCTAAAAGACAGCCTTAATTTTTAATTAACTTAGGTCTAAAAGTCAGCCTTTCAAATGTATCTATTCATCTAATGTTGGACTTTGAAGACATTGACTAACACTGTCAAAATATGATAACTCAGTAAAAGAAATCAACATGACTTTAAAGTTTATTGTAGTTTATGTTGCTCAGAGGCCAAGCAAGGGCAAGTGGTACCAAGGGGCAGCGTAATGTGTTTGGACCCTCCCTCCTCTGTAATGCTAGAGTTTTCTCAGAAATGAAAAATGCCAAGCAAAGCAAGGTGGGTTAACAGGTTAAAAAGTCAAGAAAGTTAAGAAACTTAGCAAAGTTTAAATAAAAAACCATTTTCTAATTTATATACCACATACTTTACCTATTATAAATGTTTAAATTATTTCTAAACAACTGGCAGTTATATAATCATAATTACACCCAGTTTTAGAACTTATCCACTGTTTCAAACAGTGTCTTATGTCTATGTCCACTCTACCCTCAGCTTCAGAAACTAATTTCTGACTCTATAGATTTTATATAAATGGAATACAATATGTACTTTTGTGTATATCTGGCTTCTTTCAGTTGGCCTAAATTTGGCTTTTATAAATAATCCTGTGATGAACATTCTGTACAGGTGTTTGTGTGGATGTTTGATTTTATTTCTCTTAGCTGAGTACTTCAGAGTGACATTGTTTGGTGACATAGCAAGTTTACGCTTAACTTTTTAAGAAACTACAAAATTATTTTCCACAGTGGCGCTACCATTTTACATCCTCATCAGCAATGTATGGCAGTTCCTATTTCTCCACATCCTCTATCTCTTGTTATTGCCTGTCATGAGTTTAGTCATTAAAATGAGTGTGAAAAGGTAACTCATTGTTTTACTTTGCATTTCACTGATGAGTAATGACATGAACACCTTTTCATATGCTTATTAAAATCTCTATTTAAATTTTTCCCTCATTTTTAAATTGGGTTATCTTTTTATTATCGAGTTGTGCAGGTTCTTATATATTCTGGATATAAATCGTTCATTAGATACAGGATTTGCAAATATTTTCTCCCAGTCAAGAGACTTGGTTTTCTTTGTGGGGTCTTTTAAAGCACAAAAGGTTTAACTTTAATCAAGCTCAGTTTATCATATTTTTATTTTATCATGTTTTGCTGTGACAGCATTTTTTTGGACGGTGGGGGGGGGTCTACCATAAACTGGTCCATGGGAACATATATCTCCTCTGTCCCCTTCGCTGTATCTTCAAAGCTGCCCCAAAGTATCCAAGTGTTCAGCGGAAGCAAACAGGGACAGGGGCAGAGTTTACAGATAGGCACAACCTCTAAGAGACTACTTTGAGGGTGGAGCAAACTGAGCTTGCAATGAATAAAGGTGGAAAGTAGCCTAAAACACAACCTGAAAGTTACTATTAGAGAAATGTTGCAGTAAACGTAGCATTAAGTTAATGTGAACAGGAGGGTGGAAGAGCAAGAAGAGCAAGGGGTCAGAAATGAATGCTATTGGTTCTCTCCAGGGATTATAAAAAAACAGAGGGTTTGGGGGGACCTCGATGCTAGGTGGACCATGGGAGGGATGGTGGTGTTTTCCTCTCTGTCATTCTCTTATCTCTTTTCTGGTTACATGAACTGCTGAGGCGTGAGCAGAGTGTGAAAGAGAGGAGGAAAACAGAGCTCTTAGTCAGCAACACAGAGAAGAGCGCCGTGGAAGTGCTGGAGCCAGCACGCCGAGGTTTGTATCCCTGCTCTGCCCACCGCCAGCTAAGCTGCCTCCGATGGGACGTTTGATCCCCACGATTTGCTTCTTCCCCTTTAAAGTAATTCTGCTTTACGATTCCACGTTGTGAGGACCAAGTGTGTGTGTGCTGGGTGGAAAGTGATGGTGAAGGTGCCCACTGCACGGTAGGAATGCCATTGACTCTACCACAGGATCCAGAAAAGTTCTGGAGCCAGGTGTGTCTAGGCGTGGCAGAAGCGTGCTAGCACCAGGTGCTGGAAGCGGAAGACGGAAACAACCCCTCATAGCAAAAGTCTACATCCCGACCAGAAAGCCTCCTAGACACTAAGAGAAGGAATTCCAATGTCATCAGCAACCTGATTCGGGGAGTGGAATACAGGAAAAGTTCTCTGGGAGAAAGAAACTCCATAGTTTTTATCTTAGGTTATTAGAGATGTAGGAGATCTTAGGGGCATCCCTGGTGGCTGAGCAGTAAAACATCTGCCTGAAATGCAGGAAAGCATCTACAATGCGGGAGATGCAGGTTCGATCCCTGGGTCAGAAAGATCCTCTGGAGAAGGAAATGGCAACCCACTCCAGTACTCTTGCTGGGAAAATCTCACAGACAGAGAAGACTGGCTGGCTACAGTCCATGGGGTCACGAGAGTCACACACGACTTAGAGACTAAACCACCACCACCAGGAGATCTTTGACCTTGGTTGAAAGATAAATGATAATGGAGAATAAATGAGAGAGGGAGAGATGCATTGAAATCTAAATGCTATCATTAAAAAAGGACAAAGCAGGAAGGATTTTTCCTCATCAGTCAGATGAAGGGGTTGGTGTACATATCCTCAGAGACTATTGCTTATGATTCTACCACGAGGAAAAGTATTTTGTAGAAGGAAGACTGTACTTGCCAGAGGATGGTTTCCAGAGAGATTTTAATGTATCTGGTAACAGAGAATGTTGCTCAAAAACTTCCCTTAAGAGGGAAGGTATTTTAATGAAGTGAGAAGGCAGACATAAACAATTCTTACCTTAAGACATATGCCAGTGCTTAAAAACTGATGCATGGAAAACACTGAGGACATATTTAATTCGGTAGATAGAATCCTCTTTATTTAGGAATTTAGAAAAAGTATTTTGGAGCATGATGCTGAGAGTGGTAACTTTCAGATTATAGTATTAGAGTAAGGACAATGGGAAATGCCTGGAGAGTTGCAAACAGATTTTGAGAAGCAAAAAGGCAACTGAAACACAGATTAGGTAAAGGGCCTGGACCTACACTGGGGCTTGAAGGAATACTGCAACCTACAAATGTCACAATTAAATAGATTGTCATTTATACTTATATATATTTCTACTTATATGTATATATATAAGTAGAAATACTTTTCAAGAGTATTTCTAGAGACTGGTAGTTTCCTTCTAATTCTCTAGGCCTGCAACTCTGGTTGCCAGCACCCTGAAGCTTAGCTCCACCAGGCAGGTTTATTTGTGGCATATGGCTGTGACTGGGTTTTAAAATATGTTCTTTGATACCTGGATATGATATTCTATAAGAATCTTCCCACTCTTCCCTCTTCCTCCCACTCCCTTCTCCACCTGTCACTGTTTTGTTCTGGGTCCTGAAGGCTGCCCTGTTTGGTTTGCATCAGCAGAGCTCTTTATCCTCTAAATACCTGCTGGGACTCTGGAAAATACAATGGCTAGTGCTAGGTATTAGGAAAAACCTGATTAAATTTCTCAGTCTCAGGAGAATAGGAGTTTTTTGGGGTGTGAGTGTATGTGCATGTGTGTGTTTCACGACACAGCAACGTGTACTAATTTTGAAAATTTTTATAAGACCATGTAGAGGAAAAATTAAGAGATACCTTGCCCTTTTGGATCAGAAGTTGATAACAGGACATCAGACTAACTTACATAGCTTTATTTCATAATTATCTGAACTCTCCCTGTGGTCAGCCTTCATAGTGTGATGCTCACAGAACTTGGTCACTTGCCCTCAGCCAGAACGCAAGTATAGGGAAGGCTGACTCTGAACAAAGTTCTCTTCCCAAGGTTCACAGTCTCCCCTTGTCTCTGTTCACCTCTTCTTTTCTATGAATAACACTTTGGTCATGACAATCTTGGTGATTACAATATTAGAGGCGCTTAAATACTTAAGGTAGAAATTCTTTCCCTTTCTGAACAATGTAAAGACATTTTTGAATAAAAGAAATTGGTTTTTGCAGCAAAGCAATACCATATTATCATAAAAACTTTTAAGTGAAAATAGTAAAAATCAAATGTAAAGTTGCCCCATTTCACTCCCAATCATTACCTCAAAACTGCTCCAATTTCACATTTGGGGGTAACCACTGCTTAAATGTATTTTTTTTTAACTGAATAGAATGGTTACTGTTGGTGGGAATGTAAATTGGTACAGCCACTATGGAGAACAGTATGGAAGTTCCTTAAAAACTAAAAATAGAGTTACCATATGATTTAGCAATCCCACTCCTGAGCACATATCTGGAAAAGACAAACTCTCTAATTCAACACTATTTACAATAACAAGAGTCAGACATGACTGAGCAACTAACACTTTTCACTTTTCATATATATACAGTATTGTTGAGTCGCTAAGTCATGTCCTACTCTTGGCAACACCATGGCCTGCAGCCCTCCAGGTTTCTCTGTCCATGGGATTTCCCAGGCAAGAATACTTGAGTGGGTTGCTATTTCCTTCTCCAGGGGATCTTCCCAACCTAGGCATTGAACCCAGGTCTCCTGTATTGGCAGGTGGATTCTTTACTGCTGAGCCACCATTACTCAGCCATAAAAAAAAAAAGAATGAAACATTGTCATTTGCAGCAACATGAATGGACCTAGAGATTACCATACTAAGTGAAGTAAGCAGAAGACAAATACCACATGATGTCACTTACATGTAGAATCTGAAAAGTGATACAAATGAATCCAGATACAAACCAGAAACAGACTCACAGACAGAAAATACACTTAAGGTTACCAAAGAGGGAAGGGAATCAGGAAGGAATAAATTAGGGGTATGGAGTTAACAAAGTCACACTACTATATATAAATAGATGAACAATTATTTTATGATAATATGGTATTGCTTTGCTGCAAAAACTAATTTCTTTTATTCAATAGATTCACTATATAGCACAGGGAATTATATTCAATAACTTGTAATAGCCTGTAGTGGAAAATAATCTGAAAAAATATTTATTCAACTGAATCACTTTGATGTATCTCTGAAACATATAGTATTGTAAATCTTACACTTAAAAAAACAAAAAAGAGGAATGAAATAAACAGAACACATTTTCTTCAGATTCTTTTTAAGGTAAGAAAAAATCTTTTGGAGAAAGAGAATCAGCCTATCTTCTGCCCGTTTTTAAATGAGGAGAAAGGGATAACACCAACACAGAGCTGATTCAAAGTGAAGAAGAGGCTTACAAAGCAGGCAGCAAAAAGGTAAGAGACAAGGTTAAAAAACCAGCAGAAGTTTTGCTGAGCAGAAGATATATTTAAACCTCAGATTAAAGATAAAACACCTGAAAAATTGATGGTAATAAAACACAATGGAAATGTTCCAATGGAAATATGGAAATAAGATCACCCTTTAGAGTAGACTGGTGAAATCAGAGCAATGAGATACCACTACACACTTATCGGAAAGGTCAAATACAAAACTCTGACAAAGCATTTACCGGCAAAGATGAGGGACAATAGGAACTCTCATTTGTTGTTAGCAGGATTACAAAATGGTAGAGTCACCTTGGAAGCAATCTCTTACAGAGCTAAATATTGTCATACCACATGAGCTAACAATTACCCTCCTAGTTAGTTCACCAAATGATTTGATAGCTAATGCCCACATAAAAACATGCATGTGAATTTTATAACAGCTTAATTCATATTCTCTCTCACACACACAAACACACACACAAATTGGAAGCAACTGAAGTGTCCTTTAATAGACGTATGGATAAACAAACAATGGTACATCAACATAATGGAATATTATTCAAGAATAAAAAGAAACAAGCTATTAAAAAAAAAAAGAAACATTCTGAGAAGAAAGTGTACCCCTAGAGAGGAATTCAATTTGTTGGGGGGAAATTAAGAAGAGATTCAATTTTAGCAAGTTTTCAGAATCGAAACTTCCAGAGAGAAGTAGAGATAGAGTGTGGTTCACACACCATGGGAAATGGCTCACTCAGGAGGTTGTGGAGGGCTTCAGCAGAATAGTGACAGTCTCCCAGGGAAACAAAGGAGAGGGCTGGCCACACTTGATGGTTGGATGCTTAAATTCAAGCCCTTGGGCACAACCCATTTGGCACAAAGGCAAGGAACGCTGGGATGGACTGAAAACAGTTGGTAATAAGAATATATTAAGCAGACAATAGAAAGCTTGGTGTGGGAGAAGAGGAACATTAATGACCCCAATGGTACACTGCTGTTGTGGTTTTTTTTTAAACAGTTTAAGGTGATGGTTATAATTAGTATGGTTAAGAAAATGAAGACCAAGGATGTTTATCAAGTAAGCAGAGGTAAAAATCTTTCTGATTTTGTTGGTGGCTATAACCGTTTGCAGGGCCTATTACTGACTTGTGACCAGACTTCTTGGAAATTATTTTTTTCTTTCAAAAATAACCACCGTATGTTTGGATCATTGCGTCGGGATTAGACTCTTAAAACCATCTTGCAATGAGAAACCGTTTAGAAAGTAAGATGCTGCACAAGCTTTCATTGGACAAATTATGGGCTTGAGCCCATTTAGGAAAGAGAGAAAAATCTTCCTTAAGGGGAACTGAGAAGGAAAATGAGGAACAAAACTGTAAGAAAGAGGTAGGTTAGAAATGTTTATGCTCAGTAACTTTGTGTTATCGGTTTCTGAGTGTGGTGTGAAAAAAAGTAATAGATGATGATTGAGTAGGAAGTGGTAAAATGGAGAGAAAAAGAAAATCTTCCAAAATAGGGTTAAGCTATTTTTGTTATTATGGTTGTTAGTTATTAGTCACTGAACTGGGTTTTTTTTAAGTATAGGAATTATGAAGTTAAAAGAGTTGTTATGGGGAGATATAACACTTGTTATTTTTTTAAGCTTCCTTTGTAGCACTTTTCCTACTAGAGTGTGCTGATTATTAAGTTGAAATTTGACTTTGAAAAGTTAGCAACCAGTATTTCCCCTAATTATTCCATCAATGGAAGCTCAGTGTGGAGCCTAGAGATTAGAAGAGGACTTTTGAGAAGCATTTCTTCAAGTGGGCGGACTGAAGCCAGTAAATAGCAGAAAGAGTGTTTAATAGAAAGTGGTATAAATAAAGTAGCAAAACCATTTCCACCTCCAGTCTTCATATTCTTTTATACATGCTTACTGGTCATATGCTAGGCAAACAAAAAACAAATAACACCTACCTGCATTTCGGTCTGTTGAATATCAAGAACCCCTGCCATGGTTAGAATTCCTTTGATTGTAAGAAACATTGCAGTCACATGCTAAAGCAGGAAAAAGACACTTGCTGATGCCCCTGGGCATCTGACCACCAGGCCAGGAACTGGGTCTGCAACTGACGTCCAGAATTTTATAATGCGAATCAGTACAGGTCTAGCAGTAAGTAAAATTGTACTGAAACTGAAGACAAAGGACCCTGAGCCAAGTCTTGGACTCCATGACTAAGAAATCCGTCTGGGCAAAGAAGCAGCACACCTGTGGGAGGACGGCTCAAGATGAACGGCTCTGTCCACATCCATGAGACAAGGCCCCCTCTGGTATCACAGGACTGAGCCAGTTGGTACTCCTCTTAAAAGCTTCCATTCCCAAATGCAGAAATTCATAGTCTGTAAAGAAAATAATGGCTTGTGATTTATATTTTTGTGATCTTAAGAATATTTCCAGGAGGCAATTATGTGTTCATATTCTCACCAGGCTCATAAACTCTTGTTCTGGGTCTTAAGCTAGATTGCAGAAATTGGTTTTAATGTTTCTGATTTGATATCATGATCATCTGTGAATACTATAAATTAGCCATGTCTGTGATGTAAAAAATAGTCTATTCGAAAATTACTGGTTCTTCCAAGAGTCCATTAGTACCCACTTAAATCTGGGCTCATGCTC